>NC_064621.1:498034201-498343107 GCF_023898315.1 Schistocerca nitens
TGTAGTGCTTCTTTATAATGTCAGCCGTAATCGAAAATGCCGCCACGTGAGAAATCAGATCTGTGATTCGTTTTCTAAATGCAAAGAGAGTTAAATCAAAGGAAATTCATCGGCAAATCTGCGTGGTTTACGGAAAAATGCTATGAGTGAATCAATGGTTACAAGATGGGTCAGACTGTTCAATGGACGTGATCAAGTGCACGATGAAGAACGAAGTGGACGCCCGTCTGTGGTTACTGATGAACTGGTTCGCACAATTGAAGAGAAGATCAAGCACAACCGTAAGTTTACACCTAGTTACCTTGCTATGGAAGTTCCGCAAATATCACGATCACTCATTCATGAAATTGTCATTGAAAAATTGAAGTTTCGAAAACTTTGCTCATGTTGGGTACCAAAAATCCTTACTGAACGACACAAAAACAACGGATGGGCAGTGTACTTCAGATTTTGACACGCTACAATGAAGAAGGCGTTGGTTTACTTTCCCGGATAGCCACGGGGGATGAAACTATGGTATCGCGCGATACCCCTGAAACAAAACGACAATCAATGGAATGGAGGCACACTTCATCCCCAACAAAAGTTAAGCATGAGCAAATCTAAGCAAATCTTCACACCTCGAAAATTCATGTGCACCGTTTTTTGGGACAGAAAAGGCATTTTGCTGATTAATTTCTTACCACGAGACGAAACAATCAGTGCACTTGGTTACTGCAAGACCATTAAGAAATTGCGCCGCGCAATACAGAACACCGCCGAGGATTAATGTCAGAAGGTGGTGTTTTTTTTTTTCATGATAATGCCGGACCTCACAGAGCGAATGTGACCAAACAACTCTTATGGAATTTCACTGGAACGCGTTTGATAATCCTCCTTACAGTCCGAACCACGCTCCTAGCGACTTTCATCTCTTCCTACACCTAAAATCTGTCCTTGGTGGTCAACACTTCGATGAAGATGAGCTGAAAGAACATGTTACCACATGGTTGAATACACAAGCGGCAACCTTCTATGAAGAAGGCGTACAAAAACTTGTGCCACGCTACGACAAGTGCCTACAAAATTTCGGAAGCTATGTAGAAAAGTAGTTTAACAGTTGCAGATTTTTGTACAATAAATATTTTTTTAGTATTTGTTTTATACAACCAAATGGAACTTAGTTTGTGGACATACCCCGTAGAATTGTAACACGAACGATAAATTCGAGGTTTCCAGGCACCTACCCAAAGGATTGTCAGAGGTATATGCTGAGTGAGTCCTCTGATCAACCATATCTCTTCAATGACAATCTGTTGTTGATTTGTTACCCAGCCAAATGAGTGTTCAAGCTGATTTGTAGGGTCTGTGCGTTTGGAGACATATCTTTTAAGGGAAGAAAAAGACGTCACACAACGAATGAATCGGTACATGTGATGTACATGTGCAGACAAGCAAATGATTACAATTTCAGAAAAATTGTATGGTTTATTCAAGAGAGAGCTTCACAAACTGTGCAAGTCAATAATGCGTACTGAGGGATATCGTGTCAAATTCTGTCTAATTGGAGCCTTATATTGTCAAAATCCCGGACTGGTTGGGGTGCCTTGCGCATAACGCTCCAAACGTCCTCAACTGGGGAGAGATCTGGTGACCTTGCTGGCTAAGGTAGGGTTTGCTCATCACGGAAGCAAGCGTAGAAACTCTTTCCGTGTGCGGGCTACATTGAGAAGATTCTACGAGAGTCAGTCGAGCTTATTGGGCAGAAATTTGACGAGAAGACCACCGAATTCTTTAGGCATGTCTTGACCTCAACGTATTTTCTGTTTAATGGGGAATACTACGAGCAAACGGATGGAGTCGCAATGGGCAGCCCACTCTCGCCGGTGGTCGCGAATTTGTACATGGAGCACGCCTTGGCGTCATCCAATTGGAAACCTACTTGTTTCTTCCGTTATGTCGATGACACGTTCGTCATCTGGCCCCATGGTAGGGACAAGCTCCTGGATTTCCTTACCCACCTAAACTCCATACATCCAAACATCAAATTCACTATGGAGACCGAATCAGAAGGAAGAATGGTCAAGAGAAGAGCTGATGGTACCCTGAGCCACGGTGTGTACAGGAAGAAAACGCACACTCACCTGTACCTGCATGCAGACAACTGCCACCACCCTTCTCAGAGGAATGGTGTACTAAAAACACTAGTACACAGGGCGCGCAGCATCTCAGGGGCAGAGAAACTGCCCCAGGAATTGGAACACCTCAAAACCTTGTTCCGAAAAAAAGGGTACTCGGAATGGCAGAATAGACGCGCTCTCCGTCCCACCACCACAGCACAACCTGTGGAGACGAATGAAGTCACGGAAGAAGGGGTAGCCACTGCCTTTATTCCGTACAATAGCGCACTATCGGAAAAATCGGCCATATATAAAAGAAACACCGAGTTAAAACCGCCTTCTGCCCACCCAATAAAACACGGGCATTACTGGGAAGTGTGAAAGATGACCTCGGTTTGAGGAAGGCCGGCATATACCAAATTCCCTGTGAGTGTGGGAAGACTTATATCGGACAAACAGTACGCACCATCGAAGATCGTTTCCGAGAACATCAAAGGCACACTCGACTGAAATATCCAAATAACTCGGCGGTAGCAGAGCACTGTTTGTCCGAGGAACACGAGATGGATTATGAGCATACCAAGATCCTGGCTCAGACCTCTAAATATTGGGACAGCGTTATAAGGGAGGCTATCGAAATTCGCACCAGGGAAGATCTTATGAACCGAGATTGCGGCTACAATCTCATCAAGGCTTGGGACGCGGCATTGAATGTAGTTAAGAAGACTTTCAACAAGAAGTACGAACTGGCGACCAGGGCGGACGTAGCAAGCACATCGACGCTACGACAGATTCTGACGCCCACGTCTTCGCGACCGCCGGCGCGCGGGCGCGGACGGCGTAGAGAGCGGCCCGTGGGTGGAGGGGATTTAAATCGGCCCCCTGCCCTCAGGAGGTCAGTTCGTCAGCGCACCTGACGATGGCGACATGTCTGATCGCCGAAATATTGTGCCCGTTGGACAGTATGAAACGTCAGTATACCCGTGGAATGTTCAAGTCATCAGAGTGTTTATCATTATTCTCGTTAATAATGTATGTTGGAATCATGAGGCAAATACACAGTAACACGTAATTCAAGATCAGAAATGGGAAAAAAAATTTTTTTTTGAGTGTTATTATATTGGAAGCTTGTGGAGCAACAAGACTGATGTAGGTACAGGACTTGTGGGTCATATTGGTTTACGTTTACAACCGGTTGCGTTTATCGAAGTATAGTTAATACAGATAATAAGTGTGTAGATGCCCGAGGCCTAAGGTGCTTCTTCTTCTCCTTATTCTTACAGAGTGATGTAACGCAGCAGTTAAGACGCTTTGTGACGAATATTGCCAAAATAGCCGATCCGACCATCCAGATTTAAGTTTTACGTGGTTTCCTCTAAATCAGTTTCTGGAATGTGGAATTGGTTCTCCGTCGATTGGGTCACAGCCGATTGATCGCCTTATTCTAATTCAGTCCGCCCTTGAGCTCCTTTTACAGTAACCTAGTCGTCGACGAGACCTGAAATGACCACCTTCATTATTCGATTCATTCCGCTCTTCTTCTTGACATTCTTTTTGCTTTTTCGAAGGCCATACATGGTGCATTAGTTAATACAGGGTGTACATAAAGTTCGGGAACACTTTCAGTTATTTATTACACAAGAACCAAACATTGTACAGATATCATACATATGTCATTTTGAAGAGAAAACCTGAAAGTTTTAATATTTAGTTCTTGTGCAATAAATAATTGAAAGTGTTCCCGGACTTAATGTACACCCTGTACTTGTTTTGATGTTCATTTCTGTGGTTCGACTTCCTGTTATTACACTATCACTTCGGCAAAGAGGGGAGACAAAATGACGTTAGTCATTATGCACGTGTGTGTGGATGCGCTGCTAACCTCCGTTTGAGAACTCGATAATTTGTTTCCCCGACATATTATTTTACGTGTCCGATATTAAACTTTTTTATTGTTCACGCATACAGCAACATAATTTAAGACTGAACTAGGTATTCAGAGGCTCCTTACGTTTAAATTATGTCCTTTTTGCGCTTGTCTTCTTGTAACGCAGTGACGCAACATTAAAAATTTTCTCATTTCCGTTACTGCGGATTTACTGCTGCTCTTCGTTAACAGACGTCGGAAAGGCTATCAGCATGAAGTGAGACAGATGTAAAGACGTGGTTATTGAACTCTAACAACTAACCGGAAAGGTGAGAAAATGTACTTAACAGCGAACTGTTACATAAGAGTGGTGTTCAACCCTCATAATAAATACATAATAATAAAAGTGAAGGTTTCATTAGAGGTCATATTACGTCGTAATCGCATTTCCTGTCGTTATACGTCGTATTACCCTCGCATCAGAATACAATGCTTCCATCATACTTGGCTAGGAGTGCTTGAAGCAGCATACGAGTGCAATTACGTGACACTAAATAGTGGTGCATTGTCTCGTACTACTCTGACAGTAAAATCCTTCTGGTAAAGGAATGCATCGTGGCTTATTGTCGTGTATTAAATTCTGTGACACGAATAAAACGTCTACTTTGCATTAACAGGCTTTTATTGTGAAGCTCATTCCTATGTCTGCTTCCTTTGCGAAGAAGTAATGGAGCCTCTGGGACGACAGCTTCTGGGAAGATATAGTTTCTTGTCTATTACAGTAATGAGGAACCGTCGACTGTTTGTAACCCGGCTCTTCCGCGAGGAGAATGCTGCGCGTAGCAGGACGGCCGTCGCTTCGAATGGCACTCCCCTTTGTCAGAGAAGATCCTCTTAATCCTTTTACATGCCTGGTCCCTGTATAGGTCGCGCTGGTAAATGAGATAACGTTCGGACACTAAGCGAAGGAGAAAAGCTAATCTACCGAGTGGGACTCACTTCCCAGAGGGCCGGAGTCTCCTTGATGAAGATTACAGCCTAATTACTTTACCTCAGATGGATAATTGTTTGTCTCATAACTCTGTGGAACCACTTACGTATACCCTCAAGGCGACTTTGTGACAACTACGGACACATCGCCTGCTCAAAGAACATATAATTTGCTACCTAAAATGCCTCTTTCAGTTGTGTCCGACCAGCTGTTTAGTCAAAAACTGACGTCGAGTTTTTGTGTGTAGGAATGACCTTCGGAACAGGATTGTGATCGTAAGTCAGTGGGGGAGTGGATGCCGGAACAAGCAGCTGCATGCGGCACTTCCTGATTCGTGTTAATAACACACAGTGGATGCGTACAAGTGAAAATATGCTCAATTCGCTCGACGACGCTAAGCAAATAACTCTGCCAGTCGAGCCTGGAGGAAGTATCGTATTTACAAAATTATGATCCGTCTCCGCTTGGTCCACTACTGATACTTCTTGTGCGATTTTGTGACCATGAAATAATTGTAATGTGATTCTTGTAACTATAAATTCTGTAGTTTTATGTCCTTCCGATTTGTCATTTATGATATCTGATCAACAGTATCCGGGCACTTGTTAGTAGTGTTAAAATTAAAAGAACTAAACTCCATCCAAACAGGCCACGGAGGCCCAACGGTAGTGACCGGCCACCGTGTCATCTTCAGCCAAAAGGCGTCACTGGATGCTAAAAAAAATGGTTCAAATGGCTCTGAGCACTATGGGACTCAACTGCTGAGGTCATTAGTCCCCTAGAACTTAGAACTAGTTAAACCTAACCAACCTAAGGACATCACAAACATCCATGCCCGAGGCAGGATTCGAACCTGCGACCGTAGCGGTCTTGCGGTTCCAGACTGCAGCGCCTTTAACCGCACGGCCACTTCGGCCGGCGCTACTTCTCAATCAACTAGCTCCTCCGTCTGCCTCACAAGGGCTGAGTGCACCCTACTTGCCCACAGTGCTCGGCAGACCGGATGGTAACCTATCCAAGTGCAAGCCCAGCCCGACAGCGCTTAACTTCAGCGATTTTACAGGAACCGGTGTTACCACCGCGGCTGATGTCCATTAATATGGGATGTGTCTACACTTCACCTTTATAACGACGTGAATTCTGGTGGGGAGACTTTCAATGGGGTGTCTGGATGCCCGTGGAAGAATCGAAGGCTATTCTTCCTCAAGAGCCAAAGCCAGAGAATGTAGTGGTGATTGACGCTGGGGTCTGGAGCAAATTCGACGTTCTCACTCATCTTAAAGGTGTTCCATCGCGTTGAGATCAGCACTCTGGGCAGGCGAGTCAGGATTGTCATTGCCTACAAAACGTTGCCTGACATACGCTACTTTATGACAGGGCGCGTTGTCATACTGATACGGTCATCGTCTCCGAAATGATTCTGTACTGTATGCAGTGCACAGTTCTGTAAAACGTGTTCACATCCTTCCTCATTTAGCGTTTTCTAAAGCACAATAATGATACCACACCTTAAACCTGAAAAACACCCCCATACCGTAACACCACCTCCTCCGAATTTGGCTGTTGGCACTACACATGCTCGCAGCTAGCGGACTTTAGGCATTCGTCAAACCCAAACCCTACTATCGGGCTACCACAGGGTAGAACACGATTTATCACTCCAAATCACTCGTTTACAGTCATCTACGAGGGTGTTTGAAAAGTCCGTGCAAAAATAAAAACTACTTACGTCTTTAGGGTTAACCTTTTTTTATTTTTCGACGTAGTCTCCTTTTAGAATCAAACACTTCGTTCAACGCTGTTCTAATTTGTTGATCCCTTCCGAATAATAGCAATTGTTCAAGTCTGTAAAACAGCTATTAGTTTCTGCAATCACCTCCTCGTTTGAATAAAACCTTTGTCCCGCCATCCATTTCTTCAAATTGGGGAACGAATAACTGTCCGAGGGGGCCAAGTCTGTGGAATAGGGTGGATGTGAAACGGATTGGAATCTTATTTCCATTAATTTTACGACCACAACTGCTGAGGTGTGTGCTGGTGCATTGTCGTGATGGAAAAGGAATTTTTGCGGTCCAATCGCCGGCATTTTTCTTGCAGCTCGGTTTCCAAACGGTCCAATAACGATGAATAATATGCACCTGTAATAGTTTTACCCTTTTCCAGATAGTCGATGAGGATTATCCCTTTCGAATCCCAAAAGACAGTCGCCATAACCTTTCCGGCCGAAGGAATGGTCTTCGCCTTTTTTGGTGCAGATTCTCCCTTGGTAACCCATTGTTTAGATTGTTGTTTGGTCTCAGGAGTATAGTAATGTATCAGTGTTTCACCCACAGTGACGAAACGACGTTTAAGGGCCTGCGGATTCTTCTTGAACAGCTGCAAACCATCCTTTCAACACTTCACACGATTCCGTTTTTGGTCAAGCGTGAGCAGTCGCGGAACTCATCTTGCGGGTAGCTTTCTCATGTCCAAATGTTTATGCAAAATATTATGTACCCGTTCATTCTAGATGCCCACAGCACTGGCATTCTCAGGCACCTTAACTCTTCTGTCATCCATCGCCATGTCAGGGATTTTATAAACGATTTCTGGAGTCGTAATCTCCATAGTGCGTCCAGAACGTTCAGCATCACTTGTGTCCATATGGCCACTCCGAAAATTTTGAAACTACTTATGAACTGTTCTAATCGAAGGTGCAGAGTCACCCTCATGTTTATCAAGCTTCTCTTTAGTCTCATTAGGCGTTTTTCCTTTCATAAAGTAATGTTTAATCACCACACGAAATTCTTTTTTCGTCCATTTTTTGACAGTCACTCGACTTCATTGATTCACACGAATGTCAAACACAAAGAAATATACCAAAACGGCTGAAACTTGGTGTGCGTTCTTTCCAAGGACGCTACTAAATAAAAAATGACCTCGATACGCGCCGGTGATGCCATCTCTCGGACTTTGCATGGACTTTTCAAACGCCCCTCGTAATGTGCAGTGGCGTCGATCTCTACAGTGTGTAAACTATCGTGTAGCTTCGACTACAGAAATGTGTGGATTATGAGGAGCTGCTCGATCACTGTAACACAATTTGTTAATTCCCTGCGCACATTCACCGTGCTAGCTGAATTGCTAGTAGCACTTTGCAACACACGAGTCATTCCTTCCGCTGTCCGCTGATTTCGTGCCTTTTTTTACAACCACCCTCCATAGTGATCGACTGTCGCTGTCCGGCAGTACATCAAGTCTGCCTGTTCTCGGTTTAGCTGCGTTTGTTGCTTCAAGTTCCCACCTTACAATAAAATCACCGACAGTCGACTTGAGGAGCTTTAGAAGAGTTAAAACGCCCATCTTGCATTTGTGGTCAGCTGATATCCAATGACTACTCCACGCTTCATAGTCATCGACCTATTGTGCTTTTTGTGTACTGACGCCACAGTACTTCCTGTCATACTGGCAGACCCTCCTCTCGCGATATCTACGCCGAGGAGCCAAAGAAACTGGTACAGCCGCCTAATATCGTCCACCCCCCCCCCCCCCCAAGCACGCAGAAGAGCCGCAACACGACGTGGCATGTACTCGACTAATATCTGAAGGAGTGTTGCAGGGAACTGACACGACGAATCATGCAGGTCTGCGCATAAATCCGTAAGAGAAAGAGGGTGTGAAGATCACTTCTGAACAGCACGTTGCAAGACATCCGAGATATGCTCAATAATGTTCACGTCTGGGGAATTTGTTGGCCAGCGGAAGCGTTTAAATGCAGAAGAGTGTTCCTGGAGCCACTCTGTAGCGATTCTGGACGTGTGGGGTGTCGCAGTTTCCTGCTGGAATTGCCCAAGTCCGTCGAAATGCACAATAGACATGAATGGATGCAGGTGATCAGACAGGATGCTTACGTACGCGTCACCTGTCTGAGTCGTATCAAGACGTATCAGGGGCTCCATATCACTCAAAATGCACACGCCCCACACCATTACAGAGCCTCCACCAGCTTCAACAGTCCTCTGCTGACGTGCAGGGTCCATGGATTCACGAAGTCGTCTCCATACCGGTACACATCCATGCGCCCGATAGAACTTGAAATGGCACTCGTCCGACCAGGCAACATGTTTCCAGTCATCAACAGTCCAATGTCGGTGTTGACGGGCCCAGTCGAGGCGTAAAGCTTTGTATCGTGTAGTCATCAAGAGTTCACGAGTGGGCCTTCGGCTCCAAAAGCCCATGTCGGTGATGTTTCGTTGAATGTTTTGCACGCTGACACTTGTTGATGTCCCAGCACTGAAATCTGCTGCAATTTGCGGTAGGGTTGCACTTCTGTCACGTTGAACGATTGTCTTCAGTCGTCGTTGGTCCCGTTCTTGCAGACTCTTTTTCCAGCTGCAGCGACGTCGGAGATTTGATGTTTTCCGTATTTGTGATATTCACAGTACACTCGTCAAATGCTCGTACGGGAAAATCTGTACTTCATCGCTACGTCGGAGATGCTGTGTTCCATCACTCGTGCGTCGACTATAACAGCACGTTCAAACTCATTCAAATCTTGATAACCTGCTATTGTACCACCAATAACCGATGCAATAACTGCGCCAGGCACTTGTCTTACACAGGGTGTTACAAAAAGGTACGGCCAAACTTTCAGGAAACATTCCTCACACACAAAGAAAGAAAATATGTTATGTGGACATGTGGCCGGAAACGCTTACTTTCCATGTTAGAGCTCATTTTATTACTTCTCTTCAAATCACATTAATCACGGAATGGAAACACACAGCAACAGAACGTACCAGCGTGACTTCAAACACTTTGTTACAGGAAATGTTCAAAATCTCCTCCGTTAGCGAGGATACATACATCCACCCTCCGTCGCATGGAATCCCTGACGCGGTGATGCAGCCCTAGAGAATGGCGTATTGTATCACAGCCGTCCACATGAAGAGCACACTCTACATTTGGTACCGGGGTTGCGTAGACAAGAGCTTTCAAATGCCCCCATAAATGAAAGGCAACAGGGTTGAGGTCAGGAGAGCGTGGAGGCCATGGAATTGGTCCGCCTCTACCAATCCATCGGTCACCGAATCTGTTGTTGAGAAGCGTACGAACACTTCGACTGAAATGTGCAGGAGTTCCATCGTGCATGAAACACATGTTATGTCGTACTTGTAAAGGCACATGTTCTGGCAGCACAGGTAGAGTATCCCGTATGAAATCATGATAACGTGCTCCATTGAGCGTAGGTGGAAGAACATGGGGCCCAATCAAGACATCACCAACAATGCCTGCCCAAACGTTCACAGAAAATCTGTGTTGATGACGATTGCGCAATTGCGCGCGGATTCTCGTCAGCCCACACATGTTGATTGTGAAAATTTACAATTTGATCACGTTGGATTACATACTGACGAAACTAAAATGAGCTCTAACATGGAAATTAAGTGTTTCCGGACACATGTCCACATAACATCTTTTCTTTATTTGTGTGTGAGGAATGTTTCCTGAAAGTTTGGCCGTACATTTTTGTAACACCCTGTATAGGCGTTGCCCGCCGCAGCGCCGTATTCTACCTGTTTGCATATCTCTGTATTTGAATACGGATGGCTATACCAGTTTCTTTGGCTCTTTAGTGTAGTAGTCAATTCCGCACTACAAGGGGATGTCCAGGTACTTTTGATGCGGTGGTGCGTATGGGAAAGAGAAGTAGAAATAGCCCTGCAAATATGGGTTTGCTCAAAAGTGCAAAATGTTTCATTTCTGTCAGCATTACACGAATATAGTTACATTTTCTGAATTCACACCCTGCAACGAGCTCTAAGAAATAAAATTCTGTAAGGGTCTCTAAATAAGAGTTATGGGCGTTTCGCTGTATTTTGTGATTTGGTTTAGTCTTATTTGCACCAAAGTCGGCATTACTCTCACATAACTAGTGAAACTGCGGCTGCAGAAGATACGCATCAAGAAACAAAACGACAAGATATTCTGAAGCAGACGGATGAAAGCACAGTCTGCATTTTTTAAGCTAAGCGAAAGACACACAAAATTACTCGTTTAAATCACTGACGTAAATTTATAGTGAAATTATCTAACATGTATTGGAGCACATCTGTCTCTTCTTCACATCTGATAAAATGAACCGAGCGTATGGCATCGTTGGCAGGGAGGCCCCGTTCGAGGAAGTTCGGCCGCCAAGTGCAAGTCTTACATCAGTCGATGCCACACTGGGCGATTTCTTCGCCGGTGATGAAGATGTTGATGAGGACATCACAACACCACTCCACTAACGGAGAAAAATCTCCAGCCCGGCCGGGAATCGAACCCGGACCCACTTGCACAAGAGTCATCAACGTTACCATGTAGCTAAGCAGGCGGACTTCTCATCTGATATCGTGTTCTTTACAGAAACAAGGTCTGCCTCTTTTTTTCTTGGTATTCACTAGAAGTGTCATGCGCCACATAACCACTGTGTCATAAAATCTCTTTAAATGCAGAAAACGAATTACTGCTCGAGGCTCCACTTTATGAATGAGCTGCAGCATAAATTATGGCTCTCTTCGTGGTGCGCTACGGTACTATGGTTCGTTGATTTCAGTGTCTACCAGGACTGCAGAAATGTAGCCACAACCAAACGAAAATTAATCAAGTAATTTTATTTTTCCGAAGTGGCTGTTAAAACGTAAATTGTGCCTCTTACATCACGGGTAATGGCTACGACTCCAAATTTAGAGAAATTCGGAATAATACAGAGGGGGAACACACATTCGCGATTTCCGCGCGCTCTTGATGAATGGAGTACTAAGGAGGAGATCCTGAATGATAGTGGTTCAGTATGTAGCAAACAGTACGCTTGACAGCAAAGAATAGATGCGCATGTAGATGTAACTGTGCGACAAAAGTACCTCAGGGTTCTGTGATAGGAAGCCTGCTTTTCTAAGTACTACGTTGACACAAAACGAAACGAAACTACAAAGGGTGGACGAAAATATTCAAACACCAAAAACATAACACATTACCATACCTAATACGGTGCAGGAAAACCGTTGGCATTCAAAACAGGTTCAAGTCTCCTCCGTATGGATAAATATACGAGGGTAAGTCAAATGAAATCCTTAAACTTGTAATAACAAATCGAAATTTTGCGCCATTGTCATGTAAGTTGGTAAGCGTGCTACAAACAGCGTGCAGAATGGCCTGTAGGTGGCAGCATAATGCAGATGCACACATACCGTCGCAGTATCAGTATAAAGATGGCCGCCCCACTTGCGACTTGCACCAAGGAAGAACAGCTTCTGTTATTCGGTTTTTGCGTAGTTAAGGTGTGAAACCTATTGAAATTCATCGACGAATGAAGATTCAGTGCGGTGATGCATGTTTGTCACAGCAGCAAGTCTACGAATGGAGTAGGAAGTTCCCAAATGATGTGACTTCAGTGGAAGATGCTCCTCGTCCAGGCCAGGCACAACGAGTTGTGACTCCACAGAACATTACAGCAGTTGAAGCCATAGTGAAGGAAAACCGCCGAGTGACTCTGAATGACATTGCAGCTTGTTTACAGATTAGTCATAGGTCAGAACACCACATTGTGCATGATGTGCTCCAGTTTCACAAAGTGTCTGCAAGATGGTTGCCACAGCAGCTGACTCCTGAAATGAGAGAACGAAGTGTTGATGCTTGTGAAGAACTTCTTCGGCGCTTTGAATGAGAAGGTGGTGGCTTCCTTGTAAGAATCGTTACTGGGGACGAAACCTGTGTTCACTTCCACCAACCGAAAACGAAGAGAGCGAGCAAGGAATGGCATCAAAACCAAAGAAGTTTTGAACAGAACCATCAGCAGGGAAGGTCATGCTGGCTCTCTTTTGGGACGAAAAAGGCGTCATTTTGGGGCACTACATGCCTAGAGGGACCACTGTCACCAGTGCATCAAACACTGATCTCCTAAAAAATCAAAGCGACGTGGATTGCTGTCAGCAGGTGTCCTTTTGCAACACGACAATGCAAGGCCCCACACTGCCCGTACAACAGTTGCAACAATCATGGACCTGCATTTTGAGTGTCTTCCTCATCCACCATACTCACCAGACCTTGCCCCAAGTGATTTCCATATGTCTGGACAACTCAAAGACGCAATGGGAGGAAATAAGTTCCGTTCTGATGAAGAGGTACGCCACGTGGTGCATGAGTGGTTGCGCGGACTATCAAAAGAATTTTTTTCTAAAGGAATTTATGCACTTTGTAAGCGCTGGAGGACTTGCATTGAGCGTGGGGGAGATTATATTGAAAAGTGATACAGCTTTGTACCGCTTCTGCACAATAAATAATATTTAAAAAGATATTTAAGGTTTTCATTTGACTCACCCTCGTAGATCCTGTATGGTTTTCACGGAAATCTTGTACCATTTTCCCTGCACAATAACTTTTTCAGGTAACTATGGAGGTGGATAGCGATCTAGCACCATTCTCCCTAGAGAGGACCACAAAGAGGTCCGGTGACTGTGGTGTCGAGGGAAGATGCGACTTTTCATCCCCGTGCTCACAAAACCAGTCCTGGAGGATGCGAGCTGTATGAACAGCCCCCCCCCCCCCCCCCCCTCGTCTTGGAAATCACTCAGGAACAAACGTTGTACGTCACTAGTGGGGATCAGACACCGTGCCATGGGATGTACCCGATCAGTCAAAATGGCGACATATTACGTGGCGGAATGCGATGTTGCAGAGTAACCATACTACCACAAGATGGCTGCCCAAATCATAACCGATCCCCCGCCACGTTTCACACCTGGGACGTAAACGCGAACAGAAGTTGGAAACCAGTGTGCAACGAGACTCATCCGACAAAATGACTTTCTTCCATTGTTCTGCAGTCGAGGTTTCATGGCTTCAGCATCACGGTTTTCTGATACAGGCCTTTGTATCACTGATCTGTCGTTTTGGAATCTCATCTCGCCCTGCAGTCTAAGCTTATGGAGCTCCCTTCGCATTGTTTTTGTGCTGACAGGGTTTGCGAGTGAGACATTCATTTCTGCAGTGACTTTTACAGCTGTGGTCCTCTCATTTTCGGTCACAGTCGTCTTCAGTGACCATTGTCACGATCACTCAACACACACTTTTGCTCGCGTTGTGACTTAACAGACGTTTTTTTTCTGCATTCCTTGTAAGCGATATAAATCTTCGATTTGCTGCCTCTTGAAACACCAAATACTTCGACTCCCTTGGTTACTGATGCACCCACCATACGAACAACAATTTGCTCACATTCAAAGTCACTTAGCTCCGACACAATGCACTCACAACTGCACAAAACACTGTTTTGAACACGATTGACACGTGAGACATGTGGAGCGCATTTCACAGGTGCCGTTCGTAGTCAAATACAGCAGCACAGACATCACGCTTGGGTAGCATCTGCATTTATGATCAATCGTGCACCAACCCTTCTACTTTTATTGCTTTCGAATATTTGTCGTGGTGTTTCATTGCTGCACAGATAATGCTGGAGCAGGAAGAAAATTTTGCGACACGCAGGCGAATGTTCGTCGATGGCTTTATTTGAAGAGTACATTTATGAACGCAACTCTGTCCACAAAAATTTCAAGTGGCCTTAGCAGGAAAAGTTGCTTGTATTCAGCAGCAGGTTTTGAAATGCGTGCGAGCGAAACGCAATCAAGGCTCCCACATTACTCGAGGTGTTATCAGAATGAAGGCGCTGGTGGTAAAGAAGAATTTTCCATCTGCAGGCGAGGAATTCAATGCGAGTAAAGGCTATTGTGCCGGTATGACGAAGAGGGAGGACGAAGAGGGAGGACGAAGAGGGAGGGGCTTCCGTAGTGGCTAAGTACAATGGTAGCCCAGCTATTTGTCGCGGTGTTGTATGGGGAGCTAGCTGATTTTCAGCATCAAGTAATCAGTCTAATGAAAAATACCGTGGTCTCCGAGTAAAAACACTCAAAGTGTCATTTATCTCGAGTGTAACCATTCTCGTCAAATCAAAATAAACTGCTGCTTGATTTCGTTTCTTCTTATATTACGATAACTCAAGCAACTAGTTTAAAAGTAATATTGTTACCCTTTTAGGATGTCTCAAAATATTTTATATCAATGGGACAAGTTGTCGGACTGATTGATGAGAGTTCGTCGAATGTAGAGAAAGTAGAAGTCTTCTCAAAGTGCTTTTTTTTTCTTTTTCTTCTTACTTTCAGGTTCGTTTTACTGTCGGCTAAATTTGGTGACTGCGTAGGATCGCAGCTGGTGCACCTGACACTGGCACGAAAGTAATGGATGGTACGACTAGTACCATGCTATCAAACAGCACTGAATTGGCGAATGCTTTGTTCGGCTTTGGTCTGTCTGTAAGTTTTCACAATCCGATCTAGACCACACGATCGCTGTCATTTACCCATTGTTAACCACGAAAATTGAATCTGGGAAGCAGCTTAAACAATAAAAACTAATTGAGACCTCAGGACCAATTGGAGACCATGTCAGCTTCAGTACTTATGCCCCGTCAATTCAAAATTTCGAGGCTGGAACAATAAAAAAAAGAGAAAAGTTAAGACATTTGTCTTACTGCTACAGGTACTCTACGCAGGCTCCCCTCACTTGAGTACAGTGCGCAAAACATTCATACAATCACGTGAAGCCGTCAGAAAAATGCTTCTTCGGGATGTTATTCAGATCGCGCGTCGCAGTGGCTCCAATATCGGCTATGTCATCAAGGCGTTGACCCTCCACTTTGTCGTTCTATGGTAGGTTCGTATTGACTATACCGTTTACTGATCGATTCGTACTGATAACACGAAATCTCGTCACCTTTGGTGATTTTTTCTAAGGAAAAAAATTGTCTGCCTTTTGCATTTCAGTCAAGTCGCTGCTGGCGTCCATGCGACGTTGTTTTTGTTGGGGGGGGGGGGGGGGAGGGGGGGGGGAAGGTTGTATAGGACAAACTTTACACACACTTTTCCCTTCTTTAGAACATGCTGGAGAATGTCATGGACTCTTGATGTACAGGTGTTCCTCAGTTGCGATCTGTGACACAACAACGTTGACACACTACGGCCGCACACCCTCTATTTAAAAAACACTGCCTGCTCACAACTGACTGGTCGGGAAGCAGATATGTTGTTTAACGTTGATAGTTCAAATGCCACCGTAGTTTGACGTTGCTTCTACGACAGGAATAAAATCAAGTCTCGGAAATACTTGGACGGACAGTCTCATGACCGTAACTTATCGCACACATCTCATTGGTAAAAGCAGATGTAGAATATAGGACTTTTCATACTTTTACATATATTTATTTCTACGTTTTTCAGCTAACTTTCGAAGAGTACAGTCTCGTTAGAATTAAGAGTACTGAAAAAAGCAAGAAATTCGGAAACATTAACACAGTTAACATTTCAGTTGTCTCTCAGGCGGGTAGCCCACGTGGACTGGTTCCTTCTGCGCTGCAAAAGTATTCCAGCCAGAGAACGCCTGACCACACCTGCTGCTAACAACGAAGCTGACACGCCCACACTGTTGTCCCGATACTTGCAGTGTAAAACAGATGCAAAGGACAGCGATTTGGGGGGGGGGGGGGGAGGAAGGGGAAGGAGAACTCAAACGAAATGCCGCCGGAGACCGAAGGTAAAAATGGTTCAAATGGCTCTGAGCACTATGGGACTTAACATCTGTGGTCATCAGCCCCCTAGAACTTAGAACTACTTAAACCTAACTAACCTAAGGACATCACACACATCCATGCCCGAGGCATGATTCGAACCTGCAACCGTAGCGGTCATGCGGTTCCAGACTGTAGCGCCTAGAACCGCACGGCCACACCGGCCGGCGACCGAACGTAAATTATGCCAAAATATTCAGAAAAATATACCTGAACAACTTCCAAAAATTTATCGGCGGATCCACTCTGCATAAAACCTAAACAGGCATTAATTGAAGGAACGATGAAGATAAATTCCTTTTATGAACGATTAATCCCGAATTGCACTTTATTTCAGTTGTTGTCTAATATGTATTTAGAAAAGTCAATGAATGAGATCTGTGAGTCTATAAAACCGTGTGTATGTATGTTCCAATTCTCCTCCTAAAAAAGTGGACCGATTTCAGCCAGACTTGGTACACATATCCCGTACTGTCAGGCAACAATCGCTGTGGGAGTAAGAATCTTCTACCCGCCATAGTTCAGGAGACATGACGCCATAAACAGTGAGAAACGTGAAAAACTGATGCATCATGCACGAAGTTTAAATTTTTTACTTCTGTGCTACAAATTCTGTTCAAATGTTCAAATGTGTGAGTTCTTAAGGCACCAAACTGCTCAGGTCATCGGTCTATAGACGTACACACTACTTAAACTAACATAACCTAACTTATGCTAAGAACAACACATGCACACCCATACCCAAGGGAGGACTCGAACCTCCGGCGGGAGGTACGAATTCTATTGTCAATAAATTTCGCAGACAGTATTTACATATGACGCTAAACGCACCAACAAACTTATGTCACTGTATGACACATCAATCGGGAGATATGACGTCATAAATACGGAGATGAGAGGAAAAATGCCGCCTCATGCATGAAGTTTTAATACATCTATTCTGTAGCACCAAGACAGTCTCAAAGATGCGTCAACATAAAGAAATCCCTCCACCTGGCAGTGCTTCTGATAGCTTTGAACTGCGAAGCGAAAACGGATGTATGTGAAAACAATAGCCGTCTATGGAACTATGAAGAAGCTTTGCCGTAGAGAAGTTCACAAAATCGCGTTCTAGGCACGCGAAGTAGCAGCTTCCAGCGCACAGAAACACTATATTTCTTAATTTGGGTACTCTACTTAGACACCTGTACATTATGCATATTTTTTGTATGACTGCTTCATAATCCCAAAGGTATTTTCACGAATACATGCACATGAATTGTTTCCGATAGCACACTGCGACCACAGTTCATTTTTTGTTTTCGTTTCTAATAGAAAATTGGCAGAATGAATACCCCCGGCAATTTCAGGTTCGTCAGTTAGAACGAAATAAAAGTTCACGAGATAACAAATATCAACAGTTAAGTTCGTAGATTCGCAATGCATTCATATTTTTGTAGTGGAATGATTTTTGAGTTGAAGTTTTTCCCATTATGTGCATAACTCATAGTCAAACACCAAGTGCTAAAGCTGACACGCCTAAGATACGGGCGTTTTCCACTCAGCGAAATTTTGAAATTATCTTGTCACAATTGCTGAGCCAACTAAACCAATCAGGTTTATCCGATGAAAGTCATTGGCGGACAGTTGGCTCGTATCCTCTGTTTTTGTAGCGAAGTATCCAGATGCGTAAGTCATGATAAGGATAAGCCCCAACATCATCCCGCGATTGTCACTGTGAGGTTGTTGCGTGTACAGCGGATGTGCATGGCATAAACAAGGGCACTGAAATGGAAACCTTATCTCGCGGGTAGCAGCGCAGCGCTGGCTCCAGGCGGCTGTTACGAGGACGGGGTAGGACACCTGTTGGTTGTCTGAGTCGCCAGTATTCGCCTCGCACAGCACCGTACGTGCTCTGTTGTACTTTCATGTGCTTGGTAGCCCCTAGACTCGAGAATATTAAGAGGATTGGGGCTTAAAGTTCTGCCAACAAGAGGCCATAAAAAGTACAGGGTGACCCAAAAGTCCGTTAACATATGAAAATACACTAATTCACGGCATAAAGTAGGTAGACAGGAAAACTTGACAGAAATGCCTGAAATGACAAGAAGTTTGACTGAAACCAGAAACGAGTGCAAAAACTGGCTAACAGATGGCGCTGGACAGCAACACGTCAGTGACGCCGCGTGAGAACGCCCACATTGCAGAATTTAAGATACTGAAAGTCTTAGAACTGTCGTGGAAACCGCACTGCATGACGAAACAGTCACTATGTGACATGAATTTATCACATCAGTCGTGATACGACCTTTTTTTTTTTTCGAGGAAATGCGGGGTGCTGGTTTTCAGAGTGTCAGCATGAAGAGTGCGAGGTACACCAATATGTGACAGAATCGTGTCGTCTCTAGCCTAGCTAACGACCACCTGCTTGAAAGTACGACTTTTATGGAGGATGACGGTCCACCCCGTATTAATACAAGTGGAGGGATCTCCTGCGCACATCGGTTGGTGAGGATCGCGTGTTGAGACGCCACTTCCGTCATGCTTGGTACCCAGGTCCCCAGACCTCAGTCCGTGTAATTAATGATTGTGGGTAGAGTTGCGCTGTACCAAAAATGCGGTTCGGTACTTTTTGTGCAGTACATAAATGACACAGTGAATGTTAGGAATAGCGTCCATCCTCGCCCGAAGACTACATCAGCACCTCAACCTGCACCGCCTCCTCGCCCCTACCTGATGTGGCTTCCGACCCCCCTCCTCTGCTGACGACCTCCTCCTCCATCTCACCCACCTCCTCTCTGGCCAACTAAATTCCTGTCGCCCTGTCATCGTCGTATCCCTTGACCTCTAACGTGCATACGACCATGTCTGGCATTCTGGTCTCCTTTTCAAGCTCCAAACCTTCGCTCTTCTCGTCAATTATGCCCGTCTGATCGCCTCCTTCCTCTCCCGTCGCCCTTCCTATGTTACCATAAAAAATATTGACTCCTATACTTTCTACCCCTCTGCCAGGGTGCCCCAAGGCTCCGTCCTCTCCCCTATTCTCTACCTCCTCTATAAGGCAGACATGCTGTCACCCCAACCTTCCATCCACCTACTCCAGTTTGCCAATGACAGCGCCTTCCTTGTCCTTGCCCCAACCCTCCAACACTCCAGTGCCTTCTTCCAATCCCACATTGACCTATTCATCACTTGGTGCAACCAGTGGCTGCTCAAGGTCAATCCTTCCCAAACCCAGGCAATCGTCATAGGGATCACGACCCCTTCCTTCTGTATTCAGATTTTTATCTTACCATATATGGCCGCCCCATTAACCTCACCTCCACCCTCAAGTAGCCTACCTAGGTGTCACCCTCGACTGCCGCCTTTCCTGGACTCCCATCTCTGGACAGTCCAAGCTAAGGGACGTACCCGACTCTGTCTCCTTAAACTCCTATCTGGCTGAACATGGCGTTTGGACCCCTCCACTATCCTCCACACCTATAAATCCCTCATCCTCCCCATCCTTTGCTATACCTATCCCACCTGGATTTCCTCCCCTCCCACCTACTATTAGTCCATCCAAATCCTTGAATGCCATGCCCTTCACCTCGCATATTGCATCCGCCTCCCTTTCCCCACACGGATCCTTTATGAGTTGATTCCCTTCCCACACCTTCTCGTTTTCCTCGAACAGATACGGATCCTTTACACCTCCCGCAAGCTCAATCCCCCACACCTATGTGTCTCTCCCTTCCTTGCCCATCCCAGGCCGCTGCCGTGCCTGTATTCTTGCATCCCGCCTGCTCTCCATCTTCATCCTCTCCATACCCTTTCTCAAGGTGGCTTGCGCCAACTCCCCCTCCCTGATGATGTCCTTGTCCCCTCCATCTACCCCACCTACCAGATCTGACTCTCCTCTCTCATTACCCCTCCCCTTTGCTGCCAGGACTCCCTCTCACCTTCCTTTCTCCCTCTCCTTTCTCCCATGTCTCCCACTTCCGCCTCCCTGGGCTTCCAACCCACCCCCTGTCCTCTCTCCCCCACTCTCCCTTCTTTCTCTCACTGGCTCCATGGCCCCCTCCTTCCCAAACATCTACCTTTCCCTTCCACCCAAAGGCAGCCCCCCCCGCCCCCTTCATCAGTGTGTTGGTGAGTGCTCAGTGTTTCCTTGCATCAGTGTTTCTTCATTTTGTGCTACAGTGTTTTCATCAGTGTCCTCCTACGTTCATGTCTCCAACTGGATGCCTTCATCTCTTCTACATCTACATCTACATTTATACTCCGCAAGCCACGCAACGGTGTGTGGCGGAGGGCACTTTAAGTGCCACTGTCATTACCTCCCTTTCCTGTTCCAGTCACGTGTGGTTCGCGGGAAGAACGACTGTCTGAAAGCCTCCGTGCGCGCTCTAATCTCTCTAATTTTACATTCGTGATCTCTCGGGAGGTATAAGTAGGGGGAAGCAATATATTCGATACCTCATCCAGAAACGCACCCTCTCGAAACCTGGCGAGCACGCTACACCGCGATGCAGAACGCCTCTCTTCCAGAGTCTGCCACTTGAGTTTATTAAACATCTCCGTAACGCTATCACGGTTACCAAATAACCCTGTGACGAAACGCGCCGCTCTTCTTTGGATCTTCTCTATCTCCTCCATCAACCCGATCTGGTACGGATCCCACACTGATGAGCAATACTTAAGTATAGGTCGAACGAGTGTTTTGTAAGCCACCTCCTTTGTTGATGGACTACATTTTCTAAGCACTCTCCCAATGAATCTCAACCTGGTACCCGCCTTACCAACAATTAATTTTATATGATCATTCCACTTCAAATCGTTCCGCACGCATACTCCCAGATATTTTACAGAAGTAACTGCTACCAGTGTTTGTTCCGCTATCATATAATCATACAATAAAGGATCCTTCTTTCTATGTATTCGCAATACATTACTTTTGTCTATGTTAAGGGACAGTTGCCACTCCCTGCACCAAGTGCCTATCCGCTGCAGATCTTCCTGCATTTCGCTACAATTTTCTAACGCTGCAACTTCTCTGTATACTACAGCATCATCCGCGAAAAGCCGCATGGAACTTCCGACACTATCTACTAGGTCATTTATATATATTGTGAAAAGCAATGGTCCCATAACACTCCCCTGTGGCACGCCAGAGGTTACTTTAACGTCTGTAGACGTCTCTCCATTGATAACAACATGCTGTGTTCTGTTTGCTAAAAACTCTTCAATCCAGCCACACAGCTGGTCTGATATTCCGTAGGCTCTTACTTTGTTTATCAGGCGACAGTGCGGAACTGTATCGAACGCCTTCCGGAAGTCAAGAAAAATAGCATCTACCTGGGAGCCGGTATCTAATATTTTCTGGGTCTGGGTCTAGTGATGGCCACCTTTGTGTACACAGTGCCTTCTGTCGAACGGCTTCTAATCATGTAATGTTCATCATCATGTATTACCATGCTTTTTATGCCATGCTTTTTATGTTCTATGTCTTCTATGTCTATCTGCTGTATCTATTGGTTGAAGAGCGGCGTATGTAGCACACTGCTGGCCCACCTCACACGAGGCATGAAATTACAATAAAGAAAAAAAAATAGGAATACCAGTAGTACTGCTAGGGAAAGAAATATAAGTAAATGTGATTGTGAAGAACGGAGCGTCGACGATTTTTCTTTGTTTTTGTTTAGTTGTTTGTTTTGCACATAGCTAGAACCGCACATATTCAGTGATAGTCCACTGCTATTTCATGTCCTTATAGAGAATAAATCACATTTTATAAGTAATAAAAATTAGTTGATCGCATAACTTCAGCGCTTTTATGATACTAAAGTGGGTACGTTTGATGCAAATGCAGTTTACATGCATAAACATAGATCTATATCATTCTTGTGGGCTCAGTGGAACGTTGTTCATCATGTTCAAAGGCAAGAGTTTCCTGTTATTATTGATAAAGGTGAAAGTTGTTTATGAGTAACAGAAACACGTTTTATATAAACTCGACGAAGTATTGAAACGATGTTTGATATATTTTTGTTTTGAATTTTTTGAATTTTATATTTTTTGAGGAAATTTAGTTTTCTAGTGCTTTACGATAAATCTGTATTTTTTCTACGGGATCCCTCGGTTTCTTGTTACTAATCAACAGCTTTCGAATAAAACCTGAGTTGAACATCGATGACTTCATTCTTGCGATAAAAACTGACCGCTTCCGGTTTCTAAGAGAATCTAGTAAGACACTGACACATACGTAAACAAAGTGATCGATATGACGTACAGTCCGATAGGTATGCATTACAGACATATAACACACAGGTAACGCGGGCAAAATCTTAACTGACCAGGGCCACTAGGAAAACTATTGTACTTTAGGTTTACTTATATGGTCTATTGTAGCCTACGGTAGTTCTACAACTCTAGACGTGATGTTACGTGAAGACGCTAGTCTACCACGATCATCTGACCTAATTAGGAATTCTAAAAGATATCCGATGGCAATTTCTCACCATATCAACTGATATGCTGAATAGTGCTGTTCACAACATTTCCCCTTGATTACAGGTATTATTGATGAATGATGGACGAAAAGTTGAACACCTGTTATATAGAACTCAGTCTTTGCTAAAAATCAATTTTCATCATACAAAAGCGATAAGTATCATATGAGTACCATCTTTTCGTAATTTTACGCAATTTTTTTTTTTTTGGATTCGAAAAAAAAATGTTCAAATGTGTGTGAATTCCTAAGGGACCAAACTGCTTAGGTGATCGGTTCCTAGACACACTACTTAAAGTAACTTGAAATAACTTACGTTAAGAACAACACACACACACCCCACCCCTTCCTCCGTCGGTAGGGGCCGCGCAGTCCGTGACATGACACCCTAAACCGCGCGGCCACTCCGCGCGGCGGATTCGGTAAAACCCCATGACTCTTCAAGCATGTGTATCAATTTGTAGCTCTCTACCTTCTTTATTCCGTTAAGCATTTCGTTTGGCATTGGAGTGTTGACAATGCGGATATGTGAATTATTTTATTTGATTGTGCATATGATTCCATTTAGTTGGTGGGTCGCTGGAGTGTAGTGGAGGCAGTCAATTTTTGAGGAACGGCGTTACATTGAATATTAATGAATATAAAATGAGAAATTAATGCAGACGATAGATCAGTGGGAGAAACGAGAGGATGCCTATGAACCATTGATATAGATGAGAAAGATAGTAATAAGGAGTGGTTAAGGAAGCAATGATCGGATTTATATTATTGTACCATATTTCATCCAAATTTTCTTGATTTTTATGGGAATTTTCCAGAATGTCACTGTTCCATCCAAAATTTTGTGGTTTTCACGGGGAACATTCTAGAATGACTCTAAGTAGTGTGAAAACAGTACTAAACAATTCTGACGAGTGCCAATGGGAACCGTAACTGTTACGGCTGAAATGTATGTCTAAGTAAAAGTGACTGTATTTACATATCTTGTTCGCAGAGACACTGCACAATGGGCAAAAACTGTCAATGATACGAGAGCCATCATGGACAACAACTGCACAGGCTTCAGCCGCTCAACACTTCCTGCTACTACCAAACCTGACTGACAGCTCAGTTCCAGTTTGGTAAGTTGTGCCCCACTGCAAATCGGGGTTAAATTATTTGTTTATTTCATAGTTCTGTGATTTCGAATGTGTTTCTTTGTCTAGTTAGTATTAGCAATTAATCGCTTGCCGGCCGGTGTGGCCAAGCGGTTAAAGGCGCTACAGTCTGGAACCGCGTGACCGCTACGGTCGCAGGTTCGAATCCTGCCTCGGGCATGGATGTGTGTGATGTCCTTAGGTTAGTTAGGTTTAAGTAGTTCTAAGTTCTAGGGGACTGATGACCTTAGAAGTTAAGTCCCATAGTGCTCAGAGCCATTTGAACCATTTTTTGAATTAATCGCTTTTGCTGTTGATGTTTGTGTCATTATACATACACAAAGGGCTAATAACCCTAAGCTTAGGTCTCAAAAAAAAAAAAAAATAAATAAATAAAATAAAATAAAATAAAAATTAAAAAAAATTGTAAAACAGGTGGGAAAAAGAGTGTGTTTTCTCCGTACCATTTGTTTGTAACGACAGGAACAGTGAATGTTTTTTAATGTGGTCAAAGCATTAAAGATGACAAAGACAACAACTTTTCGAATGTTAGGTGACAATAATTAATACCGTTGCGTTAAACATTTACAAAATAATTTTTCAGCGTGATTCATAATGGATGGGACGAAAGAAAGTATTTCTTCGACTACAGTTATAAACAGTACAGAAATACACATATAGACTGAAAGGTAAACTCTCACAGTTCCTATGGACGTTCACGAATGTTCAATGTGGGGTTTAGTTGTGACACGGCACATGTCTATCTGGTATTGTATTTTCTGCCACATCTGTTCGAATGCAGCTCAATCAACAAAGTTAACTGTACCGACTATCTTGTGCCTTAGCTGCTGAAAGTTCTGCGGAAATGGGCGTAAAGGTCAGACGAGATGGGGGGCAGACGGAGCACAACATGAACGGTACATCATTCGACCTACCCCTATGTAAAATGTTCGTGGAGGTGATTGCGTATGAGATTATGCCAAAGAAGCGGGGTTCCACCCTGCTGCAAAATGAAGTCAGTTATCTCTTCTGTCTACTGAGACAACATCCAGAGAGACAGCATATCGAGATAGGTTATGTCTGTAACGTTAAATACTGTGACGAAGACAAAACCAAAGACTGCGTTTCGTTATGGCACAGAAAACGTTAAGTTTCGGAGAATCCCGTTCATGTTCCAGAGAGGCATCTGGGTTTTATATATCCCAATTCTCAAATTACGGTAGTTCACTTTGTCAGTTAAGTGAAATGTGGCTTTGTCAGAGAACATAAGTCTATCTGCAAAACCTTCCGCCTCCATTCGTGCTTGAAAATCTATACGTAATTGTATCTGATTTGGTTTATCGGCTGGTTTTAGCGCCTGCAACATTTGACTTCTGTAAGCTCTGAAGAGGGGCAGCAGTCTTTTCAGTAGCTCCAGTGGGAGCAGTCTGGATGATTGACTGATAAACCAAAACAGCCTTCCTGTGCTGGTGCTGCGAACGGCTGAAAGCAAGGGGAAACCACAGCCGTAACTTTACCCGAGCACATGCAGCTCTACTCTTTGGTTAAACGATGATGGCGTCCTCTTGGGTAAAATGTTCCAGAGGTAAAATAGTCCCCCATTCGAATCTCCGGTCGAGGACTTCTGAGGAGGATCTCGACATCAGGAGAAACAAAACTGGCATTCTAAAGATCGGAGCGTGGAATGTGAGATCCCGTACTCGGTCAGGTAGGTTAGAAAATTTAAAAAGAGAAATGGGCGGGTTTAAGTCAGATATAGTGGGAACTGTGAAGTTCGGTGGCACGAGGGACAGGACTTCAACGTGAATACAGGATTATAAGTACATAGTGAAATGCGAGTAATGCAGGAGTTGGTTTAATAATGAGCAAGAAAATAGGAATGCGAGTAAGCTACTATGAACAGCATAGTGAATGCGTTATCACAGTCCACGCCTACCACAGTAGTACAAGTTTAAATGCCAACTAGCTCTGCAAATGATAGATTGAAGATATGTACGATGAGATAAAAGAAGTTTCTCAGGTAGTTAGAGGAGATGAAAATTTAACTGTGATGGGGGACTGGAATTCGACAATAAGGAAAGGAAGAGAGGGAACAATAGTAGATGGGTAAGGACAGGAGGAGAGGAATGAAAGAGCAAGCCACCTGGTAGAATTTTGTACGGAGCATAATTTAATCATCGCAAACACATGGTTTAAGAATCACAAATGAAGGCTGTATACGTGGAAGAGACCTGAAGACACCGGAACGTTTCAGATTTATTATATAATGGTCAGACAGAGATTTGGGAACTACATTTTAAACTGTAAGACATTTCCAGGGGCAGATGTGGGCTCTGAATAAAAATGTATTGGTTAGGAACTGTGGAGTAAAAATGAAGAGATTGGAAAAAGGTAGGAGTTAAAGAGAAAGACCTAGATAAAATGAAAAAACCAGAGGTTGCTGAGAGTTTCAGAGGGAGCATTAGGCAACAGTTGACCAGAACAGGGGAAAGTAATACAGTAGAAGACGAATGGGTAGCTTTAAGAGACGAAATAGTGAAGGCAGCTAATAGGTAAAAAGCAAAGCCTAGTATAAATCTGTGAATAACACAAGAGATGCTGAATTTAATTTATGAAAGGAGAAATTTAAAAAATGCAGCAACTGAAGCAGGTGAAAGGGAATACAAACGTTTAAAAAATCATATTTACAGGAAGTGCAAAATTTCGAAGCAGGAATGGCTGGAGCACAAATGTAAGGATTTAGAAGCATATTTAACTAGGGGAAAGATAAATACTGCCTACAGGAAAAATAGAGAGACCTTTGAGGAAAACAGAAGCAGATTTAAGAATATCAAGAGTACAGATGGTAAACCAGTCCTGAGTAAAGAAGGGAAGAGTGAAGAGTGCAAGGAATAATTATACAAGTGAGATGAAGTTGAAAGCAATATAATAGAAAGGGAAGTGGATGTAGATGTAGATGAGATGGGAGATATGATACTGCGAGAAGAATTTGACAAGGCTCTGAAAGATCTAAGTTGAAACGAGGTTCTTGGAGTAGACGATATTCCTTCAGAACTACTGATAGCCTTGGGAGAGCCAGTCATGACACAGCTCTTCCATTTGGTGTGAAAGATGTATGAGTCAGGCGAAATACCCTCAGATTTCAAGAAGAATGCGGTAATTAAACCTGCAAAGAGAGCAGTTGCTGAAAGATGAGAAAATTGCCGAATTATCAGTGTAATAAGTCATGGTTACAAAATACGAAAACGAATACAGAAGTCGACCTCGAGGAAGATCAGTTTGGATTCCGAAGAAGTATAGAAACAAGCGATGTTATACAGACCCTACGACTTACTTGAGAAGGTAGGTCAAGGAAAGACAAGCCTATATTTTTAGCATTTGTAGATGTAGAGAGAGCGTTTGATAATGTTGAGTGGAACACTCTCTTTGAAATTCTGGAGGCAGCGGTGCTAAAATAAAGGAAGCGAAACGCCATTTACAACTTGCACAGAAACCTTAGAGCAGTTACAAGAGTCGAGGGTCATGGAAGGAAAGCAGTGGTTGAAAAGGGAGTGAAATAGCGTTTTAGCCGATCCCAGATGTTATTCAAAGGGTAGGTCTACATTGAACAAGAAGTAAAGGAAACCAAAGAATAATTTGGAGTAGTAGGAATTAAAGTTGAGGTAAAATAAATAAAAACTTTGAAGTTAGCTAATGACACAGACAGCAAAGGGCTTGAAAGGGCACTTGAACTGAGTGGACAGTTTGCTGAAAGGAGAATATAAGATGAACATCAACAAAAGCAAAACAATGACAATATAATATAGTCAAATTAAATCAGGCGATGCTAAGGGAATCGGATTAGGAAAGTACTTGAAGTAGTGGATGAGTTTTGCTATTTGGGCAGCAAAATAACTGATGACGGCCGAAGAAGAGAGGATAGAAACTGTAGACTGACAATGGCAAGAAAAACACTTCTAAAGAAGAAAAAATTTTTGACAACGAATACAGATGTAAGTGTTAGGACGTCTTTTCTGAAGCTATTTTTCTTGAATGTAGCCATGTATAGAAGTGAAACATGGACGACATACAGTTTAGATAAAAACAGAATAGAAGCTTCCGAAATGTTGTGGCACTGAAGAATGCTGAATGGGTCGATCACGAACTAACAAGGAGGTACTGAATAGAATTGGCGAGACAAATTTGTGGCAAAACTTGACCAAAAGATGGGATCGGTTGAATGTTCAAATGTGTGTGAAATCTTATGGGACTTAACTGCTAAGGTCATCAGTCCCTAAGCTTACACACTACTTAACCTAAATTATCCTAAGGACGAACACACACACCCATGCCCGAGGGAGGACTCGAACCTCCGCCGGGACCAGCTGCACAGTCCATGACTGCAGCACCCTAGACCGCTCGGCGGATCGGTTGATAAGACACATTCTGGGACATCAAAGGATCACCATTTTAGTATTGGAGGGAGGTGTGGACGGTAAAAATTGGAGAGGGAGACTAAGAGATGAAGATAGCAGGCAGATTCAGAAATATGTAGGTTGGAGTAGTTATTCGTAGATGGCGTAAGTTTGCGAATCTCTTGTAGACCCCTGTTCACTAGTCTGGGTATTCTGAGATTGGTCTCTCAATACACACATGCTTTATTGTCGTTTCTTGTTAAAAAATATCAGCTTATTCCCAAGAATTAGCAGCTTTCACTCAGTTAATACTAGGCAGAAATCCAACCTGCATTTGGATCGCACTTCCTTGACTCTTGTGCAAAAAGGCGTGTAGTATACTGCTGCATTTATTTTCAATAAGCTACCACAAGAATTCAAAAATCTTAGTTTTCAAATCGAAACTGAAGAGTTTCCTCATTGGTCATTGCCTTAATCCTGTTGGGGAGATCCTTGAAAAATAAAGCTGATTCCTATGCTATATTGATGACTGCGTTTACATAAACTTATGGCTTGTCTTTTTTGGGTTCAAAAACATTTTATTTTAACTGTTATTACGTTTATGTTGTAATTTCATGTACTGACACGTTCCATGGCCTTGGAGGCTTGCTCTTCAATATGGTTCTACGGAACTAGACGTGTTAAATAATAAAATAAAATGAAATAAAATAAAATAAAATAAGAGGCTTGCACAGGTTAGAGTAGCATGGAGAGCTGCATCAAACTAGTCTTCGAACTGAAGACCACTACTACAACACCAACAACAGGCTTTGAAATTCAGACGCTTGTGCAACACGCGCCATACTGTTGACTGCTACACATTCACTTCTGTGCTGGCAGTTCGCGTGGATTTTCTGGGGCTGCTTTCGTATATCGTACGAATGTTCTCCACCACTTCACTCCTGACAGATGGCCGTCCTGTGGTTTTCTTCTTGCATACATGTGCTGTCTCCTCGATTTGCTTTGCCTATCTGGGAATCGTGTGACTGTGTGGTGCCACTTTACCAAACTTGGCCCCAAATGTCTTTGAACAACGATTATTGATGATGTTTTGCGAATTCTGTGACAAAGCTCCTTTTCTATTGTGAATGCAAGTATTTAGAACACTAACGCCGGTGATGACCAACAACGGCAACTTTTAATTGTTTCGCTGTTGCCAACTGAAACTGTGACAGTTAACCTCCAGTCTATATGTGTATTTCTGAAATAAAGTCATTACTGTGGTCACAAGTATACTTTATTTTTGTCCTGTTTATTTTCAAGCACCCTGCTTATTGCCGTCTTGCGGCATTTTCAGGTGTAAATATATTCGTACAACAATGGTGTACAACAGCTTTGTTTAAACCAGGGCGAGTTTACACGCTTATGTTTACACTAAATTGTATCTACATAGATTAAATCGACCGACTGTGAGACATACACTATAATAAGTGCACTTACAAGTGTCACAGAGTTACGGAAACACTTTCTACAGGCATCTTCCTATCGCTTGCGCCGAATTTAGCGCTGAGTGTTGTGTGACATCGCTCACAGCAGAGCGTGTGCCTTGTCGTCAGCGGTCTGTGATTCGTGTAAACAACAAACACAGCTGCTTGTCCAGGATATCACTGTTTTCCTTGCTGATGGCATAGAGAACAATGGGGAGCTGAGTTGCGAAAAAGCTGATGGATTGTCTGTGACTGCGCAGGTCTCTCTGTAAGGCAGCATTGGATTACATCCGTCGATGTTGTCAAGCATTACACTTATATTGTCGATGATTGGTATGAAATGCTACAGCTGTTCAGAACGGCGTAATAAAGTGTTAGCCTTGATAATCTACAATGTAAGATCTCTATAAAACACGGGAATGTCTGCAATCGACACAACATAAATTACGCAGAAGTATATTAAATTTAATATGTAGACTAACACACCCTTACAGCGTGAATGATAAAAGGAAGATAACTGGGCTATCCATGAAAGTTATATGTTTCAATATTTCGCATGTGCAACGTTTCCTCAGCCGTTTTCCATAGACGTTACGAACGATAATCTTAGATTTTACAGTAACAATCTGCATTGTTTGATTGAGTTGTGTAAATACCAGCTTCGTGAGGCTGTTATTGATCCAGACGGGCTGCAATACTCTGCCGTTGAGTACATGAGTACACAAGGCCGAGGGCGGATGTTCATTAGGTCGAAGCTGCGGTACCACGTAATTTTTTGCATAATATTATTTCTTGACCTCAATTTAGCCGCAGTCTTTATGTCCAGTTCTGTGTTGCCTATACTATTACTCTCATAAAAGCAAATGGATTCAGTTTTAGCCGGCCGGTGTGGCCGTGCGGTTAAAGGCGCTTCAGTCTGGAACCGCGTGACCGCTACGGTCGCAGGTTCGAATCCTGCCTCGGGCATGGATGTGTGTGATGTCCTTAGGTTAGTTAGGTTTTATTAGTTCTAAGTTCTAGGCGACTAATGACCTCAGAAGTTAAGTCGCATAGTGCTCAGAGCCATTTGAACCATTTGATTCAGTTTTGTTAGGGATCAGTTTAAGGCCCCAGTAACGAAAGTGTTGTCTCATTTTACTCAGGTAACTATAATCCTTCGTAACTACGAAATATGACCAGAAAATGGGTGACATTGGCGAAACTAGCGACTTTTAAATACAAACAGCGATCGACAGACAGAAAATAAGCCTATTTTTATAAATATCGCGGATAACTCCCTGTAATAAATATGTTCAGTTTTCATTACATTCCTAATTACTGATGGATTTGTCGTTGGTTCTCCAAGAATTTCGTATAATTTTTCGTGTTGCTTTTATCTCATCAGAGACGGACGCTATGTATAAACATAGTCCACGGCCATTAATCACGTTTATGATAAATTAAAAAAAGGAAATGTAAGTGGCATACGGAATTGTTGTCTAGGATATCTCGCGGAGTGGATTCAGCGGCCTGTGGGTCAGGGTGTCCTTCCTCCTCACACACCGACTCCTGTCCTTCAGGATGTAACTGAATTGTATCATACGTAGTCAGAGTGTAGCTGAGTATTATGGATGTGTGTGTGTAGGACACAGATATTTTTGTGTTGTATGATGATGAGAAGGAGGGGATCAAGGTGAAACCTGATGTCGGCACATGGCTACTCTTCTCGAATAGGACCAGGGGGCCTACGAGCCTAACGTCCGCATCCGACTGGCGGATTACTAGCAACAGCGTCACATGTAAATACTTGTTTTGTAAGTAAAACTGCCTTTCCTTGCTGTTACTTACTTTATTTATCCCATACGCGTTTCGCCTTTTCCTGTTCTAAGGCATCATCAGTGGAATCTATAACGATACAGTTTTCTTAGTTATAGATTATCAAACAGTTCACTTCGCGATTTTTTGTAAAAAAAGGTAATTACTTACGATTTGCTGATCTGCGTTTCCTCACATATAGTCTGGAGGTCGCACTACCAGTGCAGTGATAAAAGTGGCAGTGCGACCTCCAGACCAGATGTGAGGAAACGCATCGTAGGTAATTACTTTTTTTACAAAAAATCGCGAGGTGAACTGTTTGATAATCTATAACTAACAAAACTGTATCGTTACAGATCCCACTGATGTTGCCTTAGAACAGGAGAAAGCGAAACGCGTATGGGATAAATAAAGTAACTAGCAGCAGGAAAAGGCAGTTTTATTTACAAAACAAGTATTTATATGCTTGCTCCGGGGGATGGCCACACAACAACCTTGAGCGTCACCTGTCTTCACTTCACGAGATCGTGCAGAGAGGTAAGGAATGTAATCCAGGACATTGGCGTAAAGATGGTCAGGAACTTAACACCATCTTCTCTCCTCTCCTTGCTGGCCAGGTACCGGCAGAGAAAATTCCATCCACCACCAGGAATTGAACGAGCTTATTTCCGAGCCGCGCGCCACCGCACAGGTTTTAGTGACATTAGCTAAGCTTTTTCCTCTTTGCTTCCTCGTCGTCTTTCGTCGTCTGGGAGAGATCGGTTCTGTAGGATTGTCACAAGACGTTTCTGACAGCCCATCTATCAAAACGTTTTTCAGTTTTTAGTTTTCCGTACATCAATCGGTAAAAACGGAAACCTTGTAAGATCACTTTACTGTCCATCTGTTTCTCTGTCGGACTGCTACAAACCCTTTTTTTTTTTAGGAACGGGAAGACGTATCAAGTTGAAATTTATGCCGCACACCAAGGCTATGGTTCCTTGTAAGTCAGTGCAATCTAAAGATACGGCCACTTATGTCACACATTTTAGCCGGCCGCGGTGGTCTCGCGGTTCTAGGCTCTCAGTCCGGAGCCGCGCGACTGCTACGGTCGCAGGTTCGAATCCTGCCTCGAGCATGGATTTGTGTGATGTCCTTAGGTTAGTTAGGTTTAAGTAGTTCTAAGTTCTAGGGGACTGATGACCACAGATGTTAAGTCCCATAGTGCTCAGAGCCATTTGAACCATGTCACATATTTTGATATTCGCAAACTCACTCATCAAAACCCTTTGATCCAGAATCATGAAATTGGGCGAGAAGGAAGGTTTCAGTGTACGACTAAAGGGAAAATTCGAAAATTGTACATCTATAATTATAACACACTAAAAAATTTTTTGTCGTTTGTTAACCGACTGTCTGTCCGTCCGTTTCTTCTCAACGGATAGAGGTATGAAGCTGAAAACTATGTCGAACACTAAGCTCTACGGTCCGTTGGTGGTGTGCGAAATTGAAGAGTCTAAGTCAGTGGTTCCCAACCTAGGTGTAATTGCCTCCCGAGGGGTAAAATAAAAACTGAAGGATTCGATTCTGTTTCGGTCACGAAACTAAATTATTTTCAAAAGATCACTAGTGTTATCACAATTTTGTAAGACTAATATTGATTATATAAGTTATCAATAAACACTTTTTCTTCATTAGCAGCATTAATCCTCTGCAGGTTACAGGTTCCTCACATAGTCCACCCACTACACATATATGTTGTGCTTTGTCCTGTACATTGCTGATGATAAAAGTAAGACAGCCGGCCGGGGTGGCCATGCGGTTCTAGGCGCTATAGTCTGGAACCGCGCGACCGCTACGGTCGCAGGTTCGAATCCTGCCTCGAGCATGGATGTGTTTGATGTCCTTAGGTTAATTAGGTTTAAGTAGTTCTAAGTTCTAGGGGACTGATGACCTAAGAAGTTAAGTTCCATAGTGCTCAGAGCCATTTGAACCATTTTAAAAGTAAGACGCACACGTGACAAATGCTAAATTGTAGGTAGTACCTGCAGTAGTCCAGAAATTGCTTCATTACTGTCTTCGAAGCAGATAAATGAATTAATTGACGACGGCCGCTGTGGCTGAGCGGTTGTAGGCGATTCAATCCGAAACCGCGCTGCTGCTACGATGGCAGGTTCGAATCCTGCCTTGGGCATGGATGTGTGTGATGTCCTGAGGTTAGTTAGGTGTAAGTAGTTCTAAGTGTAGGGGACTGATGACCCCCGATGTTAAGTCCTATAGTGCTTACAAAAAAAAATTGACAGCACGACACAACAATAACTACGTAAGGCTGTACATAGTATTATTGTTATTATTATTGTTATTAGACTGGTTAGACACACAGCATTCAGCAGCCTGAAGTCGTCCAGTTTGTGACACGTCAGAAGTAAGAAGTCCAGCAAACGTGTGATTGACAAACGGTAAGTATAGTACACACATTTGAACTTGGTTTATGTTAAATAGGGTTGCAGTATACAGGTCAGGCAAATGCTGAAATGAAGAAATGAAGAAGAGTAATGCAGGAGAAGTACGTTTCGTAGCACTAACTGTGGGTATTTAGCTTTCTAATCTGAGAAAAAAATGTGGGTAGCGCTATCTTTCATCATTCAATCTAACGCTTCCCCGTCACACACACAAACTAAATGTCATTCATCTTTCATCATTTTAAAAATAAAAGTGTTCCAAGAAGAAAAGTCTTTCATTCTACAGTTTAGTTAGGTGCTAAAGTTGGTGCAGTGGAAGGAGAGGAACAAATAGTAAGGGAAGAGGGGTACTAACGAATGTCTGATTGTAATGTACTCAGGGGTAATGTTCTAAGAAAGGTTGAGAACCACTGGTTTAAGTCAATTCAATCAACAGATACTGCCACTTATGTCACATATTTTGAAAATCGCTAACTCACTTATCAAAAACTATATAATACTTTACGTGACCTAGAATCATGAAATGTGGCAGGGAGCAAGGTTTCACAATACAAGTAAAGAAAAAAAATCAGACAATCAATAATTTGTAATTCGATCACACGGGAAAAATATTTTTTTTTCATTTGTTATCCGACTTCAAACTTAAAACGTTCTCGAAAATCTTGGAATTCCCCGGATTGATATCTTGCTAGTATCCATATCGACAACAGGAAAAAAATCGTCGAGATTCTCGATTCCCTGGATGGATGAACTGTCTCTACATAAATAATTACGTTTGTACGGAACCCTCAGAGCGCCAGTCTTACTAACACCTGACCATTCATTTTATTACAGAGTGTGGGGCTGCACCCTGAAAGGACGCGCTGAGCTACCGCGGCGGCCGGCTACGAAGGCTGGTTACGATAAAGCGTTTTGTTTACGCAACATTCTGTTTCGTTCTATTAGTCGAGTAAAATATTACTGCTCCTGGGAGTGAAGACGCTCCGGTCGGCTTATCGCGAGTGAGCGAGTGACCGAATTCGATAGGTTCCTCTCAGAGAATGCTGATGAAATAGCTCCATATTTAGCAATTACATACAACAACTCGCTCTCAGAAAGACACTTACCTAAAGACTGGAAAATTGCTCAAGTCACATCAATACCCAAAAAGGGAAGTAGGAGTAATCCGCTGAACTACAGGCCTATATCACTAACGTCGATTTGCAGTAGGGTTTTAGAACATATACTGTATTCGAACATTATGAACTACCTCGAAGAAAACGATTTATTGACACATAGTCAGCACGGATTCAGAAAATATCGTTCTTGTGAAACACAACTAGCTCTTTATACTCATGAAGTAATAAGTGCTATCGGCAGGGGGTGTCAAATTATTCCATATTTTTAGATTTCCAGAAGGCTTACGATACCGTTCCTCACAAGCGTCTTCTAATCAAACTGCGTGCCTACGGAATATCGCCTCAGTTGTGCGACTTGATTCGTGTTTGGCCGGCCGAAGTGGCCGTGCGGTTAAAGGCGCTGCAGTCTGGAACCGCAAGACCGCTACGGTCGCAGGTTCGAATCCTGCCTCGGGCATGGATGTTTGTGATGTCCTTAGGTTAGTTAGGTTTAACTAGTTCTAAGTTCTAGGGGACTAATGACCTCAGCAGTTGAGTCCCATAGTGCTCAGAGCCATTTGAACCATTTTGATTCGTGTTTTCCTGTCAGAAAGGTCACAGTTTGCAGTAATAGACGGAAAGTCATCGAGTAAAACAGAAGTAATATCCGGCGTTCCCCAACGACGAAGTGTTATAGGGCCTCTATTGTTCCTGACCTATATTAATGACATAGGAGACAATCTGAGTAGCCCTCTTAGATTGTTTGCAGATGATGCTGTCATTTACCGTCTTGTAAAGTCATCAGACGATCAAAACGACTTGCAATATGATTTAGATAAGATATCTGTATGGTGCGGAAAGTGGCAATTGACCCTGAATAAAGAAAAGTGCGAAGTTATTCACATCAGTACTAAAAGAAATCAGCTAAATTTCGATTACGCCATAAGTCACACAAATCTGAGGGCTGTAAATTCAACTAAATACTTAGGGATTATAATCACAAATAACCTAAATTGGAACGTTCACATAGAAAGTATTGTGGGCAGAGCAAACCAAAGACTGCGATTCATTGGCAGAACACGTAGAAGGTGCTACAGGTCTACCAGACAGACTGCTTACACTACACTTGTCCGCCCTATTCTGTAGTACTGCTGTGCGGTGTGGGATCCGCATCAGGTGGGACTGACGGATGACATCGAAAAAGTACAGAGACGGGGAGCTCGTTTTGTATTATCGCGAAATAGGGGAGATAGTGTCACAGACATGATAAGTGAATTGGAGTGGCAATCATTAAAACAAAGGCGTTTTTCGTTGCGACAGGTTCTTCTCATGAAATTTCAATCACCAGTTTTCTCCTCCGATTGCGAAAACATTCTGTTGGCACCCACCTACATAGTGAGAAATGATCATCACGATAAAGTAAGAGATATAAGGGCTCGCACGGAAAAATTTAAGTGCTCGTTTCTCTCGCGTGCCGTTTGAGAGTGGAACGGTAGAGACACAGCGTGAAGGTGGTTCATTGAACCCTGTGCCAGGAACTTTATTGTGAATAGCAGAGTAATCACGTAGATGTAGATATAAATGCAGAACTGGCCTGAAAGCGTTGATAGTGCAATGAGTTTTACTTTGTCAACACTGTACTTGTTTATTGTAGTAACGTCACAGCGTGTTTCCTACAATGATGAAGATCAATGACATCGTGGTTGAGTAGCAACTGGCCGCCGAGACGTACTTCAGTGACACATTTCAAGTACAGTCTACAGAAGCTGCAGCTCGCTACTAGGGGAAAGCGTGCAGTAGACGTGAATTGCCGTGGCCCCAGCGAGAGAGGGGCGCAGAGGAGGAAGTGTGGCTCGGGTCAGAAAAGGCGTCACCAGCTGCGCGCATTCCTCGGTTGCGTAAGCCCGGCGCGGCAACGCACCGCGCCGCACACGGCCCTTCCCGGCCGCCGCGCCGGCTCGACGCCACGTCGCGGACGCTCAGCTGACTCGCAGGAATGCGGGCCGCCTCCCACGCGACGCGCTGTGCCGTGCGAGCACCGGCAGCACCGGCCTGTCTGCCAAGCTATCGCGCCGTCCAGTCTCCAGGGAGGGCCGAGCTGACTGCCTCGCTACCTGTCGCAACTCTCCAGCTTACTCGTATCAGAGGACATCTTCAGGTGACAACTGACTGTCGCGAACAGAGATAAACATGACGTGCGGCTTGCACAGATCTTATTTGTACAGAAGATACAGAAATGGCACAGTATCATATATAATTGCAGAGACTTCGGTCTAAGACGTGCTGTACGATGTAGCCATAGTTGCATTATGTGTTGAAAATGGTTTCCATGTGCCTCGACGCATGCGGGTACGCGCCGCAGCATGTCCTGTTCCACACTTTCACATCGGCCAGGCCGCATATAAGAGATAAACATGACGTGCGGCTTGCACAGATCTTATTTGTACAGAAGATACAGAAGTGGCACAGTATCATACATAATTGCAGAGACTTCGGTATAATACGTGCTGTACCATGTAGCCATAGTTGCATTACGTGTTGAAAATGGTTTTCATGTGCCTCGACGCATGCGGGTACGCTCCGTAGCATGTTCTGTTCCACACGTTCACATCGACCAGGCTGCATCCGAACAGTGTCAAAGACAGCATGAATACTTTGCTCCAGTGTCTCCACATCTGGAATGGGTTCTCCATACACGATACTTTTGAGATGACCCCATAAACAAAAATCTCACGGAGTGAGATCCGGTGAACGAACAGGCCATGCAACTGGACCCCCCTCGTCCGATCCATTGACCAGGGAAGACACGATTGAGATGCGTCCCGACGTTGATGGCGAAGTGGGCTGGAGCAGCATCACGTAGCAGCCTCAAAACACTTCGAATCATCAGTGGCACTTCTTCCACCAGGGAAGGCAAAGTCACCTGCAAGAAACGCCAATTGTTCCGGCCAGTTAGGCGACGTGGAAGGAAGGCTGATCGCAAAATACTGTCGCCAATCATCCCGCCCACCCTTTGCCATTTGTCTTTCCGTAAGTAAATATAATGTCGGCAAGCTCTCGATTCGAATACGGAACCGTTGTGTACAATGCTGTATCACATACACTACAAGGTGAGTCAGCAAGAGAAGTGAATCGGATACATTACCTATTATTACGGCAGGAGAGGGCGCTAGGGCATGAAGTATGAGGCATAGTACCTCCCTCTAGGAGGAAACCATGCTTACTGTAACTGTGGCACCATGGTACAGCGCGTATTAGATCGCAGTCTCTGTAACAAAGTATAACTGAATAAATGGTCTCTGGCATGGAAACCACGCATTTTCGGACATGGTTAATAAGTTCTTTTCTTTTCCCTATCCTCTCATCGATCAATTCCTAGAGTTTGTACACGGTGGAAAAAAATCACGCTGAATAATGAAGTACTATTGGAAAAATGCTGCAAGAAACTAATTTAGATCTTGATAAGATTTGAGAGCGGGACAAAGCTTGACAGCTTGCTTTAATGTTCAGAAATATAAAACTGCGAACTTCACAAAACGCAAAAATGTGGTATCCTGTTAATTACTACTCTGGCCTTCAGTACAAAGAAATGTTTTATGTAGTTCTCCACGACAGCTTATCCTTATTCTGATGAACATTACACGAGATATACAACGAAGCACATACACAGCTACTTTGAACTGCTTCAACACGCAGTGTGATAAAACAGAGAATGAGTAATTTTGGTGCTATGTACCCTCGGCCATGCACTGTACAGTGGCTTGCGGAGTATATTTGTAGATGTAGAACTGGCACATGCTTGAAAATAGACGTCAACGATTCCGCGTAACGTATTTAGAAATCTTAGAGCACCATTATTTGGTAACACATCTACGTGTAGCAGGCAATGCGGGATGGAGAGCCAGGCTCGACGACGACTCCCAGAATTTTACATAACAGTGCACAGCTGTTCCTTACATACGAAGGCGTGCTGGAAAGTGCTGCCTCAGAATTTTTTATGTGAAAACTCTTAAAGCTTTTTAAGTAAAACAAATGTTCTTAACAGTCAACATCTCTATTCTTCATGTCTACATATCTATTTCTCAACACAGTCACCTTGGCGACGAACACACTTCTCCCTCTAAGACAGCAGTTTGTTAATACCGTTACTGCAGAATGTTTGAATTTCTTGACGGAGCCACAACCTCTCACCTGTGCATGCACCGCCGTATCACTATCAAAGTGAAGTCCTCGAAGATGTTCTTTAAGTTTTGCAAATAGGTGAAAAGCAGATGGGATTGTACGGAGGACGACCAGTGACAGTGATACCAAGGCTTACGATTGTTGCATCAACATAGTTACGTTACACACCGCAATGTTACACGCTATAATTCAGAGCCCTCTAGCGGCAAACGGCTGTAAATATGTCAACCTGAAGAAGACAGATGTTACAATGTTAGTAATGTTTGTTTGATTTAAAAAGCCTTAAGAGATTCATAGATTACTTTTCGGCACGTCCTCGTACAATGCACCATCTGCCATGCATTTCGCAGTGGTTTTCAGAGAACGGATGCGGGTATAGAAGTACTCGGCTCTTCGCTTAGTTTAGGGAAATAGCAGTGAGCGTCGGGTGCAGGAATGCTCGTCTCTTACGTCCAGCCCTTTGTGCGGCACTCAAATGGCGGCGGGTTAAGCTCGAGAGATTGATTGAAACGAGCTTGTGTCGCCTCGATAATTTCCCATTACGTTGAGAATTTCGCCGCTCGGAATCGGAAAAGAGAAGCTCTTTAGAAAAATCAACGAAGAGATGAAATTCCCGCGCAAGTGAGAAATAAAGAAAAAAAGGAATAAAAGTCAAGTCTGCAGTGCGTAATTACTTCGCGGTTGACTACTAACTTGAGAGGGACGCTGGTCAGTTTAGTAGCAAAAACTCAAAACTAACTAACCTTTAGGACGTAGAAACAAATACTGTGTTTTTTTTTTTTTTTAATTTATCTATGTGCGGAATTTTCACGCCAGCACTTTTGGCCAGCTACGTTTCATCCCACGTGTGTTTAATTTAAAGGGAAAGACTTTTTAATGCTTACCAGTACTTCTTCATCAACATATACGACATTGACAGCCACCATTAGTGGAAAAGTAGTACAGCTCCTTGGCACTTTTTTTGGTTGTAAGATCGCTCAGCCTTCAAGCGGAATATAATAATCCAAATTTCAAATAAGACAGGTGTCAGTATTATGGCACCATCGCTTTAATGAACATGACCGGCTGCGAAACACAAACAAGAATTATTTATAGAAGAATTGAAGGACTAGTAGAAGCCGACCTCGGTAAATATCATATCAAATTCCGCAGAAATGTAGGATAAACTCAGGCAAAACTGACCCTACGACGTGTCGCTAAAGACTAGTTTAACAATGACAAACTTACATTTATAGCATTTGTAGATTTAGGGAACGCTCTTGAGTGTATTGACTATAATGCACTCTTTGAAATTCTGGGGGCAGAAGCGATAAAATACAGAGGGCGAAAGGTTATGCAATACTTGTACAGAAACCAATCATAGGAGTCGAAGACACGAAACTGAAGGAGTGATTGAGAAAGGTGTGACAAAGGGTTTTATCTTAAGCCCCCGCCTCTTTTCCTGCTATTCAATCAGTACACTGAGCATGCAGCAAACGGAACCAAAGATAAGCTCGCAAAGAGAATTAATGTTCGAGGAGAATAAATAAACATTTTACGGTTGCCAACGACGCTGTAATTTTGTCATATCTGCTCCACTGAAAGGACGGAACAGTGCATTGAACAGAGGTTTTCAGGTGAACACCAACAAAAATAACAAAGGGGACTAGAGTGTAGTAGAACTAAATCAGGCAATGGTGATGTAATTAGATTAGGAAATTAGACACTAGAAGTAGTAAATGAATTTTACTATTTGGTCAGTGGAGAAGATATACAATACCGACGGACAACAGCAAAAAAGCAATTCTGAGAAACACAAATATTTAAACGTTTAACATAAATTTAAGTACTAAGTTTTTTTTTTTGCAAGTATCTGTCTGGAACGTGAAACGTGGGCGGTAAACAGTTCAGACCAGAGGAATAGAAGGTTTCGAATTGTGGTAGAATAGAAGAATTCTGGAGATTATATAGGTAAACAGAGTAACTAATGAAATGGCACTGAATAGAACAAAGGAGTATAGAAATTTATGGAACATCGTAACTAAAAAAGGGATCAGTTGATAGGATGCTTCCTGAGACGTCAAGGTATTGTTAATTTGGTGATAGAGGGAAGTTGGAGAGCGTGGGGGGGGGGGGGGGAGGAGGCAAAGGGGACATAAATTGTTGAGGGAGAGACCGAGAGTGCCGGCCGGTGTGGCCGAGCGGTTCTAGGCGCTTCAGTCTGGAACTGCGCAACCGCTCCGGTCGCAGGTTCCAATCCTGCCTCGGGCATGGATGTATGTGATGTCCTTAGGTTAGTTAGGTTTAAGTAGTTCTAAGTTCTAGGGGACTGATGACCTCAGAAGTAAGTCACATAGTGCTCAGAGCCATTTGAGCCATTTTTGAGACCGAGAGTCGAATACAGTAATGGCTCTGAGCACTATGGGACTTAACTTCTCAGGTCATCAGTCCCCTAGAACTTAGAACTACTTAAACCTAACTAACCCAAGGACATCACACACATCCATGCCCGAGGCAGGATTCGAACCTGCGACCGTTGCGGTCGCGCGGTGCCAGACGGAAGCGCCTAGAACCGCTCGGCCACATGTTTTCTTCACAAAAATAATAAATCTCAACTGAATATTAAGCCCACGTTAAAACTGATCTAGTATTGCAGCCCACGACCAAGCAGCATTCCGCAGGTAATGGCCTTTCGGACCAACTCACAGTATCAGCTTGTGGCAAATGTCATATAACGAATACTTCTCCAAAGCGCAAAGTGTCAATGAAAAACCTTTGAAATGTGTTTACTTTGCCGAACAGGAAAGCAGTGCCCATTGAGTGTTTGGAAATCGCTCCAGTAAACAGTTTAATAGTGTCACTGTCCTTGAACGCGACGAATTCTACGCTACAAAGCATGAAATATCGTTTCATTTTTACATCTTTTTGTTGATCCCTGGATGCACTTCCTCCTAAATTCGAACTTAACAGTTTGATATTGCTGTATAGCCCGAACAAGACACAGCCAGGTCAAAAGCACAACAAACGCAAAGATGTAAGCTCGTGCCAGTGACATAGAGACTCGCCACTTGAATGAGTTCCACCAGCGCCGCGGGCGGCGCCGAGGATGAAGATATCGACTTCACCTCGGCCAATTGCCGGCCCAGTGCAATCCGCCAATGACTGGACGACAACGGACAGAAGCCTACTCGGAAGACAGAATGGTAGCTCTCCCGCACTTCGTTATAGATCATCGTTCAAGGCTGACTTAGACACGGAACGTCGTTTAGTGAAGTCTTAGGAGTGAACAGACAGTTGCAACTTCATTTGCTATGTACTGTGAAGTTCACCTACAATTATTTGCACTTAGCCATTGAGGGCCTATTTTGTACTACATTACATGAGGTGTTGCAGATTTAATCATTCAGTAAGTCACAAAGAAAAGTAAACCGTTTTAACTCATTTGTGTCACTTTGTTCTAATTTGTCGGAGTGTTGTACCGCCTTAATTCTCCTATTCCCTTACCCAATACTGGGACATAGCTGTGTAACAGTGGCAGGGAGAAATTGTCTTAGAGGTGTACTACAACAGAAACCGTTTCACGAACTCACAAACTCTGCCTCCACAGCAGTAGCTACGAGGCCTTTACAAAAATTGCGACGAGAGTTTACAAAAGACATAAACTTAAAATAGCATGAGCACTCCACTACTAACTAGCTAGCTTCTTACTGGAGTGAGATGTAATGATTTGTTACACAAATGCAGGAGGATGCCTCAAAAAAAAAGTGGCAAAGGCGAAATCAGTGTGAAGAACGGGAGTCTCAATATGACACCATCCAGATCACATTAGATAGCACTGTTGTCGGCTAAACAGAGGACAACTCATATCATGATGTTCTACAATGTCGCTCCATAAGTCGTTTAAAATTCAAAACGACTCCCTTGAATTTACCGTGATCTGCATGTAGTTCTGACTCGTTCACTAAGTAGATCACGAATCTGGACTAGCCTGCGTCAGACAAATCTCCCTATGGACACCACAAATTACGAGGTTATCGTACAGTTTTTAAAATACTAACTGTTAAATATTTGAATGTTTGTCGTAATAGGTCAAATAAAAGCCGGACTAGTGGGAAACATATTTATTAAACACGGTGGCTAGTCTCACAGTATACAACATGTTACACTCATGGCTGCCAACTACAGAGTGACTGCCGGGACCTTTGGACTCCCTCTCACACCACTTGCCTGATGCCACATCCGCCAGCGACGTAGGGTGCGCTCATTGCACCATTGCAACCTAAAATACACCTCTGAACATACTCAGGGTGATTTGGCTGCTGTTACCAATGGGTTTTATGCAACACACAACGCCTTCGAAAAACACGTACAAATTTTTCAGATTCTTTCACTCGCTATGCGCAGACCGTTAGTCCTGCAGGAAAAATGAACAGGACTTTTTTGTACGAAATTTAATGTAGTTAAATTTTGTACTGGGATATGTTTTCTCTGGAGGCCACGATTTCGAGTTGTTCAAGAAAAACTCGTCTGAAGGTCACTTATATACGTTTTTCTTGAATAATTCGAAATCTGTTGCCTCTAGTGAAAACGTATCCCAGAACAACATTTCACTGCATTAAATTTCCTACGAAAAGCTCCTGCTCTTCTTTTCTGTAGAACTCTCAGCTACTGGTACTGAACGAGAGAAAATGAGGCACGGTTTTTGAAGGTGTTGCAGGTTGCATACAACTCATAGAGAGGGGCAGCCGAACCATCCTGAATGTAATTAGACTCACAGAAGAAAGCATCACGCTCAAGGTCAAGATCATTTTATTGAGAAGTGACGTGAGAGGTAAATTCGTCATTATAGGAGTATGTGACAGAATTCTAACCAAACGAAATATACATATCGCGGTAAAGGGTGCCAAAATAGTCGCTTCAAACACACAGCGGCAACACAGTGTGTATTCTCGCACGCAAACGGTCATAAAGGTGCCAAATGACGTTCTGCATCCGAAGCATGTGGCACCTTTTGTTGCAAGTCAGCAATGGTTCTGTAGCCTCCGGAGAACGAAAAGTTCAATTGGCGAGAGATCCGGTAATCTTGCTGATCATGGCAGTTGTACACCACAAAGAGCGCGTTGGGTTGCGGTAGTCGTATGTGGGCATGCATTGTTCAAAAAGAAGCAACACCAGTCTGGCTGAACATGAAAGGAATTGCCACCTCGGACATATTGATAAATCGGCTGCAGCGGAACATGTGTTTCAGGAAGGTGATCATGAAATAAAGTTTAGTGAGACGACCGTCATAGCAAAGACGTCGCATGATTATGCGCGAATGTACAGAGAGGCCACTGAGATTGCCAAACACTGTAATAATTTTAATAGAAAAGACGAAGGCATTAAGCTGGATAAGGTATGGATGTCAACTTTGCAGCAACAGCGTGACAATCGATTAATTTCAATTTAGAAAGTTGGCAATATCAGAGATCATAGCACAGCGATGTCACGTGATTGACAGCGGCACCCTCGGGATGGCTTATATATATGGCGAAATACGGTGCTCATTCGTGCTCTCGATCCTTGAACGCCATGCTCTCCGCCTCGCCTATCGCATCCGTCTCCCCTCCCCCATGTGGATCCTGTACGACCTTATTCCCTTCCCCCACCTCCTCCTTTTCCTTGAACGGATATGGATCCTGTACATCTCCCGACAACTCGATCCTCCTCACCCGCCTGTCTCCCCCATCCTCTCCCACCCCCGCCCGCTGCCGTGCCTGTATTCCCACGTCCCACCCGGTCTCCATCTCTTCACCCTCCTTACCCTCTCCCACGGTGGCTTCCGCCAGCTCCCCCTCCCTGATGATGCCCTCCTCCCCTCCATCTACCCCTCCTACCAACTTTGATCCTCCTTCCCTCTTCCTGTGTTTGTTCCTTTGGGCACCCTCCCTCCCTCCCTCCTCCATTTCTCCCCACTCCTCTCCCGGGCTTCCCCTCCCCTGTCCCTCTACTCCTCCTCCCATCTCCTCAGCCATTGGCATCTTTGTTCTCCCCTCTCCATCCCCCCTCACCCTTCTTCCCCTCTTGGCAGGTCCCTGGACTCGCACACGCTACATGGACTTTCGCGCGCTGGAGATCATCGCCATCAGTGTCTCGTGTGTGCCGTCGTGTTTAGTGTTCAGTGTGCACCGTCGCACTCCATCGTTCACCTGTGCCATCGCCATATTCAGTGTTTGTGCGTCGTGTCAACAGTTTGCAGTGTGGATTATCGTCGAGTGTGAACGGCTCCATGTTTGTCTTTATGTGTCTACTGTTTTATTGCTCGCCGTTCTGTAACTTAGGTGTATTCTTTCTGTTTTTTCTCATTGTGTATTCTATGGCTGAAGAACAGCATAGAATGCTGCTGATAGCCTGCCTGTTGTACAGGTTTTAAAATAACAATAAAGAAAAAACAATCGTGCTCTCGTTGCAGTTCGCCGATTGTCCTCGGAGGCTGCCTTCCGCAGTCGAAGGCGGAACCTCAGGGGAGAGTCTTATGTATTTACCACGGCATCTTTTTAATTTGTTCTTCAACATAATATAACCTCTCCCTTCCTCCAAAAAGCACTGATACCTGCCAATAACAGTACTAATGAAAGTGTTGTCTTGCTATTGTGGTCCATAACATGGACTAACGATAAAACAGAAAAATCGTTTTGACTTGAAGTTATTTACACCCGGAGGGTCTATAACGAAAGCCTAACAACAACATGAGAGTGTAGCACAAGGCAGAATGAATACAAAACTTTACAGAACTAACACTCAGTAACATTTTGATCAGAAATAGTTTTTAACACACAATCTCCTCACCATCAGTATTGTAGTATAGTCGTTATAATCTTTCACACAAACTTTGTTGGAGGAGACTTCAAAAAGTAAACATAAATATCTCTCACGGATTAGGCGTGGCCGATTGCTGTCTACAAGGCAGTACGAGGAGTGACATATAGTTATTACGGGTAGCTGAATATCGGTGTGCATATCGGAGCTCCGGAAGAAATTGGAGAAACGGTGGAGGGGGAGCCGTCTGCGAAAGAGTGACTAACAGTATGCTAGCCGGCCGAAGTGGCCGTGCGGTTAAAGGCGCTGCAGTCTGGAACCGCAAGACCGCTACGGTCGCAGGTTCGAATCCTGCCTCGGACATGGATGTTTGTGATGTCCTTAGGTTAGTTAGGTTTAACTAGTTCTAAGTTCTAGGGGACTAATGACCTCAGCAGTTGAGTCCCATAGTGCTCAGAGCCATTTGAACCATTTTTGAACAGTATGCTAGCGAAACACGACGGACAGACTGCGGAGCACAGACCAGAAGAAGAACAAACAACTTACAAGGGAACCTCCCCATCGCACCGCCCTCACATTTAGTTATAAGTTGGCACAGTGGATAGGCCTTGAAAAACAGCCCGCATCTCGTGGTCGTGCGGTAGCGTTCTCGCTTCCCACGCCCGGGTTCCCGGGTTCGATTCCCGGCGGGGTCAGGGATTTTCTCTGCCTCGTGATGGCTGGGTGTTGTGTGCTGTCCTTAGGTTAGTTAGGTTTAAGTAGTTCTAAGTTCTAGGGGACTGATGACCATAGATGTTAAGTCCCATAGTGCTCAGAGCCATTTTTGAACCTTGAAAAACAGAACACAGATCAATCGAGAAAACAGGAAGAAGTTGTGTGGAACTATGAAAAAAATAAGCAAAATATACAAACTGAGTAGTCCATGTGTAAGATAAGCAACATATAGGGTACAGTGAGCAAAGGAGCGCCGTGGTCCCGTGGTTAGCGTGAGCAGCTGCGGAACGAGGGGTACTGCGTTCAAGTCTTCACTCAAGTGAAAATTTTACTTTCTTTATTTTCGAAAAGTTATGATCTGTCCCTTCGTTCATTGACGTCTCTGTTCACTGTAATAAGTTTAGTGTCTGTGTTTTGCGACCGCACCGCAAAAGCGTGCGATTAGTAGACGAAAGGACGTGCCTCTCCAATGGGAACCGAAAACATTTGATCGCAAGGCCATAGGTCAACCGATTCCTCCACAGGAAAACACGTCTGATATATTCTATACGACACTGGTGACGGCATGTGCGTCACATGACAGGAATATGTTGTCGACCCACCTAACTCGTACACTTGGCGAATGGGTAAAAAGATTCTTCTACCTTGTCCGATTTAGGTTTTCTTGTGGATGTGATAGTCACTCCCAAAAAAGTGATGAAAACATAAGAGTTTGTCACATAAACTGCAACAAATGAATGCAACAGTTTCACAGTCGCACAGTTTTCCATGTGCTCTATCAAAACATATGTTTTTGACGTTTTCCAATTTTTCCGTGTGTAGACCGTCAAATCCTGCAAATGTCCAAGCAAATCTGAACATGTCCTGGAATTTTGGAGCGCGAAGTTGATTATGTGTGAGTGCCTGAACTTGATAATTGTCTGAAAATAAAAAATTAAAGTTTTTACTTGAGGGAAGACTTGAACCAAGGACTTTTCGTTCCGCAGCTGCTCACGCTATCCACGGGACCACGGCGCTCCTGAGCCTAACCTGTCCTTGATGCTGCTTATCTTGCGCATGAACTACTCAGTTTGTATATTTTGCTTATTTTTTTTATAGTTCCACACAACTTCTTCCTGTTTTCTAGACTGATCTGTGTTCAGTTTTTCAAGGCCTATCCACTATGCCAACTTATAACTAAATCTGAGGGGGGTGCGATGGGGAGGTTCCCTTGTTAGAAGACAACGGGTGCTAAGCGAAACCTTCGCCCCAACGATGACGACAAGGTTCAGAGCAGCGGAGAAACAAATCCAAGACGTAAGCAAAGAGAATAACCGGATGACAAGCAAGGTATTTATCAGACAGTCCCAGTAGATTCGACAATATCAAGTGTGGGCACTGAACTGACCAGCTGTTCTTTTTTTGTCCTTTATTGTTATTTCATTCCCTTCGCCCCTTACGGGCGAGGGGTGAGCTGTCAGCGGTGCATTATTCCGCTTTTCAGCCAAGCGAATTAGAAAGTGTAGAATGAGAGAACAAAATTTGTGGCTGTTGTTGTATTTTAAATTAAAAATCAAAGACTAACAGCTGAAGGATGAAAATATATACATTTTAAAAACACATCACAGAAATATGAAATACGTCTGATAATTAAAAAAATAATAATAAAACACTGAATCACTGCACTTGTACTTAAAATCTGAAAGACCTGCGCTGGGGGAGAAGTATTGTGGGAGGAGAAAATATGTTCCATAGTGGTTCAGAGGTGTGGGTAAAGTGGTGGGAAACTACGGAGATGATAGGTAGGAGATGAAGTGGATAGTGGGAATACAGAAGGTGGGAAAGACAGAGAGTGTGGATGAGTAATAGTCTGTGGTGAGGGTAGTAGTACCAGAAGAAAGGGGTAGGCGTAGGTGGAATGGGAACAGGAGAGAGGATCCCTAATGTGGAGGGGATAAGTGGGGAAGAGTTAAGGCGTGGCAGCATACCAGGGTTGGTGATCAGAGGCGAGACACTAAAATTCTTGGAATGTAGTTTTCGGATCCGAAGGTGTTCCATGTGGGTGAGGAGATGGGGTAGGAGGGGGGGGGGGATTTGATAAGACGGTATCGGATTCATGTGGGGGAAGGTAAACGGATGCAGAACGCGAGACGGAGTGCATGGCGTTCGAGGCTCTAGAGGGACTTAAAGATCTTAGTTGGGGCACCGGCTGTGCGCTGGGCGGCTTCCTATACAATCGGCCACGTGGAACGCTATTAGCTGTCGTATTCAGGTGGCGCGAGACGGTGGCGCTCTCGCTGTACGCTAACGATCATTTAAGTCCGTCTCCGCTGGGGGGCATTCAACCTCGCGGCGTTCGATACCAGATCTATGGTGGTGGGACATGTAATCAGCACGTCCCTAATCCCTCCAGCCGTTATTGGCAGCAGATGAATCTTGGTGATGCCGTTACTTCTTTATTCATGTAGCTCTTTTTTTCTGGCCTTATATGGCTGGGTGGAATCCATTCGAGACCTCCCTACCACCGAACAAATCAGAGGAGGCTTCGGGAATGGAACACGTGGCCTTCCGCACCGAAGGCAGCGACGCTAAAGATTCGGTTCGGAGGCGGCCTTCAGAACGTAAATTACACTTTGTTATGACAGGCCAAGCATATGTTACTGGATGCTGTACTACACGTTAGACTGATACAGATACATGACACTATTTTAAAGACCAATTCTCTGTAAACAAAGGTAGGAATCTTTCACCAACCGTTCGCATCATCCACGTCTGTGCGTCATAAGATAAATTAGTGGTACCATTTAGATTAGATTAGATTAATTACTAATTCCATAGAACCACAAAAGAGGGGATCCTCCTGGATGTGAACATTTAATTTTGTCCATATACTGCCAGAATTTCGTATTGAATATGTGTGCAATTTAGATTCTTTGCCCACGAGAATCGGACTGTGTCGCTTACTTCAGCTTTGGAGTACTTTCTCATCCCCATTCTGTGACACAACTTTTATCCGTAACACAGCAGAATGTGTCTGCAGGAAACCCGGAACAGGTGCACTCTTCGGACAATGCGTCACTCGGAAGTCCCTACTTACAAGCACTATTCCTTTTTAATTTTCATTTGAAACCGCATATGAAGAGGGAAAGAGTCGTGGAAGAAGATTCTGTATAAAGTTACTTTTTCTCGTAGCACACGAATATTATATTAAAAAATAGATGCTCTCGATTTTTAAAATGAAGCAGTTCTCTATGTCACCGAAAACAGCGCCATCAAGTAGTATGCTAACAGCGCCATTTTTTAGGTCGTACTCATGTGAATTAAGCTGCACTGTTTCCTTGTTTGTACCTTCCATATTACAGGTTGAAGAAGTTTACATGTAATTGTAAGCTCTTTGAGGGTACTCACCTTGGCCTGCTTAAGATCCCAATTGCTGTCTGGGCATATCCTTCAGCACAGCAACCTGCAGATGAAGAAGGAATGTATTAGTGGAAAGTAAAATCCGGCAGTCGTATACTGTCCTAACTCTAAATCCTCCTTGCTTTTCGGTAGTGGTAGACCGTATAGCTGGTTCATCTATTTCAAAAGACATAGTGCGAACCAGCAAGAGAGTTAACGTAGTACCCAAAGCACTGGAGTAACATTTTGGAGAAGCGGGATACATATCTTCGACCAGCCACTCGCAACTACAATACATATATATTCGCTTAATTTCACTGAACATACGGGAATCCGTCGGCCCATGGCTTGGGCCCTCGTAAGTTCAACTCGATCTCTAAACTGAAGAAAACACTTCACGGCATTCGCTTCAAAACTGCTACAAATTCGTCTGGCAATAGACCGCACCGCGCGAATTGTCAACACAACTGGCACTGCTAAGAGTATTCTACGACTTCCATGTCGCTGGCAACGAGCTATACACAATGCTGGTGACTACTTTGAAAGTCAGTAAAACTTTGAAACACGAATCTATTTTTTACGAGTTGTAAATAAATAGTTGCCACTATTAAAGTTCCAACCCTCGTATAACATCTAGAGGATGGAGTGAGAGCCCGCAGTTCGGAACATCTTTGTAAGAATGGGACTCTGCCGAACATTGGGTCCACAACAACTAAATGCTTATGCAATATAAGATTTGTCGGGACTCACGAATGTAAATAAACAAGAAGTGAGAGAAGGAAATTTGACTGTTTTACTGAGATCCAACTTCATTGGCCACAGGAAGAGATTGAGAGTGAAAGGCCTTTTTTTCAGTACAAAATGGTAGGAAGCACGTAAACTGCCTGAAGCAAAAGACAGGAAAGAGGACCAGCATATCTTAAGGAATCTTTTTACTGGTCAGCACTCAGAATACCTGCAGCGCAACCAATCCGAACAAAGTAAAGAATGCAAATCACATATATATGAGTCTTCTTTTCAAGAGCAGTTGGTTCAACTTCAGACTTCTCCTCCGCCGGCCTCCATAGCGAACAGGGTGCATCTCCATGTAGATTAGCTAAGGTATTTACAAAGATTTCGAGATTTCTAGCTGACTTAAACTTAGCCACAAGCATGGGTCACTGGTGGGCCGCCAGTGACTGATCTGCAGCCGCTTCAGCCTTCACGTACGTACTGATATGGTAAGTTTGAGCCGTAACAGCTAGGTGATCCATACGGACAGTAGGCTTTTTATAGAATTTCAGTAACTTCAGGCTTCACTCTGAAGACTTGCTTTCAGCTTTGTATGACAAATATTCTTTTACCTCTGATAACAGGTGCAACGCATTCCCTTCTCTAGCGGTATCTATCGTTTATACCAACATCACGACAATCGCGGTACAACTACACCGATACAATTGTTTTATTTTGATATATGATTATATTATTTTACCCCATTCTCTTCAATCAGATGTGCCAAGGTTTCACTTTCGAAATGCTACTGCTCGTCCGAATATTTATGACTCACTTTGATGTAATAATTGTGTTTTATATTTCATTTAGTAGTCATTCAATTCCTAATTCTACATTTTGGAGGGTTTATAATTAATCTCTGTCAGATAACAGGGCGAATTAGCACACTTATAGACTACCCAACCCGCATCGACTAACACCTGTCGTAGGCAGTATTCACGAAAGTTTCTCCTAAATCGGTAAAATGCTGTGGCAGATGCCTACTAACGGGAGCTAATTGGAACTTCGTTGTTTTCTTACATTTTGCCTCATTCTTGTAAGTTTAAAATGAATTGTAATTGTCGTTTGAGAAACATTCTTCCCATACTTTTAATTTATTTACCATAAATTCAATTTGGTCTTCCGCTTCAGATATTCGGAAAGCTGCTGTTATTCTAAAAGTTGCTGGTAGTTAATATTCCAATCTATCGACAGGTCGTGAATTTAAATGACACATTTTCTGTTCCCGCAAAACCAACAACATTTCACTTGCCGACATTTGCATGGTCAGCTCTTCTCGCAGAACAGCGAAACAACAAAACCATCGAAGTCAAGACACGTTTCCTCCTTCAAGATATGTTCTGTCTGTATGCTACGTGAATCTAATCCAAACATTTGAACGTATTCGCTAAGAAACGTTTTGGCCTAAACCTTTCTAGATGCAGTTGCTAACCCCTTATACAACTGTCTCGCTCATGCTCCCGGTTAAGAATGTTTGGTCTGGGACGTATTACTTCTGGAGCTTCCGCTATATATAAAAAAATCACCAGAGAGAGAAAACATATCAGTGCTGTACGACTGACAATGCAAAGAATCTAGGAGATGTAGGTTGTTTCACATTGCCTTCAGCCCTACCGAACAGGGCAGTTCCAAACCGAGATTAATTATGGGTTTTCATCCTCTTTTTTCGATATTTGTTAACATCTATTCACCTTGGGAAGTGGCAAGGAAGAACATCCGAATGGATGCTTACAGAAGTGTCCTATTCCTTCACACAGTAATTCACTGAAGACAGCTTTATATAGACGGCGATTTAAAAGTTCTCGTTCGAAGGTCGTGTAGTATAGGACCGGTGTCCCGAACAGACAAAAGTTCCGTGAGCACAGAGGAAATCATCCGATCGACTCACCATGTTGAAGATACCAGCTTGGTAAAACACCGTGTCCTACTACCTGAAGATTCCCCAACTGCAAGCTGTCGTCCGACAGGAGTCGTCGAATCCTGCCTCGGGCATGGGTGTGTGTGATGTCCTTGGGTTAGTTAGGTTTAAGTAGTTCTAAGTCTAGGGGACTGATGACCTCAGATGTTAAGTCCCATAATGCTCAGAACCATTTGAACAGGAGTCGTTGACCCTGCAAGGCCCTTTTCCAAGGGAGTGAAGGCTTGATGGTCGCAAGCGCAGAGATCAGAACTATAGGGCGAGTGCTCGAATGTCTCTCACTTGAATTGGGGCCACTTCTGCGTTCCAGCATTTGCGATATGGGGACGTGCGCTATGAAGAAGCAGCAGCTATCTTTGTGGCAGTTTTCCCAGAAGTTCGCGTTAATTGCTCAAACACATTCTTCATTGTTCGACGGATGTCTACCTGTGTTTGTCCTTCGGCAGCCAAGAAAAGAATAACTGCACGTTGGTCCTGTTTGGAAGCACTTAGTAATGACGTCGCCGTAGTTAACATGTCCGTATTTACCGCAAGCACATCGGAAGGACACGAATGCCACACTATTCCCTTGCCGATAGGTCTACGTTGCATATATACTGGAGCAACATCCTCAAATTGAAACTTTTTGATCGCCCCTTATAATTTAATCTGTTACCCTGTGGCCAGAGGATAAATAAAGAGGAAAGATGAAGACCACCTACAGGAAAATTAAAGAGTCCTTTGGAGAAAAAAGAAGCAGCTGTATGATTATCAAGAGCTCTGATAGCAAGCCAGTACTAAGCAAAGAAGAAAACGCAGAAAGAAGACTGAGAAGAATGTGTAGAAGGATTATACAACTGGAATGAACATAAAGATAATATTATAGAAAGGGAGGAGGTAGTAGTTGAAAATGACCTGATAGACATGATATTGCGAGAATATTTTGACAGAGCACTTACAGATCCAAGTCGCAACAAGACTATGGAGTGCACAATGTTCCATCGGAAGTATTGAGATACTTCGGAAAACCAGCCTTGAGAAACCTATTGCACGTGGTCGGCAAGATATCTGACACAGGCGAAATAGATTCAAACAGTGCGGACAGGTGTGAATGTTCCCGAGCTATCACTTTAATAAATAATGACTACAAAATTCTTATACGAATTACTTACAGAAGAAAGGAAAAACTGATAAGGCCGACCTCGGAGATCAGTTGGAGGTCGATAGAAATTATTACTGACCGTACGACTTATCTTAAAAGGTAGGATAAAGAAAGGTAAACCTATTTATACTAACTGTAGATTGCGGGAAAGCTTTTGACGGTGTTAACTGGAATACCGTTTTGGTATTCTGAAGGCAGCGAAGATAAAATATGGGAAGTTAAATATAATCTACAACTTGTACAAAAACAAGAGTACAGTTACATGAGTTGAATGATATGAAAGGGAAGCAGCAGCTAAGTCCCATTACCAAGACAATTTATTCTCAGGTACATTTCTACATTGATTTCGAAATAAAGCGCCGGATCTAATGTGCAGTTGGAGGTAGCAGTATTCGAGGAGGAAGCTATTCGAAAGTAGACGTTAAAATCATTTTTATGGAGCTACAGTTGACCCGGTATCCCACGTCGTCAAGAGGCTCTGAATCTTGAAACTAATGCCTGTATGAAGCACCTGGAAACACGAAATACGGTGTATCGTTAGGGATTCTCAAGGAGGAAACGCACCTGGAGGATGAAGATGAGCCTAAAGAACATGTAAAACTTTCCAAAAGTGAATATCGTAATTGATGTAGGCTTGCTTGAGGTGAGCTTATTAAGCGAGAATATGAAAGCGAGCACGGGAGACCCGGAAGTTTACAAGCTTTTTCAAGAATGTAACGTCTTATCGCTCTGCTCAAGTATTATTCAGTACGTGTTGAAATCAGAGGACGAAGTGAAACTTTCGTGTCAGTATCCGTTCAACTGACCTATATTTAGCGTCACAGCTCCAAACTTTTTTGAATTATCTCCTTGAAATATTGAATTGCAAACTCTGGTTGCTTCTGTTCTTTAGTATTCAGTCGAAAGTCCCTTCGGCACTGTGATCCTCAGGATACAGGACTACCGTCTTAATGAAGGATTATAAAAACCGTCCTGGCTTGTTCTCTGCAAAACGGAGAGCTTTATGTGGAGAATATCGTAGATTTATATCAACTGTAGTTGAAAGTACTCTATTAATTATATTGACTAGCTGATAATTTACTATAATATAAGGACTTAGGTGAACTAAATTGCAATAGGTTGTTAGTCTAAATGTAGTATAATTTTCTTACAACTTCAGTTATCAGAAGAATGAAAATGCATACCACCCATCCTTTCCCTTGTCATTCCAGATTTATGCATCACAGTACAAAGACGACTCTGCACAGGAAGTCAATGGTAGGTCACCTCGCTCGAGAATTTAGCACGAAAATAAAAAGTGTCTACCACATTGCCAGTGAATCTAGATCTTTACATATTCATATTTTTATATACGTGTATACCTTCTAAGAGAGAACATACCAGAATACCAAAAACGCTAAAAGATTTTTCTGAAGACAAAATAAAAAGTGCAATACGCTGTTACAGGCCCGTAGGTTTAATCCAAGAAGCAGATCATAATAATGACACTGATATAGCCTGGCTACAGGAAGTGGTCCAGGAAAGACGGTGTGCTGTTGTGGAACTGAAAGGTGGCTACACTGAGCCACAGCGCCAGAGATCGCTAGAGAACATTGTTCGCCCGCCTCCACTGGCAGAGTGATTATTGAGATGTCGTAGTAGTCAGTGCTTGTCCAGGACTCGTAGTAGTCAGTTCGTGTTCAGATGTGCTAGTAGAGAGTGCTTGCTGAGATGTGATACTGAAAAATTCTTGTTGAGATGTTGTAATAGCGAGTCGGTGTGGAGATATATTGTAATAATTTGAGTGCTTGTCATCAATATATGAAGGTAACGAAACTTGATTTATTTTTCATTATTTCCATGTTTTAAATAATGCGTCATTACAGGTTCAGTCAACAAAGCATCTGGCTTGTGTTCTTGGATTAGAGTGTAATTGTGGTTCTCTTGAGTAATTATGGTATTTTTATTTCCTTTAATTAATTCAGTATAAATGTTATTTAAAAATTCTTGTGTTGTTGAAGAAGAACCGTGCCAGATGCGTACGTTGAGTCACACTCCCACACACAGAACAGTTACTCTTGTGCTTGTTGTTGCGTTGGTTTTATAGTTGCTGGGGACTTAATTAATTAATTGTGTTAATGAAAATTTCCATTTCATTCCTTGTTGTTGTTCTAAGCAGTCAGATAGCGTAATAATAACAGTCAGGGCCAACCGTTTACGAGACTTCGTAACCGGACAGACAGCTGCTAAAGCAAGAAATCAAAATCATTTTCATTACATTTAATTAAGCCCCCATGCACGTGGCGACCCTGCCAGGATCGTCCCTTGGAATTCTTCTGATTGTGTAGACAGTAGTATTGTTGTAGTAATTTGTAGTTTAGTAATTGTAGTCTATATTGCATGTGTAGATTTGGTAATTAGCATTCTTCTAATGGTATTTTTCAAAATTTAATTTTTATTGCCTTGTATACGCGTTTGACGATTTAGTGCAATTATTTCAATTGTTCGTTAATCGTGTTTGAGGGAAACATTTCGAGTGAATGATTGTTGGAGATAAAGTGTCATTGTGTGCAATTTTCATATAGTGACGAGTTTTGTATATTTTGTAAATGATTACGCGATCAATGAAAAAGGCAAAAATGATGAATAGTGAGAATGACGAAATTGTTAACATGGCGAACTCGCCAACAGAGGAAAACAGTGTGATGAATAATGAAGTGGAAAACAATGTAATAAGTCGGGAAAATAGTCCGGAACCATTTCAAAATTTTTCTCAATCAGAAAATTTACAGAATATGAGATTAACGATAGAAGATTCTGAAATAGTATCGAACACAGATAGCTTTACAGCTATGACGAAGGAAACTGGTTTTGCGGGAAATGTTAGGGGCGAGAAGAATTGCGAACCGGCTACTATGGAGCAGTTGATGGGTGCAATATTAAATCTGGGATCACAAATGGGAACAATGGTAACACAGATGGGAACAATGGAAACACGAATGGAAACAATTAAAACAGAGATAGGAACACTGTTAGACTCACGAGAATCTAAATTAAGAGCAGCGATAAGAGGGTTAGGCTCACAAATAGGAACAAGTAAAACCGAGATGGGAACAATGGAAACACAGTTAGGCTCACGAACAGGGACATGTTTCAAAAACATGAAAGACGAATCAAAGAAAGAAATTAGAGAAGAAGTACAACCGGTTTGGAATGCTCACAATAATAGCTTAATTTCAACAGAAATCAGAAAAGAGGAACAGGACAGAGAACGGGAAGAAAAAGATCGCGTGATAGTACAAAAATTTTCAGAGTTAAATTTACAACGTGCACACGATAAGGAAGAAATATTTGAGAGAATCGAGGAATCCGTAACAAATGACTTAACGCAACAGTGTGAACAGTCAACTACTAAATGTGACAATACCGAAACCCGAGTTGCGACACTGACGGAAGACGTAAACTTATCGCAAAGAGTTGAGGAGATTCCAGATAAATTGACAAGTCTTAACTTAAATGGGGACAGAGATTCAGATGATACAGCACCATTGCCATTTGCAGAAACCGAAGAGTACCAGAACATAAATAAGCATGTTGAAAATCAAGGAAAAGTTAATGAACGCGTCAAAAGGGAATTTGAGGCATTACAAAAGCAAGTCAAACAAATTGAAGGGGAAATCGTAGGAAAAGACAGTAGAAGAAATTTAGAATCACAGATAGCAGAGGGCTTTGAAGAAGATAATTTGTTTCATTTACGGGATGCAGCAAGAGAGCGCCAGGCGCGCGAACTTGACAATAATCGACATTCAAACTGGGACAGACGCGGTAGGTCTTTGTCGCCACGAGGCGGAAACTTTGACTATAAACACTTTTTGACTGTTCGGAAATTTAAGATCTTCTGCAATTCTAGGAATGACATACGTCCATGTTCATGGTTGGATCGATTTACGTGCGCACTTCCGCCAAATGTGCCACTAAGTCACAAACTGAAATTAATGTGCAGCTATTAAAGTCCTCAGGGGATTCACTACTCTAAGTGAATATGTGCCGTAGCGAGCATAGGGCCCCGAGCTGTAGTGGTGTTATTTCCCTTTTAGTTTTCTGCACCGCTGCCTACTCTTTCACTATTCTTTGCATCTATAAAAACAACTCTTCTACTATCCATCTATCTAGACAGTAGGTAAACAATAACCGGATTTGACTGTTTTACCCAAAAGTGACTTTGGAAATTACCGTTTGGATTTACTATATTTTCTGCAGCATTCATTCGTAGCTTAAATGAAATTTTACCTGTTTATCTTCGTGACAATATTACTTCATATGTTAACGATATTCTTATTGCTAAACGTTCCTGGAATGTGCATAACAAAATTTTTGGATTCATTATTACGTATTTTTGCAAGAGTTGGCATCACAGAGAACTTGGAAAAATCTGAATTTGGTGGTCGTTCTCAGGTGAAATTTCTCGGTCACATTATTTCTACAGAAGGTATTCTTCCTGATCCAGAGAAACTAGATGCTATTCGTAATTATGCTGTTCTTACCACAAAACGTGATGTTCGTAGTTTTCTTGGTGTCTGTAATTTTCTTAGACGCTTTGTTAGATTGGACAATTTGGCCACACCTCGCTTATGTGAATTATCTGGAAAAAATTCTAATTGGTGTTGGGATGAGGAAGCTCAATCAGAATTTGAACAACTTCGTGATGCTTTAGTTGCTGCTCCACTTCTTTCACATCCGGATTTATCTAAAGATTTTTGTTTGGCGACGGACTCATCATACAAAGGCCTAGGGGCACATTTATTTCAAGAGATAGAAGAAAACGGCGTTGTAGTACAGAAGACAATTGCATTTGGAAGTCGTGTTCTCTCTAAATCCGAAAAGAATTATTCGATTACGGAACTTGAAGCTTTGGCTGTTGTTTGGGCTTTCACAAAATTTCGCACATTTTTGTTTGGCAGACATACTAAGGTTTACACCGATCATCGAGCTCTGGAATTTCTTATGTCGACAAAATTAACTCATGGCAGATTGTCACGATGGGCGTTGTACCTACACGAATTTGATTTTCGTATTGTTTACATACAGGGATCTTCAAATATTGTTGCTGATGCTTTATCACGTGCACCTATGGGTTTGAAACAATGTGCTGAAGAGGACTGCAAAGAAAACCATTATTGTTTGATGTACATTCAAGGTGTTGCGTTTGAGAACTTTATTTCATCTTCGCTCCAGGACATCGCTAAGGAGCAAAATAAGGATCCAATCTGGAAGGACATTAAGGAAAAGTGGAGGAGAAAGGAAAGCGTAGCGATTAGCCAGCATTATTTAGTTCGCAATGATATTCTTTTCAAACGAAAATCGGTCGACAACTCTGTTTGGTTAGTTTGTATTCCTGATGAGTGGGTCAATAAATTGATTTGGTACACACATTTCAGTTATGCGCACTTTGGTCCCAGAAAATGCTTTCATAAATTACGAGAAAATTGCTACTTCAGTAATATGGAAAAACGTATTCGATCTGTTCTTGCCAAATGCAAATTATGTCAAAAGGCTAAGCCGCCAACAGTTTCGCACAGAGCACCGTTGTTTCCTATCATTCCAGCGAAATTAAAGGACATGGCTGCAGTCGATTTGTTCGGTCCAGTGGTTCGTTCTACTAATGGTTTTGCGTACATTTTCGTAGCAGTGGAACTGACATCAAAATATGTGTGTTTTACACCGTTACGCAAAGCAACAGCTCGTTCAGTATCTAACGCTTTCATCAAACATTTTCTTAAAGAAGTTGGTCATGTTGACAAGGTTATATCAGATAATGGATCACAGTTTCGCTCTAAAATTTGGCTTCGTACTCTACGGCGTCGGAAAATTAAACCAATCTTCATTTCACTTTTTCACCCTCAGTCTAATGCTTCAGAGAGATGGATGAAGGAAATCAATAAATTGTGCCGTCTTTATTGTCATCAGAATCACAGAACTTGGGATCAGTATCTTCATATTTTTCAAAACATTCTGAATGAACTTCCTAATGACTCAACTTCTTTACCGCCTCTATTGATATTAAAAAATAAAGTACCAACAAATCGCATTTCTGAAATCGTTCCTTTTCCGCCTTCACGGAAACTGCGGCATTCTGAAGTTGTCAACCTGGCTCTACGAAATATTGCATCTGCGGCTGCTAGAAGAGAGAAATCAGCTAAACGTCCTGGTCGTTTAAAAATTTTGTCAGTTGGTCAGAAGGTGTTAATTAAGTCTCATCGTTTGTCTCATAAAGGAAAAGGCTTATGTCATAAATTTTTTCTGCTTTATAACGGTCCATATAGAGTTCGCAAAATTATTCATGATAACACTGTTGAAGTAGAAACTCTTAAATCACGACGCTCTAAAGGAATACATCATATATCGAACGTAAAAATTTTTGTGGAATGACATACTTTAGAGAAACTAACAGCTACATGTAAACATGCGGAGAATACAAGGATACAGCGCCGTGTTCCGGCGGCGGCACATACTCAAAGCAACAGTCAGTCTGCGCGCCGCACAAGGCAGTCGTTGACCGCAAACAATCACTTCCTACGTCACGCGCCTACAGCTGATCGAGCGCTCAGTGCGAATGCACTGACAGACGTAAATAAATACACAGTTTAATTTCTCCGAATAAATTCTGTATAAAGCTATAAGGACTTCATAAATTATGTTATTAACGTTCAGTATTTTTCAGGATACGGTTGTATAAAGTATTTAAGACCTTCAGGTAAATTCTGTGCGTGTCCGACGTTAAGACGACTTGCTTTGGAGAAAATTTTCAGGAAGAACGTCATTTCGAAGAAGAAAGTAATAGACAAAAAAAGGTAACGGTTAATTGAGTTTATTTTTCAGGTAACATAATTCCACTTAGGTACGTACTTTAGACGTAATTTGCTGCTCGCGATTACGTGATTCATACTTTGTGCTAATTTAATGTTCTATGAATTTACTAGTGAAGCGACGTGCTTGCGCACATTAACTGATTTTGACAATGATTGACTAATGAACAGGGTTGTTATTTGTATATATTATGCATCGCTTGGCTGCTATGCTTTTTCACTGACGTCATATTTTTTTTTAATTATGTGCCAGCTGTGCTTATTTATTTAAATTATAATTGTCACCTGATTAATTGTGCTGATGTGGTTAGATATGTAAGTTACACTTTGTGATTTATCTGCTTGCGCCTTCATGTTTACTTATTAAGATTACATATGAACATTTATTTGCTTATGTCGATGCGATGCTAATGACCTGTTTATTGTGTAAGGCATGTTTGCTGCTGTGCGTATGGATTGCATATTTACACGTTTCTGTTTTGTTGTCATAACTACTCTTCAATTTAGAATATAGAAATGCTGATATACTGTGTACGTACATAGAGTTTAGGTCACACTATGGTATTAATTGTAGATTGTTCGCTTGGCAGAGCCTCGTTGTAGGGATTGTGCTGCATCCACTTGTTGACATTCTGTTCTCTACTGGTATATTTACTCGCTATTGCATGTTTTGCTTACGCTCAGTGCCTTATATTTTTAAGATAAGAAAATGAACTGCTATAATTCGACGAACGACATTAGTACAAGAAAGTCATAGAAGTCACATGAGCTGAGGTTTTATGGAAGCTGTATAAATTTATGCTAATAGGAAGGAAGCTAACGACATGACATACCAAAACTAGGTTTAGACCATTGACAGTATTACACTGCATTTTTCGTGAGCAATTGAAATAGGAAGTGACACTTGACACAAAAAATACTCCACATGTTTGCTTCTGCTTTGATTCTTGAAGTGGTGTACACACTGTGAAATATTATGATCATTCACACTCCGTAATCGTACTTAATTACTGAGAGTTATTCGAACTAAAGTCTGTTAGAGGTCATGTATGCATTTATTTTATTTAATGATGGACAAGGAACCAAAATGTATCTTATAATTTATAATGAGTAGAAAATTTGGGTCAGATGGATTACACAGAGGTTGTGTGTTGACACTGTATCTTCGGATTGTATGGATGATGAGGTTTGCATTAGGATTTTATCTGTACTGTTCGAGGAGACTGACTAGAGGAAGGAGTTGCTGTGGAAGCGAAATGATATTGGTGCTGAGGTTTATATGTTATCGACGTATTATTGAGGTATTGAGATTGGGTGAAGTTGATGATTATTGGAGTTTTGGTGGATAAGAGGTAAAGTAAGTGAGGAAGATTAAGTGATGATGATTGGAGTTTTGGTGGATAAGAGGTAAAGTAAGTGAGGAGCATATTCTTTTTGTTGGTCCATATGGAACAAGGAGGATGAAGATGGCAGATTAGAACACCCAAGTAGAAAGAAGATTGCCTACACACACACTTTGTTAAATCAATCAGCAGTATACACTTTTTTTTTTGAAGAGAGGAAGTATTTGCATATCTTGGCTCACTGACAGTTGTTCAGCAACAGTACAATGTGATCTGGCTTGGCAAACATTGGTCTTGACATGATGACTATGACGTTGACTTAACTATTATTGACTGTTATACATTGCTGCCACTAGTACTTGGTACACATGATGAACATCAAATCTTGGACAGAGTTACATTTACACAGTTAACACTATTCAATTACACAGTAGTACTTAATGTGGATGAAAGATGAGTGGATGTGTTTTGTGTGTTTTCCTTTTCTAATCCTACCCACCTATCTCCTAAATATTATTTTATTTGTTGGTAGTGGCTTGCACTGACACCCATAAATGTTATAGGTTTACTGGTATTTGTGTATTGTAATAGTTAATGTGACAATTAACTGATATCATTTGTGTGTTTATTATGATTTGTATGTTTAGTGTAAGAGCATTGATTATATTTTGTTAAAGAAATTGTATGTGCATTCAAACTATTGTTCATGACTGAACTGTCTCAGTAGTTATGGTGAATAGTATGGACTGTTACTTGCACCTTTTCTACATGATTGGTGCTACAAGGATATGTTTAATTTCTGCTGATGAACTGTGTGATCAGTGATTGTAAAAAAATTATGGACTGTTACTTGTACCTTTTCTACAATATTGGTGCCACTAGGACATGTTTAATTTCTGCTTATAAACTCTGATGAACAGTGTGATCAGTGACAGTGTATTTTATGGAACTGCTTCTGCTGAGAAATGTGACTTGTTGCTGTGTGTACCTGCTCAACATTGCTGGGTACCACTGATGGACTGCTTCTACTGAAATGGTGTTACTTGTTGATGTCTGCACCTGCTCAACATTGCTGGGTACCACTGATGGACTGTTTCTACTGAAAAGATGTCACCTGTTGCTGTGTGTACCTGCTCAACATTGCTGGGTACCACTGATGGACTGTTTCTACTGAAAAGATGTCACCTGTTGCTGTGTGTACCTACTCAACATTGCTGGGTACCACTGATGGACTGTTTCTACTGAAAAGATGTCACCTGTTGCTGTGTGTACCTGCTCAACATTGCTGGGTGCCACTGATGGACTGCTTCTACTGAAATGGTGTTACTTGTTGGTGTCTGCACCTACTCAACATTGCTGGGTGCCACTGATGGATTGCTTCTACTGAAATGAAGTCACCTGTTGCTGTGTGCACCTGATCAACATTGCTGGTGCCACTAATGGACTGCTTCTACTGAAATGGTGTTACTTGTTGGTGTCTGCACCTACTCAACATTGCTGGGTGCCACTGATGGACTGCTTCTAGTGAAAAGATGTGACCTGTTGATGTCTGCACCTGCTCAACATTGCTGGGTGCCACTGATGGATTGCTTCTACTGAAATGAAGTCACCTGTTGCTGTGTGCACCTGATCAACATTGCGGGTGCCACTGATGGACTGCTTCTATTGAAAAAATGTTACTTGTTGGTATTTGCACCTGTTGACCATTGCTGGGTGCTACTGCTGGAACTGTCAACTGCTTATTCTTGGGCTATGGAAAGCGTTTATGTGAATATTTGTATAAACTGATTTTTTGTGTATTACTGTTTGTGGAAAGTTATGAGACTCTTACTTGCACATATTCGTCATTGCTGACGCTATTGATTGAACTGTTTAACCACATAATACTTGTGTAAACTATTATGTAAAGTCACATGCATGAAAGAATTTGTATTGCTTACTGTATTCTATATAATAGGTTATTGAAAGGTCAGTGCAAAGCCAAAATTTTATCTAGTTATATGGTATTTACGTATTAATATTATCTTTTATTTTTGTCTGTATTTTTTTGACGAATTTGGTGGTATTTTCACCACCAATGCTGGCAAAAAATACCATCAAATTCTAGCCGTGGAGGAAGGGCATATGAAAGGTGGCTACACTGAGCCACAGCGCCAGAGATCGCTAGAGAGCATTGTTCGCCCGCCTCCACTGGCAGAGTGATTATTGAGATGTCGTAGTAGTCAGTGCTTGTCCAGGACTCGTAGTAGTCAGTTCGTGTTCAGATGTGCTAGTAGAGAGTGCTTGCTGAGATGTGATACTGAAAAATTCTTGTTGAGATGTTGTAATAGCGAGTCGATGTGGAGATATATTGTAATAATTTGAGTGCTTGTCATCAATATATGAAGGTAACGAAACTTGATTTATTTTTCATTATTTCCATGTTTTAAATAATGCGTCATTACAGGTTCAGTCAACAAAGCATCTGGCTTGTGTTCTTGGATTAGAGTGTAATTGTGGTTCTCTTGAGTAATTATGGTATTTTTATTTCCTTTAATTAATTCAGTATAAATGTTATTTAAAAATTCTTGTGTTGTTGAAGAAGAACCGTGCCAGATGCGTACGTTGAGTCACACTCCCACACACAGAACAGTTACTCTTGTGCTTGTTGTTGCGTTGGTTTTATAGTTGCTGGGGACTTAATTAATTAATTGTGTTAATGAAAATTTCCATTTCATTCCTTGTTGTTGTTCCAAGCAGTCAGATAGCGTAATAATAACAGTCAGGGCCAACCGTTTACGAGACTTCGTAACCGGACAGACAGCTGCTAAAGCAAGAAATCAAAATCATTTTCATTACATTTAATTAAGCCCCCATGCAGAACTTACCAACAAACATACTATGTTCCTTCTCTGAGGTGGACATTAAGATGGACTGTAAAAAAGTGATATATAGTCGTTTTTCATTTACCCTGGCAAGAAAAATTGCTCAGTTTGCTTTTCTGGGAAACAGAAATCGCCAAGTTGCGCCGTTATTGCCAGAAATAAACGCCGATTGGTGGATGGATAAATCACGAATGTATAAAACGACAGGTGTCTGAATGGGCCACTATGTTTGGATTTAGCTCTGATAATGCTTCAAATCATTCGACGAGTTTCCATTTATCCTATGGAAGGTTGAAGAGAACATACAAGAACACAGAGGTCCCGCGGAAGCAAGGGAGAAAGAAAGCTTTGAGTTTAACGACGAGACGGTTAGTGACAGAAAAGAAGATTGGACTTTGGAAGGGTGCTATGTTCTTTTTAAAGAAACCATCCTGGCATTTGCCTTATTTTATTTTAGGTACTACCACACAAAACTAGAAAAGATAATTTATATTCTGTGTAAAAAGTATGAAAGTCGGTTTCATCAAGAGTTCTCGGAAGAAAAGAGATTTCCGTAGGGATGCAGAGGCAGAGAGGAGAGAGAGAGAGAGAGAGAGAGAGAGAGAGAGAGGAGGATGAGGATGTAGGGCATTGCTGTTAGAGAGATACGTGGGAGCTCATAGCTATGAAATATTAATTTCGAGTGCCCTACGGTCCGTAGTAGTATGGCTACCTACCTGGCAATTTTTGAGAGTACTGGCGCCAGTAGTTTATTCTCGTGTGACTGGCGCGACAATGACAGACGCCTGTGTGCCGCTGTGGAGTGGAACTTGCAGGTCACGGGTTTCAGGCCGTAAAATATTTCATGAAGGAGGCCACGGGCTAGGTGCCGTTGCTGCATAAATGATGGCGACTACAGTACCGGTCCACCCTCTTAGCGGGAGAACAGCCGGTGGTATTGGGGGTGGAAGGGGCAGGGAGGGAAGGAGAGTGGGAGGGAGGTGGGAAGCCAGTTGACCCCCTCCTGCTCCAACCCACGCCAGCAGAGCACGCACCAGCGACAAGCCACGCGCCCCGTTCTTGATGGACTACGCACGCAAGTGCAGCTGGCACTCACGCGACGACCGTCAGCTGCTCGATCGATCACCTTCGATCATGCGACCAGTTCAAAGACCTCAGAACTCAATGCGGCGTAAAGGCAACAGTTACTAAATGGCCATTTGAAACACGGACACAGTCCATGCATTCGAACGTTCGCTTCGTATGGACTATATGTGTAGAGGAATAATTTCGGTGAAGATACAGAATTGCATTGCCAGGTAGTAGTTGTTGTTGTTGTGGTCTTCAGTCCAGAGAATGGTTTCATACAGCTCTCCATGCTACTTTATCCTGTGCAAGGTTCTTCATCTCCCAGTACTTAACTGCAAACTACATCCTTCTGAATCTGCTTTGTGTATTCATCTCTTGGTCTCCATCTACATTTTTTACCCTCCACGCTGCCCTCCAATACTAAATTGGTGATCCCTTGATGCCTCAGAACATGTCCTACCAACCGAACCCTTCTTCTAATCAAGGTGTGCCACAAATTTCTCTTCTCCCTAATTCTATTCAATACCTCCTCATTAGTTATGTGATCTACCCAACTAATCTTCAGCATTCTTCTGTAGCACCACATTTCGAAAGCTTCTATTCTCTTCTTGTCCAAACTATTTATCACCCACGTTTCACTTTCATACGTGGCAACACTCCATACAAATACTTTCAGAAACGACTGCCTGACACTTAAATCTATACTCGATGTTAACAAATTTCTCTTCCAGAATGAGATTTTCACTCTGCAGCGGAGTGTGCGCTGATATGAAACTTCCTGGCATATTAAAACTGTGTACCAACTGAGCTACCGAAGCACGACTCACGCCCCGTCCTCACAGCTTTACTTCTGCCAGTATCTCGTCTCCTACCTTCCAAACTTTACAGAAGCTCTCCTGCGGTTCGCAGAAGAGCTGGTAATTACTTTAAGGATAAAAATATGGAAACACCAGAACACAACATATTACCAGTCTTAACAGAGTGCAGAAAACCGTTGGCATTCAGAACAGCTTCCAATCGTCTCGGAGTGAATAAGTGTCCGTATGGTATTCAACGGTGCCTCGTACCATTCTTGCTGCAAAATAGTGGAAGGTTCAGGTAAAGATGATGGAGGTGGGTAGCGATCATGCACCCTTCTCTTCAAAGCAGACCATAAAAGCTCACCGCGCGGAGTAGCCGCGCAGTCTTAGGCGCCTTGTCACGGTCCGTGCGGCTCCCCGCGTCGCAGGTTCGAGTCCTCCCTCGGGCATGGGTGTGTGTGTTGTCCTTAGCGTAAGTTAAAGTTGGATTGAATAATGTGTAGGCTTAGGGACCGATGACCTCAGCGGTTTGGTCCCATAAGACCTTACCACAAATTTCCAAAAAAATTCCACAAAGGCTCAATGATACTGAGATCGACCGACTGTGTGTGGATAGAGAAGATGTGACTATTCATCCTCGTGGTCACAAAACCAGCCCTCGACGATGAGAGCTATGTGAACACAGATTCACAACTGGGGAATAAACATTGTACGGTGTGATGGACTTGATCGGCCAAAATGGTCACATAATCATTGGTAGTAGTGCGACCTTGCAGAGTACTCAAGGGGTGCACGAAATACCACGATATGGCTGCCTAAATCATCACTGAACCCCTGCCACGTTTCTTTTTTGGGACGCGAAATTGACCAGGAGATGGAAAGTGTGAAACAAGACTCATCCGACCAAATGACATTCTTGCACTGTTACGGGCATTTGCATCACTGATATAACTATCGTCCTCATACTTTCCACACAATCCTCTTCAATGACCGTCTGTCACTTCCTTTCGAGTTTTGATTTAGCGAATGATGTTTTTCTGCCTTCTACGTATGCGGTGCCGCTTGAAACACCAAATACTTCGGCTCCCTTGATTAACGGAAAACCCAGCGACGATTTGCCCACGGACGAATTCACTCAGCTCCGGCATAATGCACCCACAACTACACAGAATATTGTTCTGATCACGACTGACACTTGCAACGTAATGAGGGTATGGGACAGGCGCCGTTCGTGGTCCAATACAGCGGCGTCACTTGCCAGCTTGGCTAGTCTATGCTCAAACATGCATTCCTCGCGATGTTTCCATATTCCTGTCCCACCCCCATAGACCAAGGGAAAGACAGTAAATATTGCTACTCTTCTATAGAGAATTTAGGTTAGGTTAAGTTAAGAGAACAGCAATCATCGGAGTGGATTTTCCTTGTTATTCGACTTGTTTACTGTCAGCTCCAGCCAGCAGATAACTTACGTTACGGTGGGTATTTGTTGTGTGGGTACCTGTAGTGTGTGTTAATTCAGAAGGGTCGAAGTCAGTTTTGTGTTACTTTTTAATGACGTCATGTTCACATGAGTGGCCCACTGTGCTACGTTTCTGAACTGCGTTTGAAGAAGGGAAGTGGATTACCGAAGAAAAAGATGTAGGATTGTATTTTTAAAAATGCGTTCTTCTGTTCATATCTTCATAATGAACAAAGATGCGAGGGGCGTTCAGTAATTAATGCTCCACATTTATTGCGAAAGCAGGTTGGTTTGTTTCAGGAATGCAATACACCATATTATTCCCCACTCTTTTGGCAACAAAACCCTATTTTTCACCGTCACCTCTCTTCAATGTGCCGGTCTTCCGCCATCTTACTGGGAGGGGCTGTACGCCCAAATGATACACCTCGACTGGCCGACGTCGGAGCCAACGTCCTGCTGCATCAGTGACCTCCCCATAATCTTCGTACTGCTTCCTGCGGAGTGCACCCTTCATTGGGCCACATTCCTGGAAATCAGAAAGTGCGAGATCCAAGCTGTAAGGTGGATGACAAAGAGGAGACCAACGAAGTTTTGTGGGCTCCTCCCGGGTGCACAGGCTTGGGTGAGACCTTGCTTTGTCACGAAGAAGTTCGTTCGCATTTTTGTGGCAACTGCTGAAGTCGTTTCTTCAGTTTGCAGAGGGTAGCGCAATACACTACCGAGTTGATCTTTGCACCATGAGGGAGGACAACAAACAGAATAACGCCTTCAGGGTCGCAGAAGGCTGTAGCCGTGACTTTACCAGATGAGAGTGCGATTCAAAATGGTTCAAATGGCTCTAACCACTAAGGGACTTAACATCTGAGGTCATCAGTCCCCTAGACTTAGAACTACTTAAACCTAAATAACCTAAGGACATCACACACATCCATGCCCGAGGCAGGATTCGAACCTGCGACCGTAGCAGCAACGCGGTTCCAGACTGAAGCGCCTAGAACCGCTCGGCCACACTGGCTGGCTGAGGGCGCGGCTTTGAACTTTTTCTTCAGAAGAAAGGTGGTGCGGTGCCATTCCATGGACTTCCGTTTTCCTTCCGGTTAGAAGTGATGAACCCATGTTTCATCACCTGTGACGATGTTCGATAAGAAATTGTCACGATCAGCCTCGCAAAGCGTAAGCAACTCCGCACAGATGGTCCTTCGTTGCTCTTCATGGTCTTCTGTTAGTTGGCGAGGAACCTAGTGGGTATCACCTTTGAGTACCCCAACTGGTGGACGAGTGAGTCAGCACTAACAACAGAGACGTCCAGTTCTGCTACGAGATGTTTGTGATCCGTCGGTCACCTCGACTGAATCAGAATGTCCGCACGTTCCAACACCATAGTAGTCACAGTTGTGTGCGGCCGACCGGCACAAGAGAGATCGGACAGGTTTGTGCAATGATGACCGACGCCTCGACCAACGACTCTCCGTGCTTTTCTTCTCGGCCAGGTCTCCGTAGACCCATAAATATCTGCAATGCTCTGGTTTTCCTCCAAAAGGTATTCAGAGATAGCTCTGTTCCGAAGCTACCTCTGTTACAGACTCCATTTTGAAGGCTACGCGTAGTGCCAGCAGCTATCGGAACTTTAAGAAACTATAGGAATTGTTGTTGTGGTCTTCAGCAGTCCTGAGACTGGTTTGATGCAGCCTTCCATGCTACTCTATCCCGTGCAAGCTTCTTCATCTCCCAGTACGTACTGCAACCTACATCCTTCTGAATTTGCTTAGTGTATTCATCTCTTGGTCTCCCTCTACGATTTTTACCCTCCACGCTGCCCTCCAATACTAAATTGGTGATCCCTCGATGTCCCAGAACATGTCCTACCAACCGATCCCTTCTTCTAGTCAAGTTGTGCCACAAACTTCTCTTCTCCCCAATCCTATTCAATACCTCCTCATTAGTTATGTGATCTACCCATCTAATCTTCAGCATTCTTCTGTAGCACCACATTTCGAATGCTTCTATTCTCTTGTCCAAACTGTTTATCGTCCATGTTTCACTTCCATACATGGCTACACTCCATACAAATACTTTCAGAAACGACTTCCTGACACTTAAATCTATACTCGATGTTAACAAATTTCTCTTCGTCAGAAACACTTTCCTTGCCATTGCCAGTCTACATTTTATATCCTCTCTACTTCGACCATCATCAATTATTTTGCTCTCCAAATAGCAAAACTCCTTTACTACTTTAAGTGTCTCATTTCCTAATCTAATTCCCTCGGCATCACCCGATTTAATTCGACTACATTCCATTATCCTTGTTTTGCTTTTGTTGATGTTCATCTTATACCCTCCTTTCAAGACACTGTCCATTCTCTTCAACTGTTCTTCCAAGTCCTGTGCTCTCTCTGACAGAATTACAATGCCATCAGCGAACCTCAACGTTTTTATTTCTTCTCCATGAATTTTAATACCTACTCCGAATTTTTCTTTTGTTTCCTTTACTGCTTGCTCAATATACAAATTGAATAGCATCGGGGACAGGCTACAACCCTGTCTCACTCCCTTCCCAACCGCTGCTTCCCTTTCATGCCCCTCGACTCTTATAACTGCCATCTGGTTTCTGTACAAATTGTAAATAGCCTTTCGCTCCCTGTATTTTACCCCTGCCACCTTTAGAATTTGAAAGAGAGTATTCCAGTCAACATTGTCAAAAGCTTTCTCTAAGTCTACAAATGCAAATGCTAGAAACTTAGGTTTGCCTTTCCTTAATCTAGCTTCTAAGATAAGTCGTAGGGTCAGTATTGCCTCACGTGTTCCAACATTTCTACGGAATCCAAACTGATCTTCCCCGAGGTCGGCTTCTACCAGTTTTTCCATTCGTCTGTAAAGAATTCACGTTAGTATTTTGCAGCTGTGACTGATTGAACTGATAGTTCGGTAATTTTCACACCTGTCAACACCTGCTTTCTTTGGGATTGGAATTATTATATTCTTCGTGAAGTCTGAGGGTATTTCGCCTGTCTCATACATCTTGCTCACCAAATGGTAGAGTTTTGTCAGGACTGGCTCCCGCAAGGCCGTCAGTAGTTCCAATGGAATGTTGTCTACTCCCGGGGCCTTGTTTCGACTTAGGTCTTTCAGTGCTCTGTCAAACTCTTCACGCAGTACCGTATCTCCCATTTCATCTTCATCTTCATCTTCATCTACATCCTCTTCCATTTCCATAATATTGTCCTCAAGTACATCGCCCCTGTATAGACCCTCTATATACTCCTTCCACCTTTCTGCTTTCCTTTCTTCGCTTAGAACTGGGTTTCCATCTGAGCTCTTGATATTCACACAAGTGGCTCTCTTTTCTCCAAACGTCTCTTTAATTTTCCTGTAGGCAGTGTGTAACTTACCCTTAGTGAGATAAGCCTCTACATCCTTACATTTGTTATCTAGCCATCCCTGCTTAACCATTTTGCACTTCCTGTCGATCTCATTTTTGAGACGTTTGTATTCTTTTTTGCCTGCTTCATTTACTGCGTTTTTATATTTTCTCCTTTCATCAATTAAATGCAATATTTCTTCTGTTACCCAAGGATTTCTACTGGCCCTCGTCTTTTTACCTACCTGATCCTCTGCTGCCTTCACTACTTCATCCCTCAGAGCTACCAATTCTTCTTCTACTGTATTTCTTTCCCCCATTCTTGTCAATTGTTCCCTTATGCTCTCCCTGAAACTCTGTACAACCTTTGCCACCTTTAGTCAGTTTATCCAGGTCCCATCTCCTTAAATTCCCACCTTTTTGCAGTTTCTTCAGTTTCAATCTGCAGTTCATAACCAATATATTGTGGTCAGAATCCACATCTGGCCCTGGAAATGTCTTACAATTAAAAACCTGGTTCCTAAATCTCTGTCTTACCATTATATAATCTATCTGATACCTTCTAGTATCTCCAGGATTCTTCCAGTTATACAACCTTCTTTTATGGTTCTTGAACCAAGTGTTAGCTATGATTAAGTTATGCTCTGTGCAAAATTCTACCAGACGGCTTCCTCTTTCATTTCTCTCCCCCAATCCATGTTCACCCACTATGTTTCCTTCTCTCCCTTTTCCTACTCTCGAATTCCAGTCACCCATGACTATTAAATTTTCGTCTCCCTTCACTACCTGAATAATTTCTTTTATCTCATCATACATTTCTTCAATTTCTTCATCATCTGCAGTGCCAGTTGGCATATAAACGTGTACTACTGTAGTAGACATGGGCTTTGTGTCTATCTTGGCCACAATAATGCGTTCACTATGCTGTTGGTAGTAGCTTACACGCACTCCTATTTTTTTATTCATTATTAAACCTACTCCTGCATTACCCCTATTTGATTTTGTATTTATAACCCTGTATTCACCTGACCAAAAGTCTTGTTCCTCCTGCCACCGAACTTCACTAATTCCCACTATATCTAACTTCAACCTATCCATTTCCTTTTTTAAATTTTGTAACCTACCTGCCCGATTAAGGGATCTGACATTCCACGCTCCGATCCGTAGAACGCCAGTTTTCTTTCTCCTGATAACGACGTCCTCTTGAGTAGTCCCCGCCCGGAGATCCGAATGGGGGACTATTTTACCTCCGGAATATTTTACCCAAGAGGACGCCATCATCATTTAACCATACAGTAAAGCTGCATGACCTCGGGAAAAATTACGGCTGTAGTTTCCCCTTGCTTTCAGCCGTTCGCAGTACCAGCACAGCAGGGCCGTTTTGGTTAGTGTTGCAAGGCCAGATCAGTCAATCATCCAGACTGTTGCCCTTGCAACTACTGAAAAGAGGGCTGCCCCTCTTCAGGAACCACACGTTTGTCTGGCCTCTCAACAGATACCCCTCCGCTGTGGTTGCACCTACGGTACGGCTATCTGTATCGCTGAGGTACGCAAGCCTCCCCACCAACGGCAAGGTCCATGGTTCATGGGGTGGACTCTTATAAATTCCATATGGTTTCTGTACAAACTGTAAATAGCCTTTCGCCCCCTGCATTTTATCCTTGCCACCTTTAGAATTTGAAAGAGAGTATTCCAGTCAACATTGTCAAAAGCTTTCTCTAAGTCTACACATGCTAGAAACGTAGCCTTGCCTTTCCTTAATCTTTCTTCTAAGATAAGTCGTATGGCCACTATTGCCAGGAGCTGAAACGGAAATAATCCACGAAGTCCCGCAACAAATACTTTTCCTACAACCGAACTGTCCGAGAAAAACATGTGTTGCATTAGTTATTGAGCGCTCCTCATACAAGAATGGCGATTATGCTGGTTGTAGCCCTGGCAGATAAACAACATTTGTTTGATACTTTTTTTTATTTTGCTTCTGGAAAAAAGTTGTTTGAGGTGGACAAGATATACGCAACACCATCCAAGATGTTGTTAGTAGTCGTGGCCTTTGTGCCGGAGAGTAGGCACGTGAACAACGCTCCGTGTTCGCCAGACTTGTCCCGTTCGCAGACACAGCCTACAGATCCGTCTTGACGGTTTAGAAAGACACTGAGCAAAGCGCCCAGTGGTCTGCGATTAACAGCGTATGCGCACAAGAGCACGCGCACTGAGACTAAAGCAGGAAAGCTCGCGCACCACAGAGCGGTCGTTGTAACTGCGCAGTCTGCGCCCTGTGTAGCTGTAAGGGCACTCTGTGATTACCCGACACTCAGAGAGTCCAAAGCGCTGTGTGCTCTTCGCCTGCTGCGGTAATCGTTCGTCCTAAATACCCAGCCTCTTATTCTGCTCCAGTAAGAGCCTCATTTCTTCAAAGAACACTGAGCTCTCTACAGTCTTTTCTTTGAAAGCGTCCCTTACAAGTGTAATCTGGTTTCCAACACTTCCGCAGAGGATATTAAAACTGGCGTTTCTAAGTGTGCACCTGGAAACTACTGCAGTGCTCTAAGTTAGGTTTTCTCTTCACAGTTTTATTTTTCAGTGCGCAATGTTAACTCAACATGCAAAAATATTCCGATCATGGAGATATACACACATAAAAAAAGTTTTACATCACCTCGGTTCAGAGAGTTCCGAAACCTGTACAGAAAACTGGAGTAGAGATCAACATAAACATCATTTTCGCCATTTTTATTGCTCATGAAAACCACACATTGCATGTTGTACCACCATACAGTGAGACCTTCAGAGGTGGTGGTCGAGACTGCTGTACACACCGGCACCTCTAATACCCAGTAGCACGTCATCTTGCATTTATGCATGCCTGTATACGTTGTGGAATACTATCCACAAGTTCATCAAGGCACTGTTGGTCCAGATTGTCCCACTCCTCAACAGCGATTCGGGATGGATCCCTCAGGGTGGTTGGTGAGTCACGTCGCCCATGAACAACCCTTTACAATCCATCCCAGGCATGTTCGATAGGGTTCATGTCTGGAGAACATGCTGGCCACTCAATTTTAGCGACGTCGTTATCCTGAAGGAAGTCATCCACAAGATGTGCACGATGGGGGCGCGAATTTTCGTCCATGAAGACGAATGCCTCGCCAATATCCTGCCGGTATGGTTGCACTATCGGTCGGAGGATGGCATTCAGGTATCGCAGAGTCGTTACGGCGCTTTCCATGACCACCAGCGGCGTTCGCCGGCCCCACATTATGCCACCCCAAAACAACAGGGAACCTCCACTTTGCTGCACTTCTCACAGTTGGAGTCGTTACACAACGTCCTGTGGCTGCACGAAAAGCATTATTCAACATGGTGGCGTTGCTGTCAGGGTTCCTCTGAGCCATAATCCGTAGGTAGCGGTCATACGCTGCAGTAGTAGCCCTTGGGCGGCCTGAGCGAGGCATGTCATCGACAGTTCCTGTCTCTCTGTATCTCTCCTCCATGTCCGAACAACATCGCTTTGGTTCACTCCGAGGCGCCTGGTCACTTCCTTGTTGAGAGCCCTTCCTAGCACAAAGTAACAATGCGACTCGATCGAACCGCGGTATTGATCGTCTAGGCGTGGTTGAACTACAGACATCATGAGCCCTGTACCTCCTTCCTGGTAGATTTAAATGATAGGCTGTCGCCCCCCCCCCCCCCCCCCCCCCGTCTAATAGTCGCTGCTCATGCACGGTTGTGTACATCTTTGGGCGGGCTTAGTGACATGTCTGAACAGTCAAAGGGACTGTGTCTGTGATCCAATATCCACTGTCAATGTCTATCTTCAGGAATTCTGGGAACCGGGATGATGCAAAACTTTTTTGATGTGTGTATTATGACAACTTAGCGCTACAGGCTAATACTGTATGTTGCTTTGAAGCCGATGACTTCATATTGGAAGCCCCCAAGCATCAGCAGACCACGACTGCTTCTTGTTCTTAATTTTTGTCGTTTACACGTGACAGTTTCTTCAAACAGTAAATATTCCATGCTCTGGTAAATAACACAGCATCAACAAGGAATTTTAAGACTTTTCCGGTTTAAATGTATATTTGATCCAGTAATACGGCGCATTTTGTCTCGTTAATGTAACTTTTTTTGCGAATTTTATCCATAATGGATGCAGTTGAACTCCGTGACTGTTCTGTTGTAGAGTGTAGAACAATAACCGCAACCAGTCATAATAGAAAGTGATTTTATTTATTGTACGACCCATCACGGGCTTGTGCCCATCTTCAGATTGTTTACACTGAATTACATGTTTCTGTGCTCAATATTGGAGATTACTGTTTAAATAAAAAACAATTAATAACTGATGACTAAATGGACCCAACTGAATTAACTATAAGTTTCTAAGTGGCATGTGTTCTAGGTATTGTAGTGCTTGCATACAGCTGGAGTATCCAAGTCGTTCCCACATTACATTCATCACATTGTTAAAAAAAATTTCGATTTTTACACATTATTATATTAATGCGTAATATACAGTCAATGTCCAAAACATCGAATATTTTTCTAAAAATGTGATGAATGTATGCGGAGACGACATGAATATTCAGCTGTATGTAAGTAGCATAATACTTTAAAACACATGTCACTTCCAGTTGTTTCAGTTAGGTATATTTAGTCATCATCATATTATTCGCTTTTTGTTTAAACAGTGACCTTCAGCACTGAGCACTGGAACATGTAAATGAATGTAAACAATCTGAATATCAGTACAAGCCCGAAACCGGTCGTGTATTAAATAAAATAACCTTTTATTGTGACAGGTAGCAGTTATTATAATACACCCCACAACGCTGTTTCGAATAAACAGTGGGAAAAACATGCAATTTAACTTGGCTTCTTTCGTAGTCTAGCATCTTCCTTAATATGGACTGACGAAACTCTTGTTCGGTGTATGTGTTTTTCCGAAAGTATTGACAACATATCTTCCTATGTTTTGGTCAGTTTAGAAACTTTCATTCTCACTGTGCTCACCCAAAGAGCTTTTAAAGTTGAACTGATAGGAAGCATGAAGTCGAATGACAGAAATAAACCGCTAGAGTGAAAGTTATCAGCGCAATCAAAATTCATGTATATAAAAGAAAATATCGTTTGAACGAGTCAAATTACGAATGAAATGTGATTACTTTACATTTTAGACTTTAATCAGAATAGTGAACCAGTAAATGACGCAAGCAAGCATTTCAAATCAAACCACTTCCACCAGAATATAACGTTTGGGGCAGTCGACATGGTATACGTAGGCTGCAAGGCTGTGACATCATCTGAGATCCCCTTTATGCTTCTATAATTACGATTCGCTGTGTTCCTGTTATTAAAAAACAGTACCAACGAACCTCAACTAACTTTACTTTTATGCACGCCGGTTCTCTTAAACCGCTTAGCCTGGAAAAACGCATCCACCTGATATTTTTGTAGAACTTGTTACTGATTTTTAAATTAAAGTCGTTCTACCTTTAGCACATCAAATATGTTTGGAGATTCTTTACCAGGAATAATTTTTTATTAACTTTTATATTACGTATCACTAATAATGATACCATGAATAAAAAGTCACGATCTTGGGTCTTCTTTTCTTTTAAATTAAACCAGTTTTTAATGCGCAGATTAAATTACGTTCATTAATATTTAATCCTTCAGATTACAGTAATGAATATACTCTTTATTGCAGATCAAAATATGAGACTCAGCCAAAAACATATCTATCAGCGCAGATTGCTTAAAAAATCAGGGATAGAAATGTTCATGGCTCCTCTCTACTATTAAAAATTCAGCTTTGCTATAAGGGGCAGTCAAATGAAGGCGATACAGATGGGAAAACATTAAATAAACTGTTTATTATTCAAAAGTAACAGCAATAATTGTTAGTACATTTATCCCACTGTGAGACAGGACGGTGAATGCCTTCACGGAAAAAGTTTGCGGTTATCTATGGAGCTACGACTGTACCCAGACATATAGTTCTTCGTATTAAGCAAATCGACGGCAACAAATGTCTTTCTACAGGGCTCCAAATATATGGAAATGGCATGGGCAGAAATCGGGATGTGTAAAGGCTTCCCAGTCAAACTTCTGCAGCGTATTCGAAACAATCTTAGCAAAATATGGAGAGATCCACGCTGCAGAAATTTCTCTGGGAAGCCCTTACACATGCAAGTTCCATATTTTTGGAGCCCTGTAGAAAGACATTCGTTGTAGATTTCCGTCGGACGAAGAGGTGCACGTCTCGGTAGAATCATGGTTGCACAGGCAACAGCAAACTTTTTTCCATGAAGGCATTTACTGTCTTGTCTCAGAGTGGGATAGATGTATTAACAAAGAAGTATAATCTCTAATTTTTCTCTCTTCGTTCTTGAGGACCAGTAGGCAGTAGGTTGCGGATCTTATGTTTCCAGACTTTCAAAAAGACTTTCGACGCAATACAACACTGCCACATATTAGACAAAATAAGTGCATACGGAATAACTGAACAGATTTGCGACTGGACTAAAGTCTTGTTAGCAGATAGAAGGCAGTACGTGAAAGGGAGGTGGAGGGTCATCAACGGAAACCGAGTATCGTCCGGCGCTCCTCACAAAAGTGAGATTGTTGAGGGGGCTTCTAAACGACAAAAGTGTGACCGGTGACCGTTGGGGGGGGGGGGGGGGAGGGGGAGGTCGCGATGTACAATATACGCATGCACTGGTGAATAACATACGTAGGCCTGCGAGGCCGTTTGCACATGAGGAGTTCTGCACACAGTGGTTACATTGTTAGGAAACAGTTACGAAAAGCAGAGACCAGTAAATGATTAGCGCCTGATACAGCGCATGAAAAATGACTCTAAACCTAAATACACTATCTGATCAGAAGTATCCGAACACTTATTAATGAGCTTTAATATGGAGAGTGAGCAGGCTTCGTCTTTGTGAGGTCTTAAACCCAGCTGCGGACACTTTCAACTTGGTACCTGAACGTCTGTGGAGGAATGCCAGTCCATTCTTAATGAATAGCCGAAACCACAGGGTAATGATGTTGGACGTTGGGGTCTGGAACGAAGTCGACGTTCTAAGTCAACCCAAAGGTGTTCCACTGGGGTCAGGTCGGGACTTTGAGCAGGCAAGTCCATTCCAGAAATACGTCCACGAACCATGGCCATACTGGATGCCCTATTCCGAATTGTTTCCGAAATAGATCACATTTAATGCTCATTTGTTTTTGGGCTAGTGGCGTGCATGTCTACCCCACCTAAACTCTTTGACGTTTTCTTCTAGTCCAACCTACCTCGTTGCTTTCAACCTGTTCGCTGGTGATGACTTTTTGCCTTAGGAATAGGAGTGGACTCAAAGTTAAATCCTGTGGGACTCTGTTTGCGATATCTCCCCAGACACTAAAATTTTCTAGCTGTCCAGTATTGTTCGAATTATTCAGCATACCTTCTTGCAGTCTGTTCGTTAAGTATGATTCAAGCGAGTTGTGTGTAATGCCATCAGTTCCGTAAATAACAAAGTACATTAAATGTGTTCTATCTCAGAAACCACTCGAAATATGCCCCATGTCTATATGAAGTTTTCTGTTTCAAATCAGTGTTTTGGTCATATCGCTGGATACCGACCATTCCTCCTGGGATACCTCGTATAATCCGCATCGTCTGTGATGTGGGATACGAGAGTATATACTGAAACGAAAGGGTCAATTATCAAGCAGCACGAAGAGAATACTTCCTCAATTCAAAGTCAGAGCCGATAATCCATTTCGCAGAATAGCGTTCGCTCTTTGCTCTTCTGGGCATACTCGCCTGAACGTCAGACGTTGATCTAAAGGAGTGACAATCGCCCTCATGCACTGTAGAGAGATTAATCGCATCCCCGCCCTCTTCGTTAAGGTGGGCATTGACTTCTCCGGCCAAGCGGCAATACCGACACGAACTCCTGCCTTACCGGGGCGTTTCTGAGGCTATACCGTTGATAGCTTCTACACGGATGACGTTCAGATAGCGTCCCATGCTACATTTTCGTCCCCGATGTATTATCTTTCAACTGGCCACCACGTCATATCGGATCACGACCATCGCGTCACGTACTCGACGAATGATCGGTAGCCAAATCGACCGTGAAATCGAGGTACTTTGCGTGCGCAGCTGTTTCTACAGCACAGCCGTCACGCTCCTGTGAAACCAAACGGCGTACCCCTTTCTTCCAAAACTACAGTTGCAGTCAGTATAATCTTGAATACTGTTAGTAATTATAAATCTTTCCATTTCGGACACCACTGGATTCGTTTTTACAATTTCTTGAGAGTAGCACAACATACTTCGGAGATCGGACAGGTTTGCGCGACCTTGTTTCGATGGTGACAGACACGTCACCCAACGACCCACCGCGCTTTTGTTCGCTGCCAGGCCTCCGTAGACACACTGCAATCACCTCTGAATATCTGTGATGCTCTGGTTTTCCGCCAAAAGAATGAGAGCTCTCTCCCTGGAATTCACCTCCACTACAGACGCCATTTTGAAAGCTACAAATAGTGGTGCCATCTATACGGAACCCCATGAAACTATAGCGACTGAAGGGAGAATATATCGCGATGTGCCACAGCAAATTCCTCATTTTTTGAACCGAAACTGGCCTAGAAACAGATGTGTTGCATCACTTATTGAGTACCCCTCGTATGTTCACAGAAGTACAGATTTTTTTTTTAATAAGCTTGGAGTATGGTAAACGCTACACCACAATTAGCAAGTCACCATTTCAATGTCGAACACACCAGACACAACAAAGCAATGAATATTACAGTGCAGTTATTCTACCAGTATACTAATTCAGTGTACATTGATATAATGGATTCTGGTTGTTCTCGTATCTGGAAGCGCCTCATGCGATAACGGCATAATATTGTTCTTTCAATGATACCTCTCTCAATAACAGACCTCTCCATGTAACATCCCCGATGAGTGAATGAAAACATTAATCTTATTACACAGACGTTACAGCGTACATTTACTGAATGTTTGACACAGTTTCTTACTGTGTATCACTTCAATTATATTTGAGTCGGAGAAAATGTTCTTTTTTTAATAAATATGGGTTTTTGTGCAGGTCACTGTTATATCACTACAAAGAACTACAGTTATGACAATGTCGGAGAAAGCTGTCAGCCATGATGTATAAGCAGTTTCTGTTTCGATTTTGATGTCACAAAAAATGATCGTAGATTTTTATCTATTGGTTTCGCATTCCAAGATTGAAATTTTTTTCTTCGCACAACACTGGTCATTAACAGACTTGGATTATGACCACAAGCTACAATGCTGTTTCAGGAAAGTGCAGTAATTCGAATTAGTCGTGCACATTTCGGGGGTCAGTCGTAAAGATCGTCTTATCGGCGAAACAATGAAGAGTAACTCCACGCACTGCATTGTAAAGCAATAACATGTCACTGCGGCATTCGCCAGTAAAAATTTTACCGCCCAGTTTCCCTACAGAACACCGCTGGGCTGTTAAATTCAAGTTGGTGCACTTTCTTGATAAGTCAGAAGCTTGGCAAACCAACAACATACACGAAAACCCAATGTATATATGACACAAACCTGAGAACAAAACATCTGTAGATACAGTAGAGTTTATATGATGTCAACTTCTGTGAATTTTTACGAAACTAAAGAAGGGTGCAGAAAAAACAAATGCAGATAATAGAAAAGTGTATTTTCAAAAGCCGTAAAAAGCGAATGGAGGAAAGGAAATCAAACCTTTGTCGAATGAACTCTACCGTCAACAAGAAGAGAAAGTAGCTGTCTTCTCATGTAGAAAGGAGAAATCAGTGTCGCAAGTGCGTACGTAAAACATCACATCCTTATGGTTTTAACTCTAAAGGAATCGAAATGTGAAAAGCATTATGTATGTAAAACAATTACGGAATCACCACTGATGATGCTTTACCAATAAAGCAAAACACGTCTCGTGAAAATGTTTCCTAATTTACAAGACGCTTAAGACAAGAAAAGTCGATAATAATTGTTATAAAAACAGCTAGTGCTGAGGATGAATTACTGAATGTGAACGAGCAGCGTCATTTTTTCCACCAGCAGGATCCACATATACACTAAGCAATCCACCGAATGTGTTCGGCGCACTGTATTTCTAGTAAGCACTGTCCCCCTTCCCTCTTCCATTCGCCGGCCGCGGTGGTCTCGCGGTTCTAGGCGCGCAGTCCGGAACAGTGCGACTGCTACGGTCGCAGGTTCGAATCCTGCCTCGGGCATGGATGTTTGTGATGTCCTTAGGTTAGTTAGGTTTAAGTAGTTCTAAGTTCTAGGGGACTAATGACCACAGCAGTTGAGTCCCATAGTGCTCAGAGCCATTTGAACCAACCTCTTCCATTCACGAATGGCACGTAGGAAGAACGAACATAGGTAAATCTCCATACGAGAATTAATTTCTCGAATTTTCTTGTAGTGATCATTTCGCGAGACGTTTAAGGGAGAGAGTAAGATGTTGCCCGCCTCTTCCCTGAACCTACTCTGTCGGAATTTCAACAGCAGACCCCCCCCTCCCCTCCCCCCATGATGCACAACGCCTCTCTTGCAGCGACTGCCACTGGATTTTTTTTAAGAGTAAACATCCATTTCACTGCCTATTATATTTATCTTTTTTTACTATCCAGATTTCAACTTTTATGCCATTTTTTGACTTATGCATCTTAAAGAGATGTTCAAAAATGGTTCAAATGGCTCTGAGCACTATGGGACTCAACTGCTGAGGTCATTAGTCCCCTAGAACTTAGAACTAGTTAAACCTAACTAACCTAAGGACATCACAAACATCCATGCCCGAGGCAGGATTCGAACCTGCGACCGTAGCGGTCTTGCGGTTCCAGACTGCAGCGCCTTTAACCGCACGGCCACTTCGGTCGGCTTAAAGAGATGTGTTAGCCTTGTTTATCTGCTTTGGACTGCCTTAACATACATGACTTAATAATGGTCTAAGACTTCTAGCATCGTACTTGATAGGGGCAGAAAAGCCGAAATATGACAGTAAAATATATATATATATATATATATATATATATATATATATATATATATATATATATATATATAATGCACAGCCAAATGGCGGTTTACTCTTTTAAAAACTATTGTGTGACGGTGGATCAATACCATCTAAAACTTTTTCTGCCACTAGAGTTAGTTGAGCATTTGCGTACGTAACACTACGGGTCCGATTGAAAGATCCCTTCTTCGTTGGATCTTGTCTATCTCTTCTGTTATTTCAGCCTGTAAAGGTCATAGACTGATGAGAAATACTCGCGAATCGGTTGAAAAAATGTTATGCAAGACTCTTCTTTCCTAAATAAATTAATTTTTCGTAAGATGCTTCCAATGAAATCAGCCAGCCGCCCTCTTTTACTATAGTTTATTTTATGTGGCCATTCCACTTTAGATCATTTCTGATTTGCTTCCTCCCTATAGCCAACTGCAATGTCTGCAAACAGCCTCAAGGAGCTTCCGATTTTATCTACTAGACAACTTATGTACAACTATCTGTACCCGGCCACGCTTCGCTGCGGCTCACTTTGCTTAAATGGAAAAAAAAGAAAAGCGAATACACACGTTCTGACATGTATGAGAGTTAGACATAACTCCTACTGTACGTCCTAATCTCGTTCCCTCCCCTCTGTCTATCCATCTCTCCCTCCCCCCTCTCTCTCCATCTCCTCCTTCTTCCCCGTTTCTCTGCCCACCACCTTCTCAGCCTCTCTCTGTCCATCTTCTCCCTCTCTCCATGTCCTTCTGCCTCCTCTCACTCCCCCCTTTTCAGTCTGTCACCTCCTTCCTCCTCCTCCTACCACCCCTCTCTCCCCATCTCGTCTTGCCCCCTCTCTCTGTCCACTTCCTACTTCCTGTTTTCTATGTCCGTTTCGTGCCACCATTCAGTCCACCTCCTTTTGCCCTCTCTCTCTCTAAGCCTGAGCGTTGTTTATTGTTATTGCAAATTCAGATTCTTTAGTAGTGTTCTAATCATAAACCAATAATCACTAAATACACTTTCTTGTTTGCTAACAACGTTTCACTATTGTATAATTCACATATTAAAAAGCATATATTCTAAATGTGTCTAAACGTTTATTATGGTATCGTGTGAAAACTTGAAGTAAATAGGAAAGGTATTTATTGAAATTTTTTGTAACAATTTTTCCGCCTTATACATTAAATACTCTTATATTATATATATTAAAAATATACATATATTAAATGATTAGGTACCTAACAACACGAGCGTATTAGGCGTCAACGATGTGTCAAAATTTGAAAGCAATCAGTCAAGAACTTTTGGAGATACACGATTTTGAACAGACGAATATTTGCATTTTTATTTATATAGATGGTCACACACAAAAACAGGAATTTAAAAAAAAATCTATTACAAGAATGGAATACAACAATTATTTATTTTTCAACGTAATTTCCCTCGAATTCTATGCTCTTATGCCAGCACTGGCAAGTCCCTCAATTCCATGTGTAAGGAGTTCTTGGGGGCGTACGTGTAACTAAGCAGTTACGCACTACTGCCTGGATTTCATCATCATCAGCGGACCTTGACCCACTAAAAGGTTCTTTCAGTGGGTTAAAACTGCGTTAATCTGAAGGTGATAGATGCGGGGAATAAGCGGGATGAGGTAAGCAGACGAACTTCAAGTGTCCCCGCATACATCCTTGCGCTTTTCTTTCATTCCTGATGTCAGATATTTTGGAACCCATTCGCGTACACTTTCTCCAACAAAAGTGCGTCATGAACAATATGGTGGGCTCATCCGACACGAATGTTCATCGTCGTTACAATACCACTCACTTGGTTTCCCGTATAAACTCATGAACTCAAGCAATGTTGTTCTCCGTGACTGTGCAGACAGAGTGTTCTGGGTGTGGCGAATATTCCACACTTGTTACATACTGTAGGAACTTATATGAGCACTCGTACACATGTGTTCGACTCACAGAACTTTCATCGTGTTGCAGTGCCATACGACGGTGAATTTCGATAGGCCGGTCGTGTGACCGAGCGGTTCTAGTCGCTTCAGTCCGGAACCGCGCTGCTGCTACGGTCGCATGTTCGAATCCTGCCTCGAGCATGGATGTGTGTGATGTCCTTAGGTTAGTTAGGTTTAAGTAGTCTAGGGGACTGATGACCTCAGATGTTAAGTCCCATAGTGCATAGAACCAGCCAATTTCGATAGGTTCCAACCCTTGAGCTAACAGAAATCTAACGACACTCCATTGTTCCAAGATGTTACAAACCAGCACGCGTGCCACCATTGTCTTTCAATGATTCCCAGCATTCTATTCGCGAGGCAGGCGTGCCAACCCAATTTGACAATAGTTCTAGGACACCAATAAAAACAACAAAGAAGCATAAACTTTCGTATTTTTTATACAACTTTTCCGGTTATTTCTTGAATTGACCTCGTATATTGTAAATAGTATAGGTCCTTACACATTACCTTGGTATACTCCTCAGAATACATTCACATCTGACGATTCTTTTCCATAAAGAGCGAAGTGTTGTGTTCTATCTCCATCCACTTAAAAATCCGTTGGATAGTCGGTAAGCTCGTATTTTGCAGCGATCAGTATCAAATGCCTCCCTTGAAGTCAAAGAACGCGATATCGGCCTGGACCCTGTTACCTATGGCAATCTCGATCGTGAACGAACCGCGCTGAGGAAATCTTCGTTCTCCGAAAACATCATAACGTGTGAGCGTAAAACATGTTCGATAATTATACAAGAAATATAAGACAGTAATATAGGCCTATAATTATACACTGGTGTCCAAAATTAAAGCAACAAACGGAAATTTTGCAAGGCTGCGTTTATGTTGCTGCAAAACAATATAAACTGGTGATAATGTAGAAACAATGTAAGGAATACAGAACGTAAACAACTGCAACATGCATGACGGTAGACAAAAATGTTCTTCATTTTTTTTCCAACATAACGGATTTTTACACACTTTCCGACACCTGGTTAATGTGCTCCGTGTGGGGTGTAATCACTTCTGGCAGCAATAAAGGCTGATAAAGATGGGGCATGCTGCGACTGACATCATCAATCTCATATTGAGGCAATAACGCCCATTCTTCCTGCAGAGATGCTCGCGAGTTGCTTGTGGATGCTGACGTGATGCAAGCATTCTCCCTACTGTATCGCAGACATCCTCTATGGGATTCAAATCGGGACACCGAGCAGGCCACGCCATGCGTGCAATACCTTCGGTTTCCAAGGAAACATCAACCACCCGTGCTCTATGAGGTCGAGCATTATCGTCCATCAGTGCGAAATCTGGGTCCACAGCATCTCGCAACAACCGCTCATGAGGTTCCGAGATCTCCTCACGATACCTGACAGCAGTTAAACCTTGCCGATTCTCCTGTACCAGTTCATGAAGAGGTGTTTGTGTCAACATAATCCCTGCTCATACCATAAGGGATCCTCCTCGATACCAGTCTCTGCCCACAATGTCTGGGTCCCTAAATCGTGTTCCAAGTTGCGCCCAGGTGCGAATCCATCGAGAATCACTCTCCAGACCAAATCGAGATTCGTCTGTAAAAAGAACATAGGTACACTCTTCGACAGTCCAGGGGGCATGTTGACGACTCCACTCTAGACGTTTCCTTCTGTGAAGACGCGTCAGAGGTACACATACAGCAGCTCTCCGACAGTAAAGGTCACTTTCCTGAAGCCCTATGTACATCGTTTGCCTCGTTACGACACGTCCAGTTGACGCTGCGAGGTCAGATGCCAATTGGCGTTCAGTACTAAGGCGGCACCGTCATGCCCTTGCAGCCACATAACTGTCCTCTCTTTCTGATGTCACACATGGTCGGCCCTGTCCTGGTCTTCGGGATACAGTTTCGGTCTCTATAAAATGTTGCAACATCCGAGAAACAGCATAACGATTCACAATAAGTCATCGGGCCACATCAGTTTGCGACTGTCCTGCTTCCATTCTTCCTATGGCCCTCCACAGTAAGGAGTCCGTAGGCGTCTTCTCTGTGCCATACTGCATCGTCTGTACACAACGATTGTGGATGTGGGACTACCCGGCAAACACTAAATCGTTCGACAGGTGCCCTGACGTCATCGCTGGCGTGGCTGTCCGTTGACCGAAATGCCATCTTTCGTGCAGAACACGACCGTAAGAACATCTGTTGACAATTTGTATTATTAAATTATGAAGTAGGCACAGGACGGGAAAATAGCGGTTTGTTGCTTTAATTTTGGACACCAGTGTATGAATCTGTTCTACGAACTTTCTTAAAAATGGGGTGGCCGAGCGGTTGTAGGCGCTTCAGTCCAGAACCGCACTGCTGCTGCGGTCGCAAGTTCGAATACTGCCTCGGGCATGGATGTGTGTGATGTCCTTAGGTTAGTTAGGTTTAAGTAGTTCTAAGTCTAGGAGACTGATGAGCTCAGATGTTAAGTCCCATATGCTTAGAGCCATTTGAACCATTTTCTTTCAAAACGGGGATGGCCCGTGTTTCAGATCGATTCTCTAGAGCTCTGTAGCCACGGCGCTGTAGTCTCAGCTGCGGATGAGTGTAGGCCTATCAGTCATTACAGTGACGAGCCGTCGGCAGCCTGGCCAAGCGATACAGGTAGCAACACAGAGCACAGTGCCTGGACTGATGCTATTCCGTGACAGTAATTGCAAAGTGCTGCGTGTGTGCAACAGTGCCGACGATGCCTCAAAACACGAACGAACGCCCTCCTTTCTGCGCAGTCGTGGAACGTCAGCAGACGATCTCTCATTCGTGCCAACTACTCGTTTCCTTCACTAATTAATGCAAATTCGAAGAAGAAAAATCGGCGATTACACGTTTCAACTTCGTCAATTTATCGACTTGCGTGAAAAGAATACGTGAATTACAACAGTCCTTCCAACTTTCGACAGTTCTGCCGTTCATTATGCTTAATATTACGTTAGACCAGTCACCTGCAGTAGCAATGAAGGATTACATAGATAAAACAGAGTAGGGGTTTGGCAAAAAAAAGTTACACAAATAAATAATAATAATGATTATAAAACATTCCACATAACTACTTCACACTACGTTTTTTTTCCTTTTCTAGAAAAACTTACCCCCAAGCTATGCATTGCACAGTACTAACACCACTTCCTGTTTCTGAGCTTACCATCTCACTCATTATAGAGCGATGCTGACTCAGTTTTTCAGGATAGCAAATGGGAAGTTGTGGTACAGAAAATGGCCCAGAGATCACCAGTGTGTGTGAGTGTGTGTGTGTGTGTGTAGTGAATGAAGTATTATGAAACAATGTGTGTGTAGTGTGTGCAGTGACTGATAGTGAGATAAGACTGAACAGTATGGCATACGCTATTTGTAAAAAAGTATTATATACTAGGAGTAAATCTAATGATTGTCTCTAACTAGAAGTCTGTAAATGTATGTGTATACGAATTAGCTTATTTTAAATTGGTCCAAACTTGTAAATACTTTGACATATCCTATATCCTTGTAAAAAATCTACGGATCAATAAAGCTACTACTACTACTACTACAGATGGGGTTGCGATTGGCACTACCAACTCTATACAACACGATTTTCTGATACAAAGCTATTCGTGCATCTTGTTAATCCTACTGTCATTCGCTTTAGCAAGATCCGCTTCTTTGCATTTTGGAACATACCGTTTCCACCTTTTGTTAAGGTAAGTGGGAGGAGATGAGGGAAAGGGGATAATAATTTTCATGCCCTTGCTCTTACGGCGTACAATCTACTTTTTCTTCAGTTTTTCAACTTAATTTATCGACATTTGGTCCAGCGAAACTTTACAGCCATCATTGAGCGGATAGATAATAAAAATTTCTTAAGGACCTATTAGGGCATAGGTCTCTCTCCTGTCTAGCAGTTCTAATTAACTTCCAGTTCGACACTATTGAGTCTAGATCTACCATTATAGCTTGGGTTGAGCATTAAATCACACAAAGCCGAGAAAATATGTACCTATATGGATTCTATGTGTTAAATTTTCGAGAAGCTCGAGTCACGTGCCAAGTGACAAAAAACAATCTCACATGGGTTACTTGGGGACGTTTGTGGCTATTTTGGTGATTTTGTGCTGCGAGCAAACTATCTGCGACGGAGAGAAATCCTCAGATACACATTTAGTATGCGCCCAAGGAATTGTTTGCCCCACCTCCACTAAAATTTCATATTAATGATTTAGCAGACAGTACTAGCTGCAGTCTCAAATTAAAAGCCAAAATCCTAAAATTGTGGATATTTTACCGTGGTTATTTATTTCATTGGACAGTTTTCATCTTAAAAAGCCGTCAGCAGACTATGATTAACAGTATCACATTGTCAGAGATAAGATATTACCTATGTGAATCTGTCATCCAATAAATCGGTTCTCGACAGTCTGTCAGCCCAGCGAAAAGATTTTCTATGACAAGTTGAAGAACAACAGTATGTGGATACAGCACAATAGCTACTGGAAAAGTATGTTGACCAGCAGGAATAAAATATCACCTGGAAGGATTCTCGTAACTTCTCATTAATGTGGCGCAGGGTACTAAGGTTGTTATTACAGTGCCAAAAATCGCTGACAGAAATTCATAAACGCTTCAACCACATTCCAGTTTCCTTAGTACAACATCCAAGGTTTTTAATACCTACCTCACACATCATCATTAACTAAGATCTTATACAGAAAAAGAACAGCCCAACACACAAAATGAGTATTTGATAGGAGCAACGTTCAAAACTTCGTCTAGACACTGTGTTAAGCTTTCTACGATTTCCCTAGACCACTTCAGATGGAAGCTGTAATGTTTCCAAAGCCCATTCTCAATATCTTCTCCCATCCATGTAACGTATGAGTTACTGCAAAACCACTCGAATTAACTGTAACATCCATTACTTCGTTTTTAATTTACATTTTGAAAAACATTTTCAAGTTTTCCCAATGTTGGCTATCGACTGAAACTACAAGTGACTTCCGTAAAACGAACGCTCCTACTGGGAAGCGCTAAATTCTCGTTACCTATTGTACAAGTCATAATAGAGAAATTGTAAAAAGAAAAAATGGACAAGTACATGAATTTTAAAGAGATTTAAAACTATTCAAAAATTAATGTAGTGGTACACGAACTTAAATTTCTTCTCTTGAATATTGGACGCATTAGGTCTTACTGAAAGATCCTTGAGACTTCTCAAAAATTGTAATAAGGCTCTTTGAAATTTTATTGTTGGGTTAAGCCATAAATTTCCATAACTTTTTTAATACCGAGTCTTATAACTTTCAGGTTTGTTACTTATTAGTAACCACGGAATACGTAACAGTAATTTGTAGCAGTCACTTCCCTCAGGAGGTTTCTCCCATTAGATCGACGATGACCTCTCGAGCACGTAAGGTCGTACACTGCTACGGAACAGGAAATAATCAAAATAAAACTTATTTTACGCCAATCACTCTTCATTATTAGGAGTTCGATAGTCAGTGTTTATTGTTACAAGTTATGAACTATCATATTAGGTAGATAAGGAACGTAAAACATAGTATCATTAGGCATGAAACTCTGCAAAGCATTTGTTTTGCAAATTTACGTTATATTCGCGGCACATTTTGAAACTTTTATTACTACAAAGCCCACATCTTCTTCTGACCTGACCAATGAGAATAATACGTTGACTTTGTCAGGTCGCAGCAGGTTCGTTGTCGATCCTGAGGACATATATGAATTAAATGCTATTAAATCATTTTAGCCTTAAGCCAATGAAACACTCTGATTTATTGACGTTAGATACTTTACTCTGACCTTAAATGAAACAGTCATTAAATAAACTAACACTGCCATCCGTAGACGAAGGTCGTCTCCTATACACTGGTACAATCTCCGATATAACCTTAAGGAATGTTCTTCTTTTTCACTCGACATTTGAAGGAAATAACTGATCACACAGTTACGTCTTTATGAGTCAAAGAATACAAGCAAGGCAAATACTTATCTGCTGCTCATCAGAATTACCTCAGAAATTTGATAGCAACTTAACAGTGAAGATGTTGAACAATCTCCAGTATACGTCTTCAGTGTTCATGTGATGTTGGCGTTGAAGGCAACACAGCCCTTGTATGTAGTTACTCAAATGTGGGGAAGGGAGGGAGAGAGAGAGAGAGAGAGAGAGAGAGAGAGAGAGAGAGAGACAGACAGACAGACAGACAACCTAGACGCTCTTCATCGACTATACAACATCTCGAATTGTGAGGACATTCTGAAACTGAAAATAACATCATCGCAAACGTTCGCTTTTCCTTATAGTTCAACGACTTGTTTTAAAATAAGTCAGTCGTGTGTTTGATAAGTTATATCAGCTCTTCCAAATAAACAAACACCGCTGCAGTCGCCATAGGTCGTTCTCGGCAGTGCGCCAACACTTCTGCACTTTGCGCTGGCGATGACTCAGTAGTGACTTTGTATAGCCAGCTCCCAGTTTGTTCCGTTCTACTCGCGAGTTGCCCGTGAGACGCACGCAGCAGCATGTTCTGAAGTAACGATTCTTTATGCCATGTGACATGAATGCCAATTAAGGCTCAAGAGCAGGATTAAAATTCAGTATGAAAAGATATCGGTGATAAGTTTAGCTGATGACTTGCTATCCTCAGTGAAACTGAAGTAGAGCTGCACGACCCGTTGAATGAAATGAGAGCAAACCGAAGAAAGATAAAAGTAATGAGGGGTAGGGGAAATGAGATTTACGTTAAACATCAAACTTAGAGGCGAATATGTAGACGAAGTGAAGGAATTCTTCTGCTACCTTGGAAGAGTAGTAACACATGACGTACGAAGCAAGGAGCAAGGAGCACACAAAAAGCAGACTAGTCCAGGCAAAGAGGGTATTCCTGGCTAAAAGAAATCTACTGAGTGACGCGCGGAGTGGCTGCGTGGTTAAAGGCGCCATGTTACGGACTGTGCATCCCCTCCCGCTGAAGGTTCGAGTACACCCTCGGGCATGCGTGTGTGTGTGTGTGTGTGTGTGTTGTTCCCAGCAAAAGTTAGTTTAAGTAGTGCGTAAGTCTCGGGATGGATGACCTGAGCAGTTTAGTCGCTTAGGAATTTACACACATTTTTCGACTAACTACCAAACACAGACCTTAATTTGAAGAAAAAATTTCTGAGAATATACGTCTGGAGCTCAGCATTGTGTGGTCGTGAACGACAGGCTATGGGCAAACAGGAAAAGAAGAGAATCGAAGTTTTTGAGATATTCTGCTACTGAAAGACATGAGGAATTAGGACGTTCTCCGTAGAAAAAACGAGGAAAGGATTGTGTGGAGAACGCTAACAAGATGAAGGGACAGGATAGTGGAACATGTTTTAAAGGGCTTGCACGGTTATAATGTGAGCTGTAGAGAATAAAAACTGTAGGTAAAGACAGATATTGGAATACATTCAACAAATAACTGAGAGCATATGGTGCAATTGCAACTCTAAGAAAAAGAGTGGAGGGCTACATCAAGCCATCCAGAAGACTGCTGATGATCCAAAAAATTAAGCATAAAAAAGTGTCACTAATATATCAAAAAGGTCTTTTTGGCTGAAGATTCTCGGGGTCTGTAGGTCACTCTACAAAAAGGTAAGATTGATTATTCAAATAAACTGATCTAAAAAAATAGCGCAGAATATTCGCCTACAGGAACTCAGGAGAGCCTACGGAAGAATTCACGAAAGCTACAACAAACAATGTCCCTCTACACGTACAAAAATATGACAGTACAACGTAGTTATCAAACCAGAAGCCCTGTGTACCAGACAAAAACATACTTCACATAAAATGTAACACGAAAAACATCCTGAAAGTGGAATGCAAAATTACAAGAACATTCTCTGCCCAAACAGAACGGAAGGCGGCTACAGAATAAAATTCCCGAAAACAACAGGAAATTATTCAACCTCGCGGCAAATAGAAATTAAAATTTTGTCGAACATCCGTAAACTCGCAGCAAGAAGACACTGTACAATAAAGAATATTTATTATACACGTAACTCTGAAAACTATATCCTGGATCCGTCGGAAGTTTTAGACAGAAGATCGTACAGCAACAAACTGACAGGTGGGAGTTCAGTCTTAGAACTAAGCAGTGAACGAAACAGTAACAAAACTGACTGACGAAAGACAGAGAATTCGCGGAGAAAAAAATGTAATTTTCGTGACGATGAAGAAAAAATCAATTATACAGCTTTTCTTGATCCAATAGGGCCAAACAACCTATAACAATAAAAATAATAATAATAAGTTGTAAGTTGAAAGCGATAAACGAATAGCTACTACTCCGCGTCTGTAACAAACAGTTGCATTACCTTTAGTTACCATATAGGAAGAATGAAAATCGTGAAGGATTCTGTCACAGCAGTTTCTTCTGTCGCTTATAGGTCAGCTGAAAGCTGCCGCTGGAGCGATCGTCAGATTACGGAAATTCAAGAATGACACCAAGGAAAAAGAAAATGGAAAACGACACGCAGGTTCCATGTTCCTAGATTTGCGGACATCGTTTGAAACGGTGCCCAACTGCAGGTTGTTAGCGAAGGTACGAACATTTGGACTAGGCTCCCAGATATATGTCTCGAAGACTTCTGGAGTAACAGAACCCAGTACGTTGTCCTTGACGGCGAGTGTTCATCAGCGTTAGGTATCGTCAGGAGTGCACAGTGCTATTTTCAAGTTTACGCTTCCAAGTTTGACTTCTGTCTTTCTAACTGTCTGTTCATCCTGCATTATTGTCTTACCCTAGTCGCGTCATACCAGGAGGAATCTAGCAAAGAATTTTCTAGGTCCGTGCATCTGATGATGGTCTTCAAAAATTCAAATGGCTCTGAGCACTATGGGACTCAACTGCTGAGGTCATTAGTCCCCTAGAACTTAGAACTAGTTAAACCTAACTAACCTAATGACATCACAAACATCCACGCCCGAGGCAGGATTCGAACCTGCGACCGTAGCGGTCTTGCGGTTCCAGACTGCAGCGCCTTTAACCGCACGGCCACTTCGGCCGGCGATGATGGTCTCCGCTCATCTCCATTTCATCTTCGAACGGTTACTATTACAACGTAAACTCTTGTCACTGTTCTTTTCCAAAAAAATAGTGTTTCAGTATTTTCTCAATAATCTCAACACACTTTTTTCCACAATTCGTAGAGCAACTCCCTGTTTTTGAGTGGCTGGCGCATTTAAGATACGCGTCTCATTATTACGGATTGCAACTGTCAGTACATACCCTTTAGGAATATCAGAAGACTTATGTGATGTTATACATGTTATTACGATCATGAATATTACACCATCAGTCACTAATAATACGAACCGAAAGAGAATCTCGCTCTGGGGCTCCGACAGAGCAACAGGAAATAATGTTTGAGTGTACCATACCGTCGACATCAATGACATTAGAAATGAAGACCATTTGATCGAGGTTGGTAAATGAATTCAGTAGTGGTCTTGTTTAAAAAATAATCCTAACGTTCGTTTCAAGTGATTTAGGAGAACCACGGGAAAATCAGATCACCTGTAGGTTCCAACGCTGCCATTGGCCTGTCTCTAACAATCTGGATGTCGACGTGACGATACACTCTTAATTCGCACCTTTTGCGGACAAGAGTCGAAAAATTAACAGTACTTCATGTTCACTGGAAGCATTATTCCGAACCGTTTAGCTGACTCCCAGAAGTAAAAGTGTGAAAACTCGCATTTGTCGATTTTTTTGGGAATGCTGCCAGAGATTTCGTTGCTCTCGCACGCAGTGTCTACTTTCGCGCGCTGCTCGCCAGCCCACGTGCGTTACGCAGCACTCGCCGGACAGTGGAAAGTACCGTCGTGTGAACACACTCTCTCTTGCATCCACTGCTCTCACACCAAATATACACTGTGTCCCAGAAATGTTGCGACAAACTTCTAGGGGAGGTGGGGCACACGATAAGGATTGAGAACTGCATAGCAATCCACGGCCGCGAATGTCGTCGTACGCCGGTACGTGGTGCTGTAGACAAGAGTATTGGTGAGGAGCGCCGTTAGATGGTGTTGTACGCGAGAGTACTTGTGAGGAATGTGAGTACATCCTCATTCGAGGACTCGGTTCCAGACATGCACTTAATGTGTTGAATGGCTGACAAGGAACCCATTGAATGTGAGGTCGTAAAAAGGCCAATGATGTTTACAGCATTCGACTCCCCACCTATTGTGTACCATGCAACCGCAATGTTTGCTGCTGATGGCAGTATGGGTCGGGGCTGAAGGTATCCAGTGGTGACAACAGCATCAGACTGCGGAGCGCAGCTGAACTGCTTAGTCGACGAGTAACTCACAACAGTGCTACGGTGATAGTGGTATTGAAAGAAAGCAGAGCAATGGCAACGATAAAGAAAGCAAACATTGCATCATATCTGAAACAGTTGACGAATTGATATTTCGTCAGAAAGGAACCCAAGGAATTTCGCATATGAAAAGTTAGCGTTTCTGCAAGCGTTTCAATGGAATATGTGTCGTATACGATCGACCGTGCGGGGAATGTACACGAGGAGAACAGTTATGACTATACGTGATTAACAAGTGAAAATGATACTGAAACAGGTGTCGACTCAAGTCGTTCATCGTCCTCGGCGGACAGGGAGCCCCAAATTCCGTCTCCAATGAAATGTATTAAGGGACAGTCGTCGTCAAAGGAGCGGGTACTAAACATAATTACGTACACGTAAGATCATCCGCAGCATAGTAAAAAAACAATTATGAATATATTTCGAAGAAGCCAGCAGCAATATGGCCGTGTATTGCATAAGAAAAATTACTGATATTCAAGAGAGAACAAGGCGCATTTGTTACAAAACTGATGTTTGCGCGTTTCAAAGCTGCTCGATACATTTTACAGGATGTGCTTTTTAGTGACCTCCTATGTTATTCACAACATATTGCGCGCGACATAGAATACAGTGATTTCAAGGGAAGCAGTGGACGGTTGCGTAACTTCAGACAGTGTTACAGAATTGGAAGACGTAGGGTAACGAACTTTCGAACAAAGCGTCAAGTTGACGATGGACAGCAAACTGCGGAATCGGCCCGAAAATTTGTAGATGAGATAAACAAACTTATCGCATCGTTTTGTACGGAATTTGTTTTTAGCACCGGCCAGTCGGGATTTAAAGAGGAAATGCGTATGAAAGGAACCCTGGAAATTAGAGGTACCAAGAGTGTTGTATCAAGGTCAACAGACATCAATGCCATAACGCATCTGTATATTATTGTGCCTACTGTTAATCTGGATGGCAAATTGTCTGGAAAGTTATTTACTATGCTGCGAGAAGTTGGAGGTGCTGTCCCACCTACGATTCTTTCTCGTGTGCGTGATCTTGCTAGTGCAGTGGGAGTGGGAAAATGGGCCAAAGTGAACTGCAACTATGGTACGCGTACTGCTTTTGGCCAATAGCTGGTTAAAATAACTTGCTTTCGCTTCATTCCTGGCCTGCGTATAAAAATCGTACTACTGAAAAGTTTGTGACATTGTAGTTCATACCACCTGGAACCACTGGACAAATTTAGCCTCTGAATGTTTGTTTTTTCCGTGTCTAGAAAACATATTATCGCACTATCTACAGCTGCGCCTCAAAGGATAGCCGGTTTCACAATAAGCTCCACGACGTACTGATTCGCATTCGATTGCCATTACATTCCAGCAGTTCGCATCACCCCGTTACACTAACATGATTTTCCGTGCATTCCTTAAGAGTGGATATCTAGCTGAACGTCCTGCTCGTTTATAAGTCCCAAGGAGTTCGCCTTCGATCTTGACGGTGCGAAACTCTATAATCTGTGTGGTGCGCCATTTTTCATTCGGTGTTTTTTGTTTTGATCACTTCCTGATTGTCGATGATGTCCATTTTGTGAATTATAATGCATCAGCCCATAGAAGGTTGATCTCTGTGCCCCCCGGAGACTCATTTTTTGGCGCCCTCCTGAATCACATGGTGAGTCATTAGCAGCTAATATTTTTCATGCCATAATTGTAAACACAACACTTTCAAGTAAGCCTTACTAAAGACTGAACTTGTGACCTCGCGCTCAAGTGGTTCCTTGTGAATGCAATGGACGAGCCGCTGCGTGTATTTATCGAGAACAGTTATCAGGCAGACATGAACGGCACCACAGTTTGTTTGTACATCTAGATCGAAATTTGTACGATTACGGGCCATTAAGAAGTGGCATGGCTAGTGAGAGCAAGCCACGAAGGCGCGTTCTGCCGTTAGGGAGGAAAGTGTGTTCAATGCCGTAGAGACTAATCCAAGTTCCAGCATACATTCCGGTAGTTCTGACTTAAGACTGTACCGTAGCAGCGTCTGGCATGCTTTGAACGCAGTGTCCTTACACGTTTTTCATTTCCATAGGGTGCAGTTCTTGCACCCTGATGACCATCTTGCACGAGTGCGTTTCGTACAGTGGTTTCTGCAACAAATTGGCCGAGATATGAATTTCCCAGCTTATGTGTTGTTCACTGATAAGGCCACATTTACTACGGATGGGGTATTCAGTCACCACAGTGAACACTTTTGGGTACCAGAAATCACCCTCGGTGCGTGCCACCACGCGGCGCAACATCGCTTCACACTCAATGTGTGAGTGGGTTTTATCGGCGACTGCTTAGTCGGGCCGTACGTTTTACGACCCCTCTTGACCGCCGCAAATTATCAGACCTTTCTAGAACAGGTTCTTCCTGGCTTGCATGAAGATGTTTTAGCAAATGTGACGTGCAGCATGTTGTTCCAACAAGATGGGGAGCCTGCTCATTTCGTACTGGCCGTTCGTAGGCACTTCAACAGGTCATTCCCACATGGAAGGAGTGGGCGTGGTGGACCAGTTTCTTGATCCTCATGCTCACCAGATATATATGGAGCCTTGATTTCTTTCTGTGGGGCGCCAGGAAATCTCTCACGCAGCGCGATCCTATGGAGCCAGCAATGTATCTAGTCGCAAGGGCAGTCCGAGCAGCTGCAATGAACCTCTCGGTGCATCAGGCTGCTACAACCAAAGAACCTGCCGGTGTGTCCGAGTGTGTCCGGCAGTCAGCGCTCAGTCGGTGAGAGGCATGCGTTTCATTTGTTGGTGCAGACGTCGAGCATCTGCTGTACCGTTAGGGCTATATTCATGTCGTGCACCATTTGTACTCATTATGTCCAAATGAAACACTCTCTTGCTTTCTTTTCGATCGTCGACCGCTGCTACCACTTATACCTGACGGTTGTGTCTATGGTTTGCTACGTAATTCTCAATCTTTATGATGATCCCCACCTCCCCTAGAAGTTTATCGCAACATTTCTGAGGCAATCTGCATTTGTCTCGGAGTATGCGTATTGCTGATAATGGGTAACCAAGCCTGGAGTGTCACTGAAGCATAGCTAACAAGTTCGAACTTAAAAATTGGATTACGAATCATGGCAAAGGGTGTGGGGCAAATCGTTAGAGGAAGGAGAATAGACTGATTATTATTCAACAACAGCAATTGGTTCAAAATTGACCATGTCGATTTCAGTTAGGGCATTGTGGACTTCTTACCGGAAAGCGAACCGCGTCCTATAGATTTAAAAAGTGTGAAGCGTAGCCACGGAACTATATACCTTGCGGAGAATAAGCTAGCTGCGATCATGCAGTCCTCAACTGTAACAGCAGGAAGAGATACGCTGGAGTTACATCTAACTTCCTGGACGCTATAAGAACCATTAAAATGTGCAGAAATCGAGAGCGTGGCAAACATACTGACGGAAAAAAATCGCAACTCCAGGGAGGAATTGTGTGACATAATCGGAAGTTTGTAGGCGTGTTTCTACATCTTGTAATTTTTCCTCCTATCTATGTAATTATGTAGTTATGTAGTTCTCAATTCGTTCGAGCAATCAATCATTCATAATAGGAAACACAGTCATAACTCAGTCACTCAAAATGATTCAGAAATTTTACTTGTTAGAATGAAATCAGGCGATGATTCTTCTTCTCTGCAGGCTCGTGCTTTGCGGCAGTCTGCTAATCTGTACAAATAAAATGCCTCGTATTTTTGGGAGCGTTGTATAATCAGTCGGGAAACCTCAGATCAAGCGGATATTTGGCTTTGATGAAGTTTAACCTTCCGACGAAGTAATCGAGCTCTTGGATTATTAAATGCAGGTTCGTATCCAGTCTTTCGGAAGTTCCCTTCTGATTAACAACTACGCAATATATCGATGAATATCATTAATTCTCAAATGTCAAATAATGTAAATTGTTACACACTTTTTGTATGAAGGAGCAATATATATATGTTTCCCTTTTAATCGTACAATTTCGTATGTTATCTTTTGTCATAAATCTCAATATTCAGATTACAATTCTTCAAACAATGCTCAGGCTAATCGACACGAAGACAATCTCGGAAGCTTTTTTCTAACAACCACCAGAGAGAGTACTACAAAGAATAATTGTGCGCTCATGGCACAGCTATTGTATGAAACTACTTTGCGCATGGATTCTGCGAGTATGAAGATAGAAAATTAGTAAACGTCATTCAAGGGTAGAATTGTATCAGAATAATTCATCGAATATAAAGAGATATTACAATCTGAAAGAAGAAGTCTATTCGGATTTCACGCCAGTAGTACAAGAGTGACGTTAGAAGCGCCACTATGAAGATACAAATCAGCTTTGCTTTCAATAGAGGCTGGTGAGCGTTTGTTACAATCAGACGTGGTTAGCTGATGTTACTCGAGAGTGCCTTTAGGGCGTCAAAGAAGGCATTACCAACACCTCACTGAATTTGAACGAGGTCGTGTAATAGGGCTAAGAGAAGCTGAATGTTCCTTCTGCGATACTGCAGAAAGACTTGAATGTGGCCACTGTGCTGCCAATGGTGATCACGGGTCTATGCGGTCGCAAGAATGCCGATCTCCGGACGGCCACGTGGCATTAACGAGAGAGAAGACCATCGTGTTCGACATATGGCTGTGGCGCATCGTGCTGCATCTGTAGCAGCAATTTGAGCGGCAACTGGCACCACAGTGACACAAAGAACTATTACAGATAGTTCAATATCAGCTCCGAACAGATGCCCTGTAACGTGCATTCCACTGAACCCAAACCACCGCCACACCACCACGATGTGCGACTTCATTGGTGCCAAGCGAGAGCTCACTGGAGGGCAGCGTGAAGCTCTGATGTGTTTTCTGATGAAAGCCGGTTCTACCTCGGTGTCAGTGACAGCCGTGTGTTGGTGAGAAGGAGGCCTGTTGAGGGCCTGCAACCAACCTGTCTGCGAGCTGGACACGCTGGACCTACACCTGGAGTTGTCTGGAGTGCGGTTTCGTACGACAGCAGGAGCACTCTCGTGGTTTTGCCACGCACTCTGACTGCAGATTTGTACGTCCATCTGGCGATTCACCTGTTGTGCTGCCATTCACGAACAGTATTCCAGAGGGTGTTTTCCAGCTGGATAAAGCTCTCCCACATATCGCTGTTGTAACCCAATATGCTGTGCACAGTCTCTACGTGTTGCCTTGGCCTGTCTCCAGTTGAGCACAATATGGGGCATTATCGGACGACAACTCCAGCGACATCCACAACCAGCGTCAACCGTCGCTGTATTGACCGACCAAGTGCAACAGACGTGGAACTTGGCTCTGAGCACTATGGGACTTAACATCTGAGGTCATCAGTCCCCCAGAACTTAGAACTACTTAAACCTAACTAACCTAAGGACATCACACACATCCATGCAGGAGGCAGGATTCGTACCTGCTGCCGTAGCGGTCAGGCGGTTCCATTCTGAAGTGCCTAGAACCGCTCGGTCACTGCAGCCGGCACGTGGGACTTCAACCCACAACCAGACATAGGGCACAATGCGTGCACGTTTGCATGAATGCAGTTATACCGGTTATTATTGTACCAGAATTTCACATACACAATGGCTTATCTCTCGATCTCATTACCCTGTTTCATTACTCTACATTAATTGCTTTTTGGTGTTGTGATTTTTTTCCATCAGTGTTGAGCCTCAATATGCTACTCAGGACGAAAAGCCACACATACGTTTACGGAATTTCGATCACGCCACACGCAGAAATCAGCGAGTCAGGCATTCTCTGTCATATTATCTTATGGTTAACTAACATGTGAATTATCAACCATCACAGTAATGTACGTCAATGTGCACTTAAATACACCTCATGTCCAGTACTGACACTCTCCAGCAACACGTAAATTCATTTGTATATAGAAAACTGTGTGCCATTCGATTATGAACGATATCGTTCTAAACATAGTTAAATATTTTCGAGGTGATTGAGTGCTAATTTTACTCCGCGTTTTAAGAATTATTGAAATAAAAGCACGATGCCGGTGACTGCTGTGCTGCCTTCGCATTCTCGTGGTCCACAATGCCCATTTAACTGTCACATGGACTGTCTCGACTGTTTTAATTTGTTTGTTACTTCTGAGTGTAATGGGAACTTACGCAAGTTGCATGTTACGCGACAGTTTAACGTAAGCCATGCATGTTAAAAACTTCCGCTTCTTCTAGTCCATTTTATTCCTGCTCTTCTACGACAAGAGGAATAACATAAGCCAGGTATGCAAGATGTAGCAACGGGTCGTAAGTTACGATGTTCCGCCATACATGGTAAGCACATTACCCTCTGTACATGTTTTTTGCAGACTTTGTTCCATAAGCAAAGGATGCTAGAGAGTGTTTTGGTAGAAACAAGGTCCATAACCTCCACTAATTATCCGAATTATCCGCTACATTGATCACAACTGGGAAGTTTAACATACCCCCTTATTTGGCTTTTATTACTACGCAGTTTTTTTAAAATAATTATCAGAAATACGTATCACAGGTAAGTATCGATGAAAAGACATGCAAATTACAAATTATGCAATACATAAAAAATAATTTAAAGGTAATCATGTATAAATGCATGGTAGATTACACCATGGACATCGAAAAGCGTGTGATCATAAGATTAAGAGAGCTGCTTGAAGTAGATCTTATAGATGATCGTCAGCTGTTTATTTTTATGCTCAGTGCTACCGGTGTCGATCAGTAGAACATTGACAAGCCGAAGCAAAGCGTAACCAGCTTGCCACTATAACTATAACATTTGGACGCACATCATTTCTGGAGGTTACCTCTGGATCTTGCGGCTCCAGAGCGTAGGCTATTGAGAGCACGCAGTGTACTCCAATTCTCTTGGCGGCCGGGAGAGATGTTTCTAGATGGTTCAGGATATTGAGAATCGTTTACACCTTGTACTTTCTATATTTACGTTCTTGTTTTGGATGGAGTCGTTTGCAAGGTGGTACTGGTTTTACGTGAAGCTTTCTCTGCACTGCGGTCTCTGGGCAGTTGGTACACTATCATATAACGGATGGCTATGCCTGCGTGACCCAATTTGTTCTTTCCACACAGGCAAGAAGCCCAAGATGGATGTTTGGGAGAGCAATAGCTGCTAAATGTTATACTTTGGTAAGTAGTACAGACCGCAGACATCGGGTGATAACTCCGCACGTTTAATCCAATGGTTTGCCGACTTCTGTGGTTTAGGCGGGTCTGTACCCCACAAGGGATAATTAGCTCGCCAAGGACTAGCAGGCTGATGACGCTGTTGTTCTTAAAATGCGTTGCTGAGGGCCCCATGGGCTACCGACTGTCTCTCTTAATACACTACTTCTGGTTTCCACTTTCAGCTGCGTTTGGCAATGCTGCTTCTAAGTCAAGGTGCGATCAAGTGTGACACCTAAATGTTTTGGGCATTATGAAGGATCCAGTTGTACTTCCTGATATGAGATTACTGATTTTACAAAGCACGTGTCTTTATTTAATATCGAAAACGTATAGCGATTTTTAAGTGGATCTGGACGCAGTTGGCAATTATTGTAATAAATACCCATCTTCAGAGGTCATGTCAGGTGAACTCCCATTGTTCCAAAGGGCTTAACCTGAGCTGACAAGATCATCTGCACAAAGAAAACTCCTAATGTGCTCAGGAATTGGGTGATCCTCTCTCTCTCTTTCTAGAGGCTACATTATGTAGCATAATTTTTTCAATACGAAGCAACCAGTATAAAAAGAAGACTTACATAGTGTAATCCACCGAAATGGACGATCTCGGGGAATTGTGTGTAAGTCTTCCTTTTTATTCTTTCGACTAAACGACGACTGGTTGGTTAAAATGTCATAAGCACCCAGCATAAAGGAAAGGCACTTCCAGAAAACATGAGGCTAATCCATGTAACATGGCCTCTAGCCCTGACAGTAAGCGTAAGTCCGACGAAGTTGAGACTCCAGAAGTTTCTTTATGTGCGTTATACACTCCTGGAAATGGAAAAAGAACACATTGACACCGGTGTGTCAGACCCACCATACTTGCTCCGGACACTGCGCGAGGGCTGTACAAGCAATGATCACACGCACGGCACAGCGGACACACCAGGAACCGCGGTGTTGGCCGTCGAATGGCGCTAGCTGCGCAGCATTTGTGCACCGCCGCCGTCAGTGTCAGCCAGTTTGCCGTGGCATACGGAGCTCCATCGCAGTCTTTAACACTGGTAGCATGCCGCGACAGCGTGGACGTGAACCGTACGTGCAGTTGACGGACTTTGAGCGAGGGCGTATAGTGGACATGCGGGAGGCCGGGTGGACGTACCGCCGAATTGCTCAACACGTGGGGCGTGAGGTCTCCACAGTACATCGATGTTGTCGCCAGTGGTCGGCGGAAGGTGCACGTGCCCGTCGACCTGGGACCGGACCGCAGCGACGCACGGATGCACGCCAAGACCGTAGGATCCTACGCAGTGCCGTAGGGGACCGCACCGCCACTTCCCAGCAAATTAGGGACACTGTTGCTCCTGGGGTATCGGCGAGGACCATTCGCAACCGTCTCCATGAAGCTGGGCTACGGTCCCGCACACCGTTAGGCCGTCTTCCGCTCACGCCCCAAACATCGTGCAGCCCGCCTCCAGTGGTGTCGCGACAGGCGTGAATGGAGGGACGAATGGAGACGTGTCGTCTTCAGCGATGAGAGTCGCTTTTGCCTTGGTGCCAATGATGGTCGTATGCGTGTTTGGCGCCGTGCAGGTGAGCGCCACAATCAGGACTGCATACGACCGAGGCACACAGGGCCAACACCCGGCATCATGGTGTGGGGAGCGATCTACACTGGCCGTACACCACTGGTGATCGTCGAGGGGACACTGAATAGTGCACGGTACATCCAAACCGTCATCGAACCCATCGTTCTACCATTCCTAGACCGGCAAGGGAACTTGCTGTTCCAACAGGACAATGCACGTCCGCATGTATCCCGTGCCACCCAACGTGCTCTAGAAGGTGTAAGTCAACTACCCTGGCCAGCAAGATCTCCGGATCTGTCCCCCATTGAGCATGTTTGGGACTGGATGAAGCGTCGTCTCACGCGGTCTGCACGTCCAGCACGAACGCTGGTCCAACTGAGGCGCCAGGTGGAAATGGCATGGCAAGCCGTTCCACAGGACTACATCCAGCATCTCTACGATCGTCTCCATGGGAGAATAGCAGCCTGCATTGCTGCGAAAGGTGGATATACACTGTACTAGTGCCGACATTGTGCATGCTCTGTTGCCTGTGTCTATGTGCCTGTGGTTCTGTCAGTGTGATCATGTGATGTATCTGACCCCAGGAATGTGTCAATAAAGTTTCCCCTTCCTGGGACAATGAATTCACGGTGTTCTTATTTCAATTTCCAGGAGTGTATGTATCAGAGCTGCTAAATTGAGGGATGTATGTATGCTGCGTTTTACCTGCTGTTCGCAAAGTTTTCTACGCAGTTAATATCAGATGATACACCGTCCAGTCACATTAATGTGGCCATCTGTCAAATGCCTGAATACTCACCGCTACCAGCGCAGACGTGTAAGAAGAGAGTCAGTAAGTTTCTGGAAGGTACCGACAAGGATGCAGAGCCGTGTCGAGTCCAGAGCCTTGGAGGGCTGCACAGATTATCTACTGCGTTTAAATACGGGTGGCCGGAGAGTACGGCACGCTCATCATAGAGCACTTCGAACCACGCACGAATAACGCGAGCTGTGTTGCATCGTCCTGCTGCTAGATGCCCAGGGGTGGATATGGTCCGCATGGATAAATGCGTACTCTTATTGGTCCATTGTGCCTCCCAGACCACCTGTTGCAGTGCCGTACATGCCACCGACCATCTGCTGACCATAAAACGTGGGTTTTCTGAAAAGGCCACCTGTCGCCATTCGTTCGGCATCCAGTTGCTGTGTTGGCGTGCAGTAACAGCCATCGTCGCCGATAAACAGCAGTCAGCATGTGCGCATGGACCAAGCCCCTGCTTTGGAAGCCCATATGCACCAACGTTTTCCGAACAGTCGTTGAGGAGACACGTTTCATAGCTTCCTGGTTCATCTGGGCATTATTTTCTCAACTTTTAGACGTCTGTTCGCTCGTACACACCTCCACAGCCGTCGTTCACCTTTATGATCTATGGTCTGAGCTGGACCACATCTGCCTCGACACCAGTTTTCGATAGCGTGATTTTGTCGTGCATGTATATTTTGTCATCTGTATTTTAACAATGGCGGCACGCGAACAGTTTTCAAACTTGGCCGTTTCGGAAACGCTTGCAACCTTGGCCTGAAGGCCAATGATCATACCTTCTTGGAAGTCAGATAAATCGCTCCGTTTCCGCATTACGACAATGGCGGCACCGTTTTCCGCGTCCCCCTCCTCTCTCCAGTGCTAGTACTGCCACCTGCGCCGGCCGGAGTGGCCGAGCGGTTCTAGGCGCTACAGTCTGGAACCGCGCGACCGCTACGGTCGCAGGTTCGTATCCTGCCTCGGGCATGGACGTGTGTGATGTCCCCCCCTCTCTCCAGTGCTAGTACTGCCACCTGCGCCGGCCGGAGTGGCCGAGCGGTTCTAGGCGCTACAGTCTGGCACCGCGCGACCGCTACGGTCGCAGGTTCGTATCCTGCCTCGGGCATGGACGTGTGTGATGTCCTTAGGTTAGTTATGTTTAAGTAGTTCTAAGTTCTAGGGGACTGATGACCTCAGAAGTTATGTCCCATAGTGCTCAGAGCCATTTGAACCATTTTTGAACTGCCACCTGCCGTCTGTGAGTGGTTATTGCACGGTGACGTGGAACATAGGCGGTAGTCACATTAATGTGACCGGACCGTTTATAACTGGCCACTGTAGTTGTGAGTGTGTGCCTGAGGAAAGTAATTGGGCAGTGTGTGAATATGGCTCTCGTCATCTTGGAATAAAGGGCTATTCGCAGCATAATTATCACTAAGATGTACAAGAAAGAGCGTTATTCGGTTACCGAGAATGTTGAAATAAACGTCCCGGTCCATGTATACGTCAACCTGAATGAGTGGTCCCAAATCACACTACGAAAGGCATCTTAAACACCGGAGAACCCTCTCCGGCCTGAACTACACTCTCAACACACTGCGAGTTAGGCGCCTCGTTGGGCAGTTGGTGCACTGCCCGATGAAGTTATTTTAAGAACTTCTTACTAGTATTTGAAAAAATCGCACAGTAATAAAAGAAAAATGAAAGGATTGTTTATTCCACCCAGTGATGGGTATTTATTTGGCAGAACGGTATCATCCACATGACGACAGGGAATGTTTGCTGTGTCTTACCACCATAATTTTTCCTGTAAGAGACATGGAACATCTCTGGGCTGTGTACGATACACTCTTCCACAGCTTTTCTGGGTTCTTGAGAAATCGTCTTCCCTTGATATGTTCCCTAAGCTTTGGGAACAGATAATAATCTGAGACGGCCAAGTCAGGTAAATTGGGTGGATGTTTGAGGATTATACAGTGAAGATCTGCCAATTCTGGTGTGTGGCGGCCGCCTTGTGCGGACGGACATCGTCTTGCAGATACAAAATTACTTTCCTCGGCTCTCCTAGACGACTGGCGACCAACTATTGCTTCATTTTGTCGAGTAGTTCAGCAAAGTACTTTTTTGTGATAGTTTTACCATGTTGTAAGTAGTCGATAAGTAGGATTCAAACTTTATCACAGAAGATGGCTGCAGCAACTTGCCTGCTGATCTTCGTGTTTTGAACATCTTTACATGTGGACAAACACTGCGTCTCCATTCTTCGAACTGTTCTTTTGTCTCTGTGTCATCCATGGTGACGATACGATCAAACACTGCTATAGGACACCGGCGAAATTGGACCAAAATGGACTGTGAAGCAACCAATCGTTCACGCTTTTGGAGATTTCTCGTGTCCAAAATCTCATGAATAATATGGCCCATAAGTTCTCGGAATATGCACTCCGGGAACCTCTGCTATCTTTTCAGTTGTAATCCCCCGAGTATCCAGGCTTGTGGAATGTTTCCGGAACTGTGACTTGAGTTGGTCTTCCAAGACTCTCTTTTTCTTCAGTGCTGAAATGCACTGCATTAAATGCAGCAACCTAATTCTTGATAGTGGAGCAAAGAGGGCGGTTACCATCTAGTGTACCAGACGTATCATAAACTTGTTTGGTTGAGTTCTTTTTCTTAAAAAAAAAAGATACTTAATCACAGTACGACTCTCTTACACTGTGAAATATTTTCTTCCGCCATGTTCACTTCAAACCTCCACAGAAAAAATATAAACCATTGTTACCGCTACGCAATTACAATCACATACAATGTAAACAACCAGGTTTGATGTCAGAACACCATAATTCATCGGCATCAGTTTTAACTAGGAAAAGCCGAGGTCTTATCAGCACGCTCTCGTACAACAACGTGGACACAGCAGTCTGTGTGATGGCTGTCGAACTGAACTGTCGCATTTGCAAACCCTGGGAAGCTGCTGAATCGTAGGCAAATGCGAAACAGGTTGACGGGGGAATTTGGCATTACGGCGTAGTACACCTGCTGTTGAGGTCGCTATTGAGCGGTGTTGTGAAAGGGCTGCCCGTTACTGATGGCAGCCACTGGTGGACGCAGCCATTGCCGCCCAGACCACACCAAGGTCGACCGGCCATCAGCGGCGACCTTGCTCCGCGCTATTCTGGTTGCCGGACGATGCTCGCGGCGAGTACAAAACCAAGGACGCCCTTCCCATCATGCTCCACAATCGTTCCGAATCACAAACCAGGGCTTCGCCTGCTTCCGCAGCCGAAATGTCCACGTGTGGAAGGGCGAGCCCAGCGAGGGGAACGGGTGAGTAGCTGCCTCCCAGCGCCCCTTCCCCACCCCCTCTAAATTTCGCAAGCCGATTTTGTATCGTTTCCCCCACACGGTCAGACATAACAATTCAGTTTCACTTTGGACAAAGAAGGAATACATGATGGACTGTTACTAGTAACGGGTGTATCCAGAGCCCCAGCAGAATGCACAGAGTGGTTGGCCACAAGTTGCCGACAGCATGGCTGCCAGCAATCCTAGCCAGTAGCCTCCCAAAACCTCGGTACGCTAACATAAACAAGCGTTCACGACAGAACTGCCATTGGCACCGACGTCTTGTCGCAGGAATACGCCGTCCCCGTTCACAAGCTGCTGAATCACTGTTGCCTGCCAGTCACCTGCTAGGTTAGCCGAGGCAACAGCCTTCTGTACAGCCGCTACGTCACAGGCATATCATGACTGAACTGTCCAACGACGTCCAGGTAAACGGTGTAGGCTGTCGCGTGACAACCAGAATAGGGAAGAACAACTGCACGAACCAACAGTTTGGTCGCTCTGAAGAGGAGACCGCTTCAAAGACAGTCGAAACGTCGATTTGAAAAGTATCAAAATAGCGCGTCCTAATGTCGAAAACAATTTATTACAAACTCAATATCAGTTTCAAGAAAGCAATTACGTGTAATGGAAAGTGTAAGGAGAGCTATTACGGTGAAATCTGACTAAAACTGTTTTGCCATTCGTCTCTGTTCTCCTTGCAGCTCAAAATGGGAGATGTCTCTGGAGTCTAAAAGCTCCCTGAAGAGCTGTGCTTCCGTTCGCGAGGTTTCTTTTCGCGTTATGAACTAATGCAAATATCTATGACAACTGGGAACACAGGAAGCATTCACACGTATCTGAAAGTTGTCTACTCTACAGAAACATAATGATCTCATAAAAACTGTTATTAGGTGCTTATGAAATTTATTATGGCCGCAACTCGGCACCAGTTATGTAGTGAGTGTGCTATGCTACACTCCCCGTTGGGCCCCAGCTATGAAATAAATGGATTTTAATAATATGTCCATACTGGGCACCAGTTATGTCGTGGTGGAATTTTAGATTTATTAATTACAATTTAATTGCACACGAGTGCAACGAAAGAAAATTAACAGTAGAGACTAAGATTCAGTATTTTGCTATAAGTTTCGGTCGTTTAGTTCTTTCTGATGAAAGACCAAAGTGGGTGGTGCGGAAATCTAACGATGGATGGTGATCATGAGCTAGATTTTCACTTTCTGATGCTTATAGATTACCACTATTCCTACACAGAATTCCTCGGAGTATCCGGAGGTAAGTTCCGAGCATAACTACAGGTATCAAGGGCTCTACTCTAGTATAAAGTAGAAGTCTTTTCTGTTACTTATTGATTAGCAGTTATGGAATATACTATTTACCCCGTGATTCTGAGTGCATGATAAACTAAGGGTGCCGCTGTAGCTTGCTGAGTAAGTCGAGATAAATATACAAATTGTACAAGAACCAAAGTTGAGTTAAAGGTTGAAGGACATGAAAGAGAAGCAGTAGCAAGGAGGAGGTGAGGCGGGGTTGTATCCAATCTCTGATGTTATTCAGTCTGTGCAGTGGGTATTCTGTGAAGGGAGAAATTTGGAAAGGGTACTAAAATTCTGGGAGAAGAAATAAAAATTTTGAGGTCTGCTGAAAACTTTGTAATTCTGTCAGAGACGGTAGAAGACTTAGGAAAGCACCTGAACAGAATGGATATTGGTCTGGAAAGTGGTTATAGGATGAACATCAACAAAAGAAAAAAAAGGAGGAATGGAATCTGGTCGAATTAAATCATGGAACGTTGAGGAAATTAGACACTAAAAGTAGTAAACGAGTTTTGATATTTGGCCAGCAAAATCATTGGTGATTATTAATGTTAAATAAAAATGCAGACTGGCAATAAGAAGAAAAGCATTCCTGAAAAAGAAGAATTTTTGAACATCGAATGTTAATATAAGTGTTAGCAGGTCTTTTCCGATGATATTTATCTGAGTGTAGGACTGTATGAAAATGAAACATTGTCGATAAACAGTTCTGACAAGAGCAGAGTAGATTCTTTTTGAAATGTTGCGCAACAGAATAATGCTGATGATCAGATGCGTACATCGAATAACTAGTGAACTAATCTAGAGGCACCGTATTGAATGGGGAAAAGGAAATTTATATCACAACGCGACTAAAGTAAGAGCTCGGTCGAAAGGACACGTCTACATATACCGCAAGCTACCTTACGGTCCATGACAGAGCGTACAATATAACACTACTAGTAATTTCCTTCGTTGTTCCACTCGCAAATTAGAGCGAGGGAAAAACGAATGTCTATATGCCTCCTATCTTGGTTCCTCGGTCCTTAAGCTAAATGTACGTTGGCGGCAGCAGAATCATTGCACCAGTTCTCTAAATTTTATGCACAGTTTTTCGCGAAAAGAAAGTCGCCTTCCCTTCATGGATTTCCATCCGATTTTACAAAGAATCCGTAAAACCCGAGTGTCGATCATACCGATCACAAACCTACCTATACGCTTCGGAACTGCTTCGATGTCTTCCTTTAAGTCGACCAGTGTGACCGAGCGGTTCTAGGCGCCGCAGTCTGGGACAGCGCGACCGCTACGGTCGCAGGTTCGAATCCCACCTCGGGCATGGATGTGTGTGTTTGTTCTTAGGATAATTCAGGTTAAGTAGTGTGTATGCTTAGGGACTGATGACCTTAGCAGTTAAGCCCCATAAGGTTTCACACACATCTAAACATTTTGAACAGGAGAAGCTGCCATTCTTCACACCAAATATAAGTTCTGTCTAACTTTCCCGTATCCTGCTATAGTCACTCAACAACGATACCTTCCCGTATACTACAGTGTCATCAGCAAAGCGTCGCAGATTGCTACTGACCCTGTCAATCAGATCATTTATGTATGCAGAGAACAAGAGCGGACCAGCCGTACATCCCTGGGGCACACCTGAAGATCTTCTTGTCTCTGATAAACACTCGCCGTCGAGGGCACATCTCGAGGCACAAACAATCGCCAGTTTGATAATGGGGGAAGGGTGGTTAGTAAAAATTTTAGAGGCAGACCAAGGCATGAATACCGCAATCAGGTTCAAATAGGTGACGGCTGCAGTATGTACGGGATGCCAGCCAGTCAAGAAATATTTTAGGAAATTGGTTTAAGAAATTTGTTTCAAAGGTCTAGTCAAATCTTTACAAGTGTTCTCCCCGAATAACTTACGCCTTCAAAACCGAGGCAGTTCTGTCCAGCTAAAGCGCTGACAAGTGACGCCTTGAGCCCTCTGCTGAAACTGCTAGCTGCCATTGGTTTTAGCCAATAGCGTGCGTGGCATACCGATCACGTATGTGGACTCTGGAGTGTTTTGCGGAGCCGAATGCAGTTGCCTCTCTCTCTCTTCAGACCTCGAGCAGAACAGACGTCTTTTTGGAAGGCAGAGCCTCTGGCTCTGATTTTAACGCCCGGCCACCAACGTAAGTTAACACGAACCGCTTCCCCTTTCGTTGCCCATTTCAATTAATTGTTCGACCTCCTAGACTGGCCTAAACTTGGTAACTTCCGGCCCTAGGCGTGTCCCTTGTACACCGTACATTGAAATACATCCTATTTGTTGTACCTAATTTCCTGTTTTGTCATTTAACGGCAGCCCTGGATGCCCAATCTCAAATCCTTACCGCTCGACCTCCTGCACACTGCCACCACGAGGCATATGTAACAACCGCCTCGCCCCTTTCCCAAATCTTGTATACATTTACAAGTAGTTGCACAGAGAAAAGCAGGCTTAAGGAGAGTGCTCAGAATTCTACACAATGTCTGGTAGTTGAAAGTTATTTGATTATTGATCTGAACTGGCTGAAACTGGTGTTCTGAAAGGAAACTAAACCCTCAGGCTTAAGCAGAGTTGCATTAAACCAGTCCCCCGACTGACCACAACACAAGAAAACAGTTCAAAGTTCTGTGTAGCGCTTCCAATAGGGACAACTGCTGTGTTCAGTCCAACTTTCGGGTTCATGGACGCTTTACCTTACCGTCTCTGACGATACAGCTAATGGCTCTCTCCCCCTCGTGAGATGGGGAGGACTACAGTGCGCGTCCTGTGCAGCCTCGGCACTCGCCAGCTACCAGCTGTTGCGGTGTCTGCGGATGGAATGCGAATGGCCCCGCAAGGTGACTGTTCTGCTCCGAGGCGCCGGCCTCGCTCCGCCGGTGCGCGACTCCGCTGGAGAACCATCCTCTCCAGCTGGAGGAGGCGCCTCCCGCTGGAGCGCTTCCCTTAGCAGCGTGGAAGAACGTTCGTACCGTGGCGTACGCAGTACAGGTGTCTGCGACTAACGCGACCCTGCTACGAGTAGTTAAGAGCCCACTTCTATCAGCGGAGTAATTGTAAAACTCCGGACTAGATCAGCTTTCTGAAATACACTACTGGCCATTAAAATTGCTACACCAAGAAGAAATGCAGATGATAAACGGGTATTCATTGGACAAACATATTATACTCGAACTGACATGTGATTACATTTTCACGAAATTTGGATGCACAGATCCTGAGAAATCAGTACCCAGAACAACGACATCTGGCCGTAATAACGGCCTTGATACGCCTAGGCATTGAGTCAAACAGAGCTTGGATGCCGTGTACAGGTACAGCTGCCCATGCATCTTCAACACGATACCACAGTTCATCAAGAGTAGTGACTGGCGTATTGTGACGAGACAGTTGCTCGGCCACCATTGACCAGACGTTTTCAATTGGTGAGAGATCTGGAGAATGTTCTGGCCAGGGCAGCCGTCGAACATTTTCTGTATCCATAAAGACCCGTACAGGACCTGCAACATGCGGTCGTGCATTATCCTGATGAAATGTAGGGTTTCGCAGGGATCGAATGGAAGGTAGAGCCACGGGTCGTAACACATCTGAAATGTAACGTCCACTGTTCAAAGTGCCGTCAATGCGAACAAGAGGTGACCGAGACGTGTAACCAATAGCACCCCATACCTTCACGCCGGGTGATGCGCCAGTGTGGCGATGACAAATACACGCTTCCAACGTGCGTTCACAGCGATGTCGCCAAACACGGATGTGACCGTCATGATGCTGTAAACAGAACCTGGATTCATCCGAAAAACTGACGTTTTGCCATCCGTGCATCCAGGTGCGTCGTTGAGTACACCATCGCAGGCGCTCCTGTGTGTGATGCAGCGTCAAGGGTAACCGCAGCCATGGTCTCCCAGTTGATAGTCCATGCTGGTGCAAACGTCGTCGAACTGTTCGTGCAGATGGTTGTTGTCTTGCAAACGTCCCCATCTGTTGACTCAGGGATCGAGACGTGGCTGCACGATCCGTTACAGCCATGCGGATAAGATGCCTGTCATCGCGACTGCTAGTGATACGAGGCCGTTGGGATCCAGCACGGTGTTCCGTATTACCCTCCTGAACCGACCGATTCCATATTCTGTTAACATTCATTGGATCTCGACCAATGCGAGCAGCAATGTCGCGATACGATAAACCGCAATCGCGATAGGCTACAATCCGACCTTTATAAAAGTCGGAAACGTGATGGGACTCATTTCTCCTCCTTACACGAGGCATCACAACAACGTTTCACGAGGCAACGCCGGTATGAGAAATCGGTAGGAAACTTTTCTCATGTCAGCACGTTGTAGGTGTATCAGAGTATCAGAGCAATTGCGCGACTGGACTGAAGAGTTTGTAGCAAACAGAACATAGCAAACATAGCATTTGCTTTTCAACGGAGAGATGTCGACCGACGAAAAACAAACGTTTAGCGAACCACAAAGCAGTGCTATAGGACCATGACTTTTCACAACATACATCAACCTTTAAGCTCCCAATTCCTTAAGGAATCTAGCTTTCATGAATGAAACAGCTTCAGACGACTGATTTGTTTACAGATGAATTAATGTATTAAATACACTCTGAGACAGAAAAAGAAGAAAGACGACACACCACGAAGAAATTGTCCGAATGGGACGTAAATCGGTAGATGTGATGTACATGTACAGACAAACAAATGATCAGAATTCCAGAAAGTTAAATGATTTACTCGAGAGAACGAGCTTCACAAATGTCAATAAAGTGTTGGTCCAGTTATTCGGCTTGGCACTGATTGATAGAGCTGTTGGATCTACTTCTGATGGATGCAGTGCGAAACCGTCTCCAGTTGGCGAGTTACATCGTCAAAATACTGAGCTTCATGGAGGGCCCTGTCTATAATGCTCCAGACGTTCTCAGCAAGGGTGATCTTGTTGATCAAAGAAGGGTTTGGCAAGGAAGAAGGCGAGCAGTAGAAACAATCGTCGTGTGGGGCAGGCGTTATCTTGCTGAAATGTAAGCCAAGGATGGTTTGTTATTCAAGGCAATAGAACGGGACGTAGAATATCGTCGACTTCCCACTGTGCTGTAAGGGTGCGACGGATGACAAGCAAACGGGTCCTGCTATAAAATTAAATGGCACACCAAATCATCATCATTCCTGGTTGTCGAGTCGTCTTGCGGGCGACAGTCTGGCTGGTACCCCATCGCTGTCCAGGGCGTCTCCAGACACGTCTTATCAAGAACGCATGTCATAACGTCAGCCACTTCACAGATGTATATAAAGTGTACTAAGCAGCTGTACACAGTGGATTTTTAGTATAGTTATCTGTGAGGCATAATTGGAAACTCTCTGCCAAGGGCATATTGAGTGACAGCATGGCAAATATGCTTAATACAGGGTGATTCAAAAAGAATACCATAACTTTAGGAATTTAAAACTCTGCAACGACAAAAGGCAGAGCTAAGCACTATCTGTCGGCGAATTAAGGGAGCTATAAAGTTTCATTTAGTTGTACATTTGTTCGCTTGAGGCGCTGTTGACTAGGCGTCAGCGTCAGTTGATGCTAAGATGGCGACCGCTCAACAGAAAGCTTTTAGTGTTATTGAGTACGGCAGAAGTGAATCGACGACAGTTGTTCAGCGTGCATTTCGAACGAAGTATGGTGTTAAACCTCCTGATAGGTGGTGTATTAAACGTTGGTATTTCAGCCAATAAAGTTTTTGGTCCCTTTTTCTTCGAAGGTGCTACTGTAACTGGACTACAGTATCTGGAGATGTTAGAGAATTGGCTGTTCCCTCAGCTCGAACAAGAAGCACAACAATTCATATTTCAGCAGGATGGAGCGCCACCACATTGGCACTTATCTGTCCGTAACTACCTGAACGTCAACTACCCGAGACGATGAATCGGCCGCCGGGCAGCCCGTGACAGAGCACTTCATCACTGGCCTCCAAGAAGCCCTGATCTTACCCCCTGCGATTTTTTCTTATGGGGGTATGTTAAGGATATGGTGTTTCGGCCACCTCTCCCAGCCACCATTGATGATTTGAAACGAGAAATAACAGCAGCTATCCAAACTGTTACGCCTGATATGCTACAGAGAGTGTGGAACGAGTTGGAGTATCGGGTTGATATTGCTCGAGTGTCTGGAGGGGGCCATATTGAACATCTCTGAACTTGTTTTTGAGTGAAAAAAAACCTTTTTAAATACTCTTTGTAATGATGTATAACAGAAGGTTATATTATGTTTCTTTCATTAAATACACATTTTTAAAGTTGTGGTATTCTTTTTGAATCACCCTGTATTAAAGATAAACGGGGTCTCTTTTTCTTTTTATAAGTACATAGACCTGTTTATTTCTACAATGGTTTACATCAGTTTACAGCTTGAACATTTAGCTATTTTTCGACATAATCACCATTTCTGTCGATGCATTTTTGTAGACGCTGTGGCAGTTTTTGTATGCCCATGTTATACCAGCTCGAACCTCTTCTTTCACCTCGGCAGTTCGTAATTAGGAAACTATCGCCATTAAAAAAAACCGGAGGAATAAAAACCAATAATGTCACCCTAAAACACACAGCACGTAAGAACAAAATCGAACGGAAAGACGTGTAAAGCTTCGAACGCAGAAATAATAGTTAAAAATGCTACGAATCTCAAACGCAAAAGATTGATATATTTGACAACACTACGAACATAGAAACAATAATGAATGAAATCGTTTGGAAAAAGAAAATTTAAGACTTATAATCGAGACTCTCGATTCCTGGAATAGATGAACCATCTGTATACATACGAGGGTAATCCCAAAAGTAAGATCTATTTTTTTATAAGTACATCGACCTGTTTATTTCTACAATGGTTTACATTAGTCTACAGCTTGAACATTTAGCTATTTTTCGACATAATCACCATTTCTGACGAGGCATTTTTGTAGAGGCTGTGGCAGTTTTTGTGTGCCCATGTTATACCAGCTCGCCGAAATGCTGTTCAGAAAGTTATGAACCTCTTCTTTCACCTCGTCGTCGGAGCTGAATCGTTGGGACCACAATTAACGCTGACAGGTACTGTGAGACTCTGAAAAAACTAAAACGGGCAATTCAGAACTGGAGAAGAGGAATGCTGAGCAAGGGCGTACACATTCTCCGTGACAACGATCGCCCACAGATCGCTTGGCAAACCGTTGCTCTCTTGCAACAGTTTCAGTAGATCAGAATCATCCGCCCACCCTATTGTCATGACTTGGTGCCCAGTGACTATCACCTGTTCCCTAGGTTAAAAGAACATTTGGCCGGAAAGAGATTCAGTTCCGACGACGAGGTGAAGGAAGAAGTTCATAACTTTCTGAACAGCATGGCGGCGAGCTAGTATGACATGCGCATACAAAAACTGCCATAGCGGCTACAAAAATGCATAGACAGAAATTGTGATTATGTCGAAAAATAGCTAAATGTTCAAGCTGTAAACTGATGTAATCCATTGTAGAAATTAACAGGTCTATGTACTTATAAAAAATAGGAGACCTTACTTTTGGGATTACCATCGTAGTTAGTCAAAAAAGTCGTAATTCCACAGTCGTGAGTATTCATCATTATAAATGCAGGAAGCTGTTTTTGTTCTGGCAGCTGTACTAAACGGTTCTCTTCGTGAAATGTTGCACGAAGATCGGCAGAAATCGGCGTAAAGCACCTCAGCCCCCTCAGAGTGACACCGGAAGACTTTCGCCGAACAGCAAAGAATCCTAGCGGTTGGCTCGCTCTCCTCAGGTCAGACAAGAAGTGGGGGGCAACGACCGTTCCAGCTCGCGGCTGGCGCTGTCCGCACAAGTACATGGGGTGCCAGGCACTGGGGAAACACTAATGGTCACCCGAAAGCTGGATCAGCACATTTCCCAGACAGCGTGTACGTTCAACATTCTGCGAAGCGGCGGAGTCCAAGAGACAGTCTGTGAGAGGGTGAGTGCTGGATTTAGAAAGAAAATAGTGAAGGTAGGTCTCGCTACATCAGACACAGCAAGAGTTCAGTTAAACAGTTCTTTTAGATAGGAGCTTACTACGTCCTCCCGGAAGAGGGGTATCGTTCAAAAGCTACCTCGGTCTCTGAATGGTCTCACCATCGACGGAACGTTAGATATAAATCTTGCTTCGTTTTAAAAATTGGGTAAGTTGGGCCTCATACGAAGACTTAGGTGGTTGTGAGGTGAGACTTCTTGCCGGGCTATAATAATTCTTCATGAACCATTTCAGGCGAATATCACGACGATGCCTAGAACAGGGTTATGCCTAGCATAACTACTGCTTGATGCCGTTTTTTCATCCAAGCTTTCCACGACTTCCCTATTTGAGAGCGTCTCTTTTCACTCCTAAAAACCGACATGTAATTAGCTACAAATAAGATTATTTCAACATTTTTTTCTTGAAAAGCGAATACTAAACAAATTCTTGTGTTAACGGTCGTGAAATGGCAGTCGTAACAGAAAAAGCAAATAGGCTTCTAGAGATTAAGCTCCAGATAGCAAACTAACAAGATATGAGGCAGTTGTGTACGCTGCGATAATTTGGACACCTAGTCTTCTACGTGAATTGTCCTACAATATAAATATTGACTAAATTTTTTTTATACAAACTATGGATGTTCTACAACAGCAATAAATTTTTTAAGCTCTATCATCCTCAGAAACAACAGCATGTTGGTGAACAACTTTGATATTTTCCCAAAATTTCGATTTAAATTTAACACCCTTTTCCAAGTAACAGAAGTCTTGAGAAGTGCAACCGATTAGTGGCATACAACGCTAAATGCTATTACTGAATAAATAAAAAGGTAGGGTGTAATGAACAGAGGTATAAATTTGGACTGCAGTATAAAAATACTTTCAAAGTAAACAGAAATTTGTAACTGATTAATTTAACTGTAATAACTCATAAATAAATGGCAGGGCTATATAAATAAGAACTTCCATCTAAACATTTTGTTAAAAGTAAACTAAAAGCCTGTAAGAGTAAATTTTCAAATATTCCAGAACAGTAACAGACAACCAGTTGATAGAGAATGGTACACTTTCAGCTGTTCAGCTTTCATATTGTTGTGTTGGCAGAAGAGCCAACACCGTGTTACGAGAGGAGGCCGAAATGCACGCGTCTTAGCTCACGCAGGCTGGCGTGAGGAAGGAAGAACTATACTGACGTGAGGTCTGGAACATGACAAGGAATTAGAATTCAGAAAGCGGACGAATTTAGGTTGATACCTAACTTTAATCCATTAATGATGAACGTCACTCTTGACGGTACATGAGTCACAATATTATCTGTTCAGAAGACATAGTAACTGACTATGGCGCCTTGCTAGGTCGTAGGAAATGACGTAGCTGAACGTTATGCGAAACTGTCGTCTCAGCAAATGAGAGCGTATGTAGACAGTGAACCATCGCTAGCAAAGTCGGCTGTACTCGTACAACTGGGGCGAGTGCTAGGGAGTCTCTCTAGACCTGCCGTGTGGCGTCGCTCGGTCTGCAATCACTGATAGTGGCGACACGCGGGTCCGACGTATACTAACGGACCGCGGCCGATTTAAAGGCTACCACCTAGCAAGTGTAGTGTCTGGCGGTGACACCACACATATTACATGTGAAAATGATGGCACTAATAAACTGAATAAGTTTAAAATAACATGTCCAATAACGCTTAGAACATTAGGTGGCAAGACAGTAAAGGATACAAATTTAAAATTTTATAACCCAATGCCTGTCTCCATAACAGCACACGGACGTGAAGATGACTTACGATTAAAAAAGAAGAATACAGTTGGTTGAAACAACATTTTAAACAATATATAGAAAGGAAACAAAATGTCAACATATTTGGGGAAGACAAGTAATCAATTAGAAACCAACAGGAAAGACAGACGTATGTCGAGCGAATAACAGATGGCATAAGTGAAGACGAAACAGGGGCTCGGAAACTAGTAAGTGAAGCGAAGAAGAACATGTGACTACACATTTGGTAAAGCATCGTACTATCTGGCAGAACAGAATACGCTGAAAATCAAGAAAGAATTTTTAAAAAATGTTTGAGTAAGATATGTTGGATGTTACGAGAAGTGTAGTGTAATGTCTGAGAGAATTTGGTTAAGTTCAGAAAAAAATAATATTAAGTTGAGTGTGACCGTTCATATGCTTGTTGATCCCAATGACTTTCGTAATTTGTTTCCTAATTGACGGATACGGTAATGTGTCTAGTAATCATGACCTTCGTTCAGTCCATTCTCGGCAAATGTATAGGCCGACTTTGATAACTTCATTCTACGCTCAATGTTCAGCCAGTTTAGTTGCTACAAGGAGCTCTCGACATCCAAACTGTAGAGCTGCTTAAGGAGATTGGTCCTCTTTGTTTGCTACAAGAAAAGTCATTCTCACTCTCACCTTTACAACCGACTTCACCCTGTTGACGCAAAAAGATTAAACCTATTCTTACACCAGGCTGTCACATTTTTTACTTGGGGTATATTGTAACGGAATGAAATTAAAAGTAGTCCCTGTCAGCCGATTCTGACCACTGAGTCCAGGAGGTTTATCTTGGTTGAAAGACACATGCAGAAATTGATAAACCTTCCAAATGTTCCCATTTGGGAAGTCTGCTATTTGGCTGCAAAGTTTCTGAGCCTCCAACGGGTCATTACTCAAACAGCCCACTCTACCTTTGGGGGTGGGGAATGAGAATACAACAGCAACAAATTTCAAACGCACATACACACAGTTTTGATTTTTGACTGAGATAGTGGTCAACACTGACCCACAAAATAAAATAAGTTCAGTCACTCCTAGTCCGACCAAGGTTATCGGAAGGTTTCCCTTGGATGTACGGAAAATGCCAGAAATGGTAATTCGACTTATTCATTACCATTGCAAATCTCTCTGCCATACTTGTAACTCATCTGCTATTTGATTGCTGAAAGGAAGTGAGACTCCATAATGGGGTGGATCCCAAAGAGCATGCTATACACTTTGTAACAGAGAATGAAAATAAAAAAGTGGTGTGATAGTTTCCATTCTTCAGTCCTTGTTTACTGCTACCTTCTAAAAACAGCAATTAGGCAGCGATATTAGGTACAGTAGTGTTCTAGAAAAACCCTTGTTATAGCCGCATTTCTACTTTTTATCTGCGAATTTATTGCCCTAGTGGCCACAGTATCACCTACCTACACCGTTGTTACTATTTTGAGTATCTCTTGTAGTGTCTGGAGAGACATTTCGGGGTAACAATTCGGAACTCCTGAGGCCTCGACTTTCACGGTCCTTCGGAATTTTGGAGACTCCTTACTGGGTTTCGTCGTTTTTAACTGAAGTTCGTTTTTGGTGAGTTTTGTATAGTAACTTGTGTCCGAATAAAATTTTCAAAACACCAGCAAAATGAGAATCTCCCGCAAACATACCGGTATTGGTGAAATTTTCTTTAATACATTGGAGAAAAACGCCTTATTAGTGGATAAAGAATTTTCGAATTTGATTGTTTTCTTATTATAACCAGCGTGTTATGAAAGTACATAGTTTCAAGCAGCGGCACATTGAAGGATTATCAAAAACGTCGTTCTTGGTACTATTCGTTATAATTAAACGTCAGATAATAACGTATCTTCAGTTCAAGCCTTCATGATATTTAAGTTATGTCACAATCGCCAGTTGCATGAAACCACCGTAGTGTAATGGATAAAAACATGTTCGCGTCCTGTTACTTCAAAATCCGTTTTTTTATTCACCTTTGAGTTTCTAAAAGATTGACGTCACACGTTCGTGATCGAACGCTCCACAACGCGTGAGATGGACGTGGCATTCCAAAACATTCGCGTCGGGCTGAAGTAGAGGTTACGCTTTTCCTTCACCACTGAGTAAGTTTAGCTCTAACTTCAGTTGTTTACAAATTTATTAAGTTCTACATTCACGTAGACAGAATTGCGGATTTAAGACAGAGGTTAAAGTTCAAAATGGTTCAAATGGCTCTGAGCTCTATGGGACTTAACCTCTCAGGTCATCAGTCCCCTAGAACTTAGAACTACTTAAACCTAACTAACCTAAGGACAAGACACATACATCCATGCCCGAGGCAGGATTCGAACCTGCGACCGTAGCGGTCGCGCTGTTCCAGACTGTAGCGCCTAGAACCGCTCGGCCACTCCGGCCGGCAGAGGTTAAAGTATTCGCAAGAATAATTCCGAAACGTACTAAAAATGCTGTATTATCAGGTTTTCCTAAGATTCCTTCATCAACCACGAAAGTTCTGACTTACAACCAAAACGCGAGTTGGAGCCTGTCAACATTGAATCCAATAACAAATATATTCAACAGTATTTATTAACTTGTCTCAAGAATACACGTTTATTTTTAGAAAAAGGGAGAAATTATTTTCAGGGGTTTGTAATTTGAGCAGGTGGGATTTTACATATATTTCTTCCAGTACCGGATTAGCGAATCACTTGGATAACTCCTTTTATTATTGTGATTAATGACGTAAAATGCGGTGTCTGGGTGAAAAAAATGAGAAATAGTGTCCTCCATTATAAATAAACTAGACTTTGCGGTCCAGACAATCCCAAATCACGAGAGTCAATAGCAGCTCCTGTAGTTCCCGACACAGCGTGTCTGGTCAAAATGATGTCACGTTTGCCTCAGGTGTTGTGCACTCAGTGTTACCCTGTTACCCGACAGTTCGTAAAGTACTGTATCGGCTACAGCGTTCCCTTTTGTATGTGTGCGAAGTCAGTGGCAGGCAGTTAATCAGGGAAAGGAGGCAGCGGCTGAATGCTCGTGGCACAAAGCAAAGCGAAATGCAGGCTGTTGCGTAAGCCATGTTTACCAACACCGCTCGAGTTCAGGCACCCCGCTCATCGACCAGCGCTGATTCGCCACTGCGTCCCTTCCCACGGCCCCCATATCGCTAGCCTGCCACGGAAATTAACTGCTGAGTCAAAGCTTGCTTTGTCTCACCGAAGCGCGGATAGTTGGAAGAATAAGTATTTGGATGGCAGCGGGGCTTCAGACGTGGCTATACCAGTGATCTCATAGAAAAGAAATTACAATGAAATGAATACCTCTAGCTGCGGGGACAGTTGAAAATGTGTGCCCCGACCGGGACTCGAACCCGGGATCTCCAGCTTACATGGCAGACGCTCTATTCATAGGAGCCACCGAGGACACAGTAACGAGTATAATGGGCAGCGGCAGTATGAATATAGTGCAGGACAATAAGTAGGAAATGTGGGTCCCACGGGAGGCGTGCCAGAGATAAGTCCCTGCAGTCGCACTATCCTCTGTGTCCTCGGTGGCCCAGATGGAAGCCGGCCCGGTAGCTCAGCGTGTTTGGTCAGAGAGCTGGCTGGCCTCTGTAATAAAAAACTGAGTGGAAGGATCGACAAACGAACTTGACCGGATGTCATTTGACGTCCGCAACGGCCAAACACAAAAAAAAGATGGATAGAGCGTCTGCCATGTAAGCAGGAGGTCCCGGGCTCGAGTCCCGGTTGGGTCACACATTTTCAATTGTCCCCGTTGATTTACATCAACTCCTGTATGCAGCTAGGTGTATTCATTTCATTGTAATTTCATTTTAACAAGCTGCATGGTCACCGATGGTACCTGTTGTTTCGGACATGTTCGAAAGAACAGATACCATCTTTATATACCTTATAGAAGAGAGTGAAATAAAAAGCAGGTCGAATTAAAAAAAGAAAAACTTTCTTTCACACTGTGTCTCTTGATTGCCCATAATGCCTTTTCTGGCGTTACAGTAACCAATAAGTAGTGAGTGTGGGTTTAGATGTGACTGGGAATTAGCACTGAGGAGATCAAACGCGCTGCTCACAAAACGTCTTGCTGTTAGCGGTTAAGGATGTTGCATAGCACATACTATCAAAACTATACGGACGCCTATTAGTGGACTTTAATATATGTGTCCGTCCTTCGTCTTTGTGACGAATTCCGCTGGGGATTCTTTCAACGAAGATTTTATAAGTCTCTGAAAGAATGACATCCCATTCTTCCTCAAGAGCCAAAACCAGATCAGACAGTGATGTTGGACGCTGGGATCTGGTGCGAATTCGACGTTCCAGCTCATCCAATAGGTATTTCATTGGGTCCATGTCGGGACTCCAGGGAGACCAGTCCATTTCAGGAATGTTGTTGTCCACAAATCATTGATACACAAATGTTTCGACAGGGTGCATTTTCATGCTGATAAAATCAGTCATGGTCACCGAATTCCTCCTCTAGTGTATGCAGTATACAATGCTATAAAATATGTTAATATCGTTTCGCATTTCGCATTCTCTTAAACGCAATAAAGGGAGTACACCGTAACCACGAAGAACACCAACGACTTCCTACTTCGTACTACAAAGGTGATATTATACATGGTGGCAGGTAACGGTCCCCATGCATTCACCAAAGCCAAACCCTGCCATCAGATTGCCACAGAGTGTATATAGCACGATTCTTCACTCCAAATCATTCATTTCCAATCATCCATTGGGCAGCGGTGTCTCTCTTTACTCCACTTCAGGCCACGCGTAGCACTGACTAAAGTGTGGCTTATGAGGAGCTGCTCGACCACTGTACCCCATTCTAACTCCCTATGCAGTGTCACCATGCTAGCTAGACTGCTGGTCGCACTTGGGACGAGTGATGCCTTCCGCTGATCTCATGCGATATTCCACACCCACTCTCCGCAACGTACGACGACGCCTGCCGTCAGTACATGAGGTCTTCCTGGTCTTGGTTTAACTGTGGTGGTTATTTCGCGTTTCCGCTGCACAGCCACATTACCAGCAGTCGACTAGGGCACCTTCAGAAGACCGAAAACGTCGCTGGTGGATTTGTTACTCAAGTGACATCCAATGACTAGTCCTCGTTCGAAGTCAAAAAATGGTTCAAATGGCTCTGAGCACTATGCGATTTAACATCTGAGGTCATCAGTCCCCTAGAACTTAGAACTACTTAAACCTAACTAACCTAAGGAGATCACACACATTTATGCCCGAGGCAGGATTCGAACCTGCGACCGTTGCGGACGCGCGGTTCCAGACTGAAGAGCGTAGAACCGCTCGGCCACTGCGGCCGTCCGTTCTAAGTCACTGACCTTGCCTGACCGACCCATCCTGTTCTTATTGCTGCCGTATTGGTAACACAACAGTCCCGGCCTCCTTTTATACTTCCACGGCAGCGTCTCGTGGCATCTGGTGGTCGATTCCGCATTACACGGGGCTGTCCGTATACTTACGATCAGGCAGTGTAGGCGCAGCCGCTGCTAACGCCAGATCAGCTGTTATCGGAAGCTTTTCTAATGATTCCTCCTTTGTTCTGTCAACCATTGCACGTGCTCCATGTAACATCAACCTACGCCTGGCTACGGACTTGGATGTTACGAAGGTTGCCCAGAAGGTTATGGACCGCCTTTTTTTTCTCAGCCGCAAACACTGCTACGACAGAAAAACGTTACGTATATATTATTTGAAGTCTCATGAGTGAGCGCGCCAAGTTTCCGTCACTTCTGACAACAGCGTAGCTGCAGGACAGTTTCAAAGTGGTGTCTGTAGGCGATGTATCGTCATTGAATTTCTCTCTGCAGAGAAAGAAACCGTGGGGAATATTCACAAACGCTTGTGCAAAATCTATGGAGCAATTGCTGTCGACAGAAGTATAGTTAGTCGCTGGGAACGTAGGGTGAGGTCATCAGAAGGCGGTTCGACGGAGCTCCACGATTTTCAGCGGTCGGGGAGACCATCCACGGTTGTCACACCTCAACTATCCCCCTCGGACTTCCACTTGCTTGGGCCATTAAAGGATGCCATTCCTGGAAGGCATTTTGAGGACGACGAGGAGGTCATACATGAAGATTACATGGAAAAATAGGGTGTGTAGATAAAGCACCATCCTTTCGTGTGTGTAATTCTCATTATGTTCAGTAAAGAATTGTTGAAGAAAACAAATGCGGTGCTTCACTTTCTGGGCAACCCTCGTAGAACTGTTGTTCTACTAGACGACGTCGCGTGAATGCCTGGTATCTTCTGTCTAGACTATGATTGTGAATTTCCTTTAATCTCCGCTGTTGACGACCCAGATAGCTTACGTTTTATGCTTGCTTAGAGAGAGTTGAAGATCTCAATCCGTGAAGAAACAAACATTTATCAAACGGCTAACGACGACGATGATGCTATGGTCGCACAGATCCTGTTGGTGAATCATCGAAATCTGCGGCCGTAAGACGAAACGACAAGTTTCCATTGTAAACTCCACTCTAATTAGAGGGGCTCGTGGACTAGCTCCAGCGACCTCGTCGCAATAAACGAGCGCCTATCTCCGCCCTTGGATGGTCTGCCTGGCCCACAGAATGGGGATCGATGCTATAGGCAGGGCAGGGCGTGGGCCCTCAATAGGCGACGGCGTGTTTGCCTCGGTTTAATGGAGCGTCCGGGCCGTGGAGGGCTTTGAAAAGCGCGCAGCCAGCCAGCCAGCTGTGAGGGGCTAACTGGGCGTTGCCCGGCCGCCCACCAGCACAAAGGCGCCGCGGTCTGCTCTCGTGCTGGAGTGTCGCCCATTGATGGATGCGGCACTCACGTCGACCTCCGCAGAAGCGCTCTGCTCCTCACGGGAGGCCACTTCCTCCTGTTGCTGCCTCACTCCCCAAACAGAGCAAAAAGAGACAAAGAATGCGAAATCCTGCACCTTTTATAGGCATGTCACCTGTCCTCCAAAATAAAAAAAATGTAAAACCCCTTCAAGCATTAGGTTTCACACCTGTTCCGAGTGGCAGACTCCTTCCTGTAAGGCAGTACAAGGAGCGATCTATGACTGTGCGACATGTGATCATCGTACCCGTCCAGTCATTATTGCCAGTACTTGAATGCTGATGACGCCACTGTTTTTCTCTTCAAGCAGTTCCTCATATGGCATCGCGAACCCAACGGGACCCTGTTCTCGATCCCCCTACCTCAGAATAAATCTGAGGAGCTACTGGTAATTGGACACAGTCCTTGTGAATCAAAGCCAACGACGCTGGCCTACGGCTGTAGAGGCAATTCTAAATAAAAGACATTTCACTAAAAATATTTATACGCTAACCACCTGTCAAAAGCATCAGTAACCACCTTTTGCAGTTCAGTTCGCTGGGAGACTGTCATATAGCTTCTGGAAGATGCTGGCAGGAATGTGGAACCATGCTGACTTCAGTGCCGTGACCAGCTGTGCTAGGTTTCACAACTGAGGATCCATAGCGTAGAGAGCCCAATTGAGTGGTCCCACGGATTCTCGATTGGCTTTAAATCTGGGGAGTTTAGTAAAATGGTTCAAATGGCTCTGAGCACTATGGGACTCAACTGCTGTGGTCATCAGGCACGGTTCCGGACAGCGCGCCTAGAACCGCGAGACCACCACGGCCGGCGGGGGGGGGGGGGGGGGGGGAGTTTAGTAGCCAAGGGAGTATGGTAAACGTATCGCTGAGATCTCTGAAACATGCACATACACTCTGAGTTGTGTGACACGTTGCATCGTCCTGCTGGTAGATCCCATCGTGCCAATGAAAAACAAATGCCGCGCGGGATTAGCCGAGCGGTCTCGGGCGCTGGAGTCGTGGTCTGTACGGCTGGTCCCGGCGGAGGTTCGAGTCCTCCCTGGGGCATGGGTGTGTGTGTGTGTGTGTTTGTCCTTAGGATAATTTAGGTTAAGAAGTATGTAAGCTTAGGGACTCATGACCTTAGCAGTTAAGTACCATACGATTTCACACACATTTGAACATTTTTGATTTGAAAAACAAATTTCGTGTAGGGGTGGACGTAGTCTCCATCGACGTATCCATACTTGTGTTAATCCACAGTACCTTCCAGAATGACGAGATCACCCAGCGAATGCCACGAAAACATTCCCCAAACCATAACGCTCCCTCCTCCAGCAAGGACCCTTTCAACGAAGGTTGCACGGTCTTAGAAATCACATGTTTCATGCCATACCCACCAATGGCCATCTGTCCCATGGAGCTTAAAACGTCATTCATCTGAAGCAGTCACCTGTCGCAACTCAGTGGACGTCCAGTTGCGGTACTGGTGTGAAAATTCCAGCCTTGATCGCCGATTACAGCAGTCAGCATGTGTACATGAACCAGGTGCCTGCTGCAGAGACCTGTACGCAGCAACTTTTGTTGAACGGTCTTTGAGGAGACACTGTTTGTTTACCCTTGGTTCATTAGGGCGGTCAGTTGCTCGTGTAGGGGCGGACACAAAGTAAGAGCATATGGACTATCAGACCAATTGTGTGATTGGATTGAAGAGTTCCTAGATAACAGAACGCAGCATGTCATTCTCAATGGAGAGAAGTCGTCCGAAGTAAGAGTGATTTCAGGTGTGCCGCAGGGGAGTGTCATAGGACTGTTGCTATTCACAATATACATAAATGACCTCGTGGATGACATCGGAAGTTCACTGAGGCTTTTTGCAGATGATGCTGTGGTGTATTGAGAGGTTGTAACAATGGAAAATTGTACTGAAATGCAGGAGGATCTGCAGCGAATTGACCCAAGGTGCAGGGAATGGCAATTGAATCTCAATGTAGACAAGTGTAATGTGCTGCGAATACATAGAAAGATAGATCCCTTATCATTTAGCTACAAAATAGCAGGTCAGCAACTCTAAGCAGTTAATTCCATATCTTATCTGGGAATACGCATTAGGAGTGATTTAAAATGGAATGATCGTTGGTAAAGCAGATGCCAGACTGAGATTCATTGGAAGAATCCTAAGGAAATGCAGTCCGAAAACAAAGGAAGTAGGTTACAGTACGCTTGTTCGCCCAGATAGGGTTGATAGAAGAGACAGAGAAGATCCAACGGAGAGCAGCGCGCTTCGTTACGGGATCATTTCGTAATCGCGAAAGCGTTACGGAGATGATAGATAAACTCCAGTGGAAGACTCTGCAGGAGAGACGCTCAGTAGCTCGGTACGGGCTTTTGTTGAAGTTTCGAGAACATACCTTCACCGAAGAGTCAAGCAGTAGATTGCTCCCTCCTACATATATCTCGCGAAGAGGCCATGAGGATAAAATCAGAGAGATTAGAGCCCACACAGAAGCATACCGACAATCCTTCTTTCCACGAACAATACGAGACTGGAATAGAAGGGAGAACCGATAGAGGTACTCAGGGTACCCTCCGCCACACACCTTCAGGTGACTTGCGGAGTATGGATGTAGATGTAGATGTAGATGTAGATGTAGATGCTGAGGGACACGATCTCCAATAGATGTATCCGAACTTGTGTTGATCGACTGTAAAATAAATGGTTCAAATGGCTCTGAGCACTATGGGACTTGGCCGGCCGTAGTGGCCGTGCGGTTAAAGGCGCTGCAGTCTGGAACCGCAAGACCGCTACGGTCGCAGGTTCGAATCCTGCCTCGGGCATGGATGTTTGTGATGTCCTTAGGTTAGTTAGGTTTAACTAGTTCTAAGTTCTAGGGGACTAATGACCTCAGCAGTTGAGTCCCATAGTGCTCAGAGCCATTTGAACCATTTGAACCACTATGGGACTTAACATCTGTGGTCATCAGTCCCCTAGAACTTAGAACTACTTAAACCTAACTAACCTAAGGACATCACACACATCCATGCCCGAGGCGGGATTCGAACCTGCGACCGTACCGGTCACGCGGTTCCAAACTGGAGCGCCTAGAACCGCACGGCCACACCGGCCGGCGATCGACTGTACCTTCCAGAATGACGAGATCATCGAGTGAATGCCACGAAAACATATGCCATACCATAATGCTACCTCTTCCAGGCCGGACCCTTTCAATGATTATTGCAGAGTGTTAGTCATCACACCATACCCGTCAACGGCCATCTGTCCGATGGAGCATAAAACGTAATTCATCTGAAACGGCCACCTGTTGCAACTCAGTGGATGCCCAGTTACGGTACTGCCTTCATCGCCGATGAACAGAAGTCAGCATGTGTACGAACAAGGCACCTGCTGCGAAGACCATACATAACAACGTTTGCTGAACGGTCTTTGAGGAGACCCTGTTTATAGATCCTTGGTTCATTAGGGCGGTCAGCTGCTCAGCCGTTTTACGTCTGTCTATTGGCCACAGCTGTTTTCCACCCAACATCTATGGCCTGTGGTGCAGCACAGTTGCCTCAGTGCCTGTATTGGGTAGCGCCGTTTTGCCATGCACGGTATACTTTTACCATGGTTACACGCGAACAATTTACAAATGGTTCAAATGGCTCTGAGCACTATGGGACTTAACATCTATGATCATCAGTCCTCTAGAACTTAGAACTACTTAAACCTAACTAACCTAAGGACATCACACAACACCCAGTCATCACAAGGCAGAGAAAATCCCTGACCCCGCCGGGGATCGAACCCGGGAACCCGGGCGTGGGAAGCGAGAACGCTACCGCACGACCACGAGCTGCGGACAAAACAGTTTACAAACTCAGCCATTTCGGAAATGATTCCACCCTTGGCCTGAAAACAAATGATGATGCCCTTTTGGACCTCAGATAAATCACTCCGTTTTGCATTATGACAACGATTGCACTGGTTTCCGTGTCCCTCGAAACGCTTTATGCCCTCTCCACTGCTAGTTCTGATATCTGCCGTCTGTGTGTGGTTATTGCACGTTGACGTCGAACATACACATTAATGAGACTGGACCCTGTATTTCTACATATATCAATTTTCGAATTTCTCAACTAAGTCTAAAAATGCTAACAAGGGAAAGTCCTCATCTCACCCTCATCATATTTAGTGGTAAGATAACCCGTCAAAAACTGAAGGCAGATCAAGCATGAACACAGGAAGAAAGTGTACTGAACTGTGAAAAAAAAGGAAGAAAAATAGAAACAGCGAACGGGCCAAGTTCAAGATATGCAACATCAGTAACCACGGCGTTGGAGTGTGAAGGGGGAGATTCGTGTTCAAATCTCCCTCGTGCTCCATATTTTTTTTCCTCACAGTGTGGCCGTGCGGTTCTAGGCGCTTCAGTCTGGAACCGCGTGACCGCTACGGTCGCAGGTTCGAATCCTGCCTCGGGTTGGATGTATGTGGTGTCCTTAGGTTAGTTAGCTTTAAGTAGTTCTAAGTTCTAGGGGACTGATGACCTCAGACCTTAAGTCCCATAGTGCTCAGAGCCATTTGAACCATTTGAGCCAAGTGTACGTACCTCCTATGTGTTCTACGCAAGTACCACATGTTACGTACGACTCTTGCTTTTCGTTTTGTATGTTTTGACTCTTGCATTCCTTTGTTCTAACATATTTCACACCCGTTTATTTGTTGTTTTCATTTCTGTGAGAGGTCTATGGGGCATCTCTCCTGCTCCGCTATTCACCACATTTACTTGCGACGGTAATATATGTTGTGGACTGGCAAGACAGCCAATCCACAATGGACGGGAGACCGAAAGGCACGCGTTAAGCTCACGCAGGCTGGCGTGAGGTCTGGAACAGTACAAGGGATTGAGTCTAGCAAATAAAGTACAGGGTGTTTCAAAAATGACCGGTATATTTGAAACGGCAATAAAAACTAAACGAGCAGCGATAGAAATACACCGTTTGTTGCAATATGCTTGGGACAACAGTACATTTTCAGGCGGACAAACTTTCGAAATTACAGTAGTTACAATTTTCAACAACAGATGGCGCTGCAAGTGATGTGAAACATATAGAAGAAAACGCAGTCTGTGGGTGCGCCATTCTGTACGTCGTCTATCTGCTGTAAGCGTGTGCTGTTCACAACGTGCAAGTGTGCTGTAGACAACATGGTTTATTCCTTAGAACAGAGGATTTTTCTGGTGTTGGAATTCCACCGCCTAGAACACAGTGTTGTTGCAACAAGACGAAGTTTTCAACGGAGGTTTAAAGTAACCAAAGGACCGAAAAGCGATACAATAAAGGATCTGTTTGAAAAATTTCAACGGACTGGGAACGTGACGGATGAACGTGCTGGAAAGGTAGGGCGACCGCATACGGCAACCACAGAGGGCAACGCGCAGCTAGTGCAGCAGGTGATCCAACAGCGGCCTCGGGTTTCCGTTCGCCGTGTTGCAGCTGCGGTCCAAATGACGCCAACGTCCACGTATCGTCTCATGCGCCAGAGTTTACACCTCTATCCATACAAAATTCAAATGCGGCAACCCCTCAGCGCCGCTACCATTGCTGCACGAGAGACATTCGCTAACGATATAGTGCACAGGATTGATGACGGCGATATGCATGTGGGCAGCATTTGGTTTACTGACGAAGCTTATTTTTACCTGGACGGCTTCGTCAATAAACAGAACTGGCGCATATGGGGAACCGAAAAGCCCCATGTTGCAGTCCCATCGTCCCTGCATCCTCAAAAAGTACTGGTCTGGGCCGCCATTTCTTCCAAAGGAATCATTGGCCCATTTTTCAGATCCGAAACGATTACTGCATCACGCTATCTGGACATTCTTCGTGAATTTGTGGCGGTACAAACTGCCTTAGACGACACTGCGAACACCTCGTGGTTTATGCAAGATGGTGCCCGGCCACATCGCACGGCCGACGTCTTTAATTTCCTGAATGAATATTTCGATGATCGTGTGATTGCTTTGGGCTATCCGAAACATACAGGAGGCGGCGTGGATTGGCCTCCCTATTCGCCAGACATGAACCCCTGTGACTTCTTTCTGTGGGGACACTTGAAAGACCAGGTGTACCGCCAGAATCCAGAAACAATTGAACAGCTGAAGCAGTACATCTCATCTGCATGTGAAGCCATTCCGCCAGACACGTTGTCAAAGGTTTCGGGTAATTTCATTCAGAGACTACGCCATATTATTGCTACGCATGGTGGATATGTGGAAAATATCGTACTATAGAGTTTCCCAGACCGAAGTGCCATCTGTTGTTGACAGTTGTAACTACTGTAATTTTGAAAGTTTGTCTGCCTGAAAATGTACTGTTGTCCCAAGCATATTGCAACAAACGGTGTATTTCTATCGTTGCTCGTTTAGTTTTTATTACCGTTTCAAATATACCGGTCATTTTTGAAACACCCTGTACGTAGCTTCTGGAATACTTAACTTTAATCCATAATTGGTGAACAACTGTCTGACGGTACATGAGTCACAAGATTAATAGCAAATGATAATGGCGCCTTGCTAGGTCGTAGCAAATGACGTAGCTGAAGGCTATGCTAACTATCGTCTTGGCAAATGAGAGCGTAATTTGTCAGTGAACCATCGCTAGCAAAGTCGGCTGTACAACTGGGGCGAGTGCTAGGAAGTCTCTCTAGACCTACCGTGTGGCGGCGCTCGGTCTGCAATCACTGATAGTGGCGACACGCGGGTCCGACGTATACTAGCGGACCGCGGCCGATTTAAAGGCTACCACCTAGCAAGTGTGGTGTCTGGCGGTGACACCACAATATATTCTTACCACGTGACTCATATTCTATAACCAGCGTATAGTATGACAATTCTCAAGACTACAAAAGGAGAACTGACCCGTCAATGACCGGACGGAAAGTTCATAATTTTGTGGAAAAAAAAAAAGACTCGGATACGAGGTAGATTTCAACATGGATTTCCCGCTTTGCAGTTCAGCGCCGTGACCGCACAACCACGATGCCGTGGTTCTTGCATTTCGCTCAATGTTGCACATCTTCAGCTTCGAGCGTTCACTGTTTCTATTTTGCATCTTTTTCACAGTTCAGTACACTTTCTTCTTATTTTCATGCTTAAGCTGCGTTCAGTCTTTGACGGGTTATCCACTGACCCATTTTAGCACTAAATCTGAAAGGGGGGGGGGGGGTGCAAGGCGGAAGCTTCTCTTGTATGGAATTCTAGAAAATTACATGCGGTATTTCTGTTGCTTGTACAGAAACAACACTGTAGTTGCAACAGTCGTAGGTCTGGAATGAGTAGAAGGAACGAAACAGATCTTTGTTTCCTTTCCTTACCCTTTGTCCCATCTGGTATTAGGTCAACTTTTCAGGATTTGGCAAATTTTATTTCATAATATATAACTGTGGTCGGTTTCCTGTCCTCATGCAACAGCTGTCAAGTTAACCTATGGGAAGCCCGCCCGGTTGGCCGTGCGGTCTAACGCACGTCTATCCGGGCGGGAAGCAGCGCCTGGTCCCCGGCACGAATCCGCCCGCCAGATTTGTGTCGAGGTCCGGTGAGCCGGCCAGTCTGTGGATGGTTTTTAGGCGGTTTTCCATCTGCCTCGGCAAATGCGGGCTGGTTCCCCTTATTCCGCCTCAGCTACACTGCGTCGGCGATTGCTGCGCAAGAAAGTTCCCCATGTACGCGCACACCACCATTACTCTACCACACAAACATAGCGGTTACACTCGTCTGGTGTGAGACGTTCCCTGGCGGGTCCACCGCGGGCCGAACCGCACAATAACCCTGGGTTCGGTGTGGGGCGGCGGAGGGGTGAAGTGGATTGCGGTAGTCGTCGTGGGGTTGTGGACCACTGCGGCTGCGGCGGGGACGGAGCCCCTCCGTCGTTTCTACGTCCCCGGCTAACATAACATAACATAACCTATGGGAGGGAAGTCTTGTGCACCGTTTGTCTGCAAGCTTCGTTCTGTATGTTACCATATTTTAACAGTTTGTGTATCGCATTCTCTCAGGCAAAAGTTGAGGACCAGCCCAGCATTTGCCTTAAAGAGGGTGTGAACATGCCTGAAAAACGCAGATAGGCTGGTCAGTGTAGCAGCCATGGTCGTTAAACCGCCCCGCAGATACGATCTGCTTCTGGCTCACATCTCCGCCTCGCAAGCCAGCGCTGTGCGTTGCGCTATACAATGTCAGCTGACTGAAATGCTTATGTATTCAAAAGGCGAATATCAACAGAAGTGAAACAAGAGTAACAGAACGTAAACGAATTAAATTAGACGGCGCTGACAGAATTAGATTAGGAAATGAGAGACTGAAAGTAGTAGATATTTTTTTCTGTTTGGGCAATAAAATAAATGGCGAACGCCGAAGTAGAGAGGACATCAAGTCTGCACTTGATGTCAAAATGTGGCAATAGGAAGAAAAGATTTTCTACGGAAGAGAAACTCGCTAACATCGAATACAAATTAAAGTGTTAGCATGTCTAGAAGTGAAACGTTGTCGATGAACACCGCAGATACGAACAGAAGTACAGGCTGACAATCACTGAACTATGTAAAATAAAATCGTCATTGCTTCTGAACGGTTTGCGTTAGGACGTTCAAACTGCACGGTTGTCCGCGGAACATGATGGCAATTACTATGCGCATGCGCACGTGCCTTGTTGTAGTCGGCCATTTTCATTTGGATGGGTTCGTCAATGAGCAAAATTGGCGCATTCGGGTGGCTGCGAATCCGCATTTCGTGGTCGAGATGTCTCTTCACCCTCAACGGGTGACTGTGTGGTGTGCAACGTCCAGTCACGGAATAATCTGTGCAATATTCCTTGATGGCACGTTGACTACCGAACGGTACGTGAAGGTTGTGGAAGATGATTTCATCCCCATTATCCAAAATTATCTTCACTTCGACAAGATGCGATTCTTGCGAGACGGAGCTCGACCTCATCGAAGCAGGAGAGTGTTTTCTGTCCTGGAGGAGCACTTTGGGGACCGTATTGTGGCTCTGGTTATCCAGAGACCGCTGGCACGGGCCTCGTTTGGCCGCCATATTCTCCGAATCTGAACGCATGCCACTCATTTTTGCGGGGCTGTATTAAAGACATGGTGTACAGCAATAACGCCAAAACCATTGCTGAGCTGAAAAGAGCCATTCAGGAGGTCATCGACAGCATCGATACTCCGACACTTCAGCCGGTCGTGCACAATTTCGCTATTCGTCTGCGCCACGTGATCGCCAGTGATGGCAGGCATATCGAACATTTCACAAACTAAATCCGAATATCTGTAGTGACGTTTACATGTTGAATAAAGTGTGTGCACGCCCTAGTTTGTGATTAATTTACGTTTTTTTCATATAGTCCAATAATTGTACCCTGTGTTTGAACTGCCATAGTATAGTACGTATACAATAGTATAGAACGTATACAAATTATCTCGTTAATAAGTAATTTAAAGCAAATACAATGGTATTATTTTGTGATAAGATAATATAAAAAATGAGTCTCTTATCCGTGATAGACAATTTAGCTTCGAAAACTAGTGAGAAGTAATCGAATCGAATTTGAGAGAAAAGAGGCGATAAGATGAAAATCAACAATAGTAAAACAAGGATAATGAAATTTGGTCGAATTGTATTAGGCATCATTGAAGGTATTTAATTAGGAATATTGCTATTTCAGCAGCAAACTAACCGACGATGGCAAAAGTAAAGAGGACATAAAACGCCGTCTGGTAATAAGAAAATTTACTCATAGACGAGTCCCCTGCCGCACTTTCTGTCAGTAGTTTGGGCTAATTTCTGGAATTCCTGTAAGGATTTACGTAGCGTTTTCACTAACACAGAGACTAGCTAAATCCTCTGATCGAACACGCTGAGCTACCGTGCCGGCAACCATTTGGCTATTCGTACACGCCTTACGGCCACACGCTAACTGCCGTATGTCAACCAGCACGCGTCTACGACCTGTAGTAGTACATTCATTATGTATATTTCCATATAGGTCTGACGTGCTACTGAAAAGTCGCTTGCCCGGTATCGGCAGGTAAATACGATATTGCAGTGCCTGTGTTATTGTGATTACGATACAAAGTCCCTTTGGACATGTATGCATGCTGTGTTATTCTGATTATGATGCAAAGTTACTTTGGACATGCATGCATTTGCAAAGGAAATCAGAATAACACAGGCACTGTCCCAAATGCGTCACAAGGTGGTAGTGGGGTAACGTTCTGGGATGGCATTACTTGTTCGACACTTTCCTTGTCAACTCCTGTTAACTCAGACACTGCTCTGATTGTTAAACGGCGATCTTGTCGAACAAGTTTACCGATTTTTTCAATGTTTGCATCAGTTTTTGCTGACAATGGTCTGCCAGTGCGAGTGTCATCACTGGTGTCTTCGCGGCCATCTTTAAATCGTTTAAACCACTCAAACACTTGTGTTCGCGATAAACAATCATCGCCGTACACTTGTTGTAACATTACAAACGTTTCACTTGCAGATTTTCCTAGTTTGAAACAAAATTTGATGTTAACACGCTGTTCTTTCTGTACACTCAACATTTTCCGACGCACAGACAAAACGTCAACTACTTAAAACAGACGCCACGGGCAGACTGAGTGCAGGAGGCAGATGAAACTCGAGCAGTAGGCGGAGCGAGAGTCACGTGACAGGCCACGCGACTTTCAGCCTTATTGCATTCGTTTTATTGTTTCACCAGTACTAGTCCGGTTTTTTTTCTAGCCACACCTCGTATAGTGCCAGATATCTACATGTGAAAAAAAAAGAAAAGAAAACTAACCACTGGTCTGTTTTGTTAATCGAGAAACATACATAACACAGTTAAAAACACCGATCGTTTTGTGGTTAAATGATATTGATGAATTTTGCACAACCTAACTATCAGACACTTTTTTATACACAGTTAAAGGTCGTAACAGGTTCGCTAACTATTCCGCAAGAAAATCGGCACTACATCGCGCCATTTAGCGTATATTAGTGGAACTTTACCACCAGACAGTATAGTATATTAAACAACCAACTGAGAGCCAGCAGAGGGGCTGTAAAACTTTTTTTGTATGAATGGTCGAAGAACACCCGGTATACAGTAGTGTGTTGTTTCAGCTGGGTACATTAAACTCGACAAGATTGTCGCTATTGACATTCGCAACGTTTAATGGACGAAGTAAAACGGTAGGAAAACGGCAAGGAGAGACGTGAAGCAGAGTTTGAGCTTCAGAGCAGGCCTGCGCGGACGCAGACGGGAACGCCGCAGTGTATCGCGGAATGCCGCCGGCAGTTATGTCAGCGGCCGGGCGAAACCTTCCGGTGTGCAACACGGCTACGGCGGCGCCTGTCTGCTTGTCTGCCCTCCAAGGTCCGCTGGCCGTGTAACAGCCTGGCGCGCCGTGGCCGGCTCCTACCACTGCCGCCCACCGCGTGTAGATAAGAGGCACCGCTAACTTTAGACGCGGCTGCGTGGTCCGCGTTTCCGCCGCCACCGCGCATGTCCTCAGACACTTCGCCACTCAGCGGACACAGTAGTACCCGGTGGTCGTAACTAAAGTGCTGCAACTCATGGAGATCCTTGGTGGGCTGTAATTATGGTATGGCAGGGAAACTTGGTAAATACGCTAAAGCCTCAAACGGCAACCGATTTCCGCTGGAAAAAAATTAGTTCAAATTTTGGCCTCCAGGTGCAAATCTGGCGCTGTACACTGTTTGCATTACGGTATGACATCCGCGCTGTCATTTGAGAAGCCACACGACGGGAATGGAAATGAGCGTTAGGCGTCATTGATCGGGAGGCCCTTTACGGGGCAGGTCCGGCCGCCTTGGTGCAAGTCTTATTCCATTCGACGCCACATTGGGCGACCTGCGCGCCGGGTGGGGATGAAATGATGATGAAGACGACACAACACCCAGTCACTGAGCGCAGAAAATTCCCCGACCAGGCAGGAATCGAACCCGGGCCCGTACGACAGCAATCCGTCACACTGACCACCCAGCTATCGGGGCGGACAGCCATACGATAATTACGGCCCACACCCGATCTCAGTCAGTAGCTGCACTTTAATTATAACCACATAGTACACTGCCTCTTTCATTCAAAACTCAGAATACTCTGAGAACTGAAGCGAGGGCAGTTTCCAGTTAAAAGAACGTAACAACAAAATTTTTGAATTATCACGAGGATTCGCCTGAAACTATGTAGCAGGTTAAGTTTACCGGACCAGGATTCGCGCCTAGTACCTTTCTTTTTGCAAGCAATTCCCTTACCGATTATGCTATCCACGACTCATGCCTCGCCGCCAAAGCTTTACTTTCGCCAGCACCTCTAGCTTCCAAACCTAACTGAAGTTCTCCTGCATACTTTTTCAGTCTCGCAATGAATTTTATCTTTCTCTCAACTATATCGACTACTTTTATGATATTGATAACAAGAGCGATCCTGTCACACTTCCCAGACGTTCTCCTGACGATACCTTTGTCTCTGACGAACACTCGCCGTCCAGACAACGTACTGGGTTCTATTACTTAAGACGTCTTTGAGCCACTCACTTGCAAAAATGTTCAAATGTGTGTGAAATCTTATGGGATTGAACTTCTAAGGTCATCAGTCCGTAAGCTTACACACTACTTAACCTAAATTATCCTAAGGACAAACACACACACCCATGCCGAGGGAGGACTCGAACCTCCGCCGGAACCAGCCGCGCAGTCCATGACTGCAGCGCCTAGACCGCTACTCACCTGCAGTCCATTCCGTCTGGTCGACCTTCGTTGACGGACTACACAGTGTGAAACGCTCGCGGAAAATCTAGGAATATGGAATTTACCTGTTGCCCTTCATCCTTGGTTCGCGGGATATCGTGAGACAAAAGGGCAAGTGGAGTTTCGCACGAGTGATGCTCCGTAAATCTGTGCCGATTTGTCGACGACGTACATATCCTTCGTGGAATCTATTATAAAGACGAGCAATTTTTGCCGCTAACTACAGACAGGTTTATGCAGAAAGTATAATCGACAACATCTTCACTCACATATACTCGTGCTCTCTTACAGGACACATCTATTTCACGTTTGTTCCTCCACAAGGCACCTGGGGGATGCATTTTACGTACCACCACCACTTCCCTCCTTGCCTGTTCCAGGAGCGAATCGTGCACGGGAGAACGATTGCTGGCATGAATCCGCGGAAACTTCCAGTCTTATTGTTCCCTAATGGTTCTTGTACACATTATACAAGGTGACTTTTACGACCGTGTTCAAACTCGATGGACTGATCGATGAGGGGATATGGAACAAAAAAGGTTTACGAACTTATGTTCGGAAATGCATGGTTGCTATGGTAGAGACCATTTGTTCAATCATACATTGTTACAGAGACTGTTGTCTAATACGCGCTGTACCATGCAGCCACGGTTACGGTAAGCATGGTTTCCTCCTAGAGGGTGGTACTGTTCCTCATACATCACGCCCCAGCACCCTCTCCTACCGCAGTAATTGGTAGTGGATGTGATACAGCGTTGTACACACTGGTTCCGTATTCGAATCGAAAGCTTGGCGACATGGTGTTTACTTATGGAAAGGCAAATGGCAACGAGCGGCGGGCAGCAAGGTTGTATCAGGAGACCTACATCGTCGACAACAACCACAGCATTCAATGTTTGCAACAGTGTTTCGCTGTTCATCGTTTCAGGAAGCAGGAAATCATAAAGGACGTACCCGAAACGTTCGGACACAGGCTTGGAGGAAAATGTGATTAACACTGTGGAAGGCGACCGCCGTGTCAGTACCAGGCAGTTGGCGCGCCAGTACAGAGTTAGACAGACGTCCGTGTGGAACATTCTGCATAACAATTGTTACTACCGTTATCTCTCACAGCATGTGCAGGGCTTACTAGCGTAACAGTTTTGAGCAGTTTTCTTACTGATTTCTTCGCCAGGCAACATGAGTCCGGAATTTATGTCGTCCATCCTATTCACAGACGAGGCCACCAAACGCGGAGTGGTATCTTCAACTTTCATAACAGTCATCTGAGGGGTAGTATGCAGAACACCCATGATATGGTGACAGCGTACCATCAGCCGGAATGTGTGAGCCGGGATAACTGGGGACCGTATTTTCGGATCAGTGTTCCTTCCACGTCGGCTAACAGGCCGGAACTATCGTCTTTTCTTGCAGGTGACTTTTCATTCCCTGTTGGAAGAAGTGTTATTGGTGATTCGAAGGGCTATGTGGCTGCTACATGATGGTGCTTCAGCCGACTTCGCCCTTAACATCCGGACACATCTCAATCGTGTCTTCCTGGTTGATGGATAGGATGAGGGGGTCCAGTTACATGGCCTGCTCGTTCACTGGATCTCAACCAGTGCGATTTTTGGTTATGGGACCATCTCAAAGGCATCTTGTATGCCGAGACCATTTCAGATGTGGAGACACTGGAGCAACATATTCCTGTTGAGCCACATGGAAACCATTTACACACGTGGATGTATACAGGGTGAAAAGTATTTAAGCCGGCCGCGGTGGTCTAGCGGTTCTAGGCGCGCAGTCAGGAACCACGCGACTGCTACGGTCGCAGGTTCGAATCCTGCCTCGGGCATGGATGTGTGTGATGTCCTTAGGTTAGTTAGGTTTAAGTAGTTCTAAGTTCTAGGGGACTGATGACCACAGATGTTAAGGCCCATAGTGCTCAGAGCCATTTGAACCATTTTTGAAAAGTATTTAAACCGACAAACTCTGGGAGGTTGTAGGGGACATGAAAACAAATATTTTTCCCTAGTGTCATTTTTTCCTATGAGGATTATTTAAACCATTGGAGGCCCTATTACGCTCTTCAGTTGTTAGAGGCCGTATTACGATCTTCAGTTGTTAGAGGGCGTATTACGCTCTTCAGTTGTAGGCAACTACTGTCTACCAGTGTAGTAGCGCATTGTCTCTGTTTACTAATGTAGCGATACACCTGGAGTGAGTACACTGATATGGTTAGTGCGTACTACGTAGCGCACCACAACGGACGAGCTGCACAGCGGGTTTATCAACAACAATATCCTAATCGCCGTATCCCGCATCATACGACCTTTGCTGCTGTGTACCAACATCTGCGCGAGACCGGGTCACTTAGCAGATTACCTGGACAGGGACGCCGTCGCACGGTAAGAGCGCTGCAATTTGAGGAGGCTGTCTTGCAGCATGTGGAGCGGGATCTTCAGTCAGCACTCATGCAATTGCGCGTAACATGGGGACGAATCAGACGAATGTAAGAACAGTCCTTCGAGAGCAATTGTAACGTCCATTTCACTTACAGCGTGTCCACAACCTGGAACCAGTTGATTATCCACCCAGAGCACAGTTTTCGCAGTGGTACCTGGAACAGTGAGAAATGCATCCTACATTTCTAACCTCTGTGTTGTTTACCGATGAATCAACGTTCGGGCGTGATGAAGTCTTCAAAATGCACAATTCGCATGTTTGGAGTGAGGAGAACCCACATGGCACAGTTACTAGCGGTCATCAAGTGCGGTTCTTCGTAAACGTGTGGGTCGGTGTTGTTGAGGACTGTTTAATTGGGCCGTATCTGCTGCGTAGGCCATTAAAAGGCAGGCACTTTTACAATTTTCTCGCCAGAGCATTGCCAGAATTGCTCGAAGACGTCCCACTCCCTATAAGACAACACATGTGGTTCCAACATGACGGGGCGCCGGCACATTTCAGTCGTCGTGTGTGTCGTTTCCTGGACCGACGGTTCCCAGAAACGTGGTTTGGCAGAGCTAATCCTGTACCAGGGCCTGATCCCCAGATATGTCCCCTCTGGACTTTTTTGTGTGGGGAGAGATGCGCAGCCTTGTTTACGCTACTCCTCTTGCATCAGAAGAGGATCTGGTTGCCTGGATAGTAGCGGCAGCAGGAACAACTCAGGACATTCCTGGTATTTTTGCCCGTATCAGACAGAACACGATCCGACGGTGTAACCTTTGTTTACGAGTCAATGGAGGCATTTTTGAAAATCTACTGTAATTGAAATTGAGTTGTGTTAATGTGTTGTCTCTTGATATAAAAAAAATGGGAAAGTATTTGTTGGTTTAAGTAATTTGCCGCCATAGAAATCTTCCTCTACCGGTTTAAATACTCCTCATAGGAAAAAATAGCATTAGGGAAAAATATTTGTTTTGATGTCCCCTACAACCTCCCAGAATTTGTCGGTTTAAATACTTTTCACCCTGTAGAAAACCGCATATAAGACCGCAGGTCTCTGGCAAGAAAACTATGGATTTCCGGACGTAAGTTCATTAGACATATTTTGTTCCGTATCCTATCATCAGTCAATCTCTAGAGTTTGCACACGATGGAAAAAGTCACCCTGTGTATTATCAGTCTTTCCCTACAGCTTACACCTGTTTCTCTTAGAATTTCGAACACCTTGGAACATTTTACACTGTCAAACTCTTTGGGCTCGCGCAGTGCGCGGAGGCGGTGGGTGGGTGGCAGAGCCCTAGATCGGCCGGCGGAGCGTGATCGCTGGCGCAGACAGGCCCCGTTTCGGCCAGTCCAGTTTTGCAACGCGGCCTCGTTCGAGGGCGGCGCAGCGCAGCGCGGTACGGCACGAAACAACGCGAAGCACACACTGCCGCGCCACGACGCAGCAACGAAACCAGCAGCGGCCACCACTGCGCTCTACTCCCAGGTTCTGTGTCCGCCCGCCGAAGGACGCAAGCGCCCACTGGAAATACGTGGTTATATCTACATGTTGCAGACACGTCTTAATAAAAATTATTACGTCTTACCTACACTCACGCTCTTAAATTAAGGATAATTGCAAAATGTGGTGCCACACAACGTGGCACTACACAAAACTGTCGCTAATAACATAGGCACATAGAAAACACACGCGACACGGATCTTACGTCCACGGTATTTGTGATAAGTTGAGAAAACCGTGCCGAAACACATGTGCCACAAAACGCCACTGTTTCCTGCACATGTACCCCGACATCAAAATGGGATATGATCACCATGCTCACGTACACAGGCCGCACAACGGGTTCGCATACTCTGGATCATGTCGTCGACCGGCTGCTGGGGTATAGCCTCCCATTCTTGCACCAGTGCCTGTCGGAGCTCCTGAAGTGTCGTAGGGGTTTGAAGACGTGCAGCGATACGTCGACCGAGAGCATCCCAGACGTGCTCGATGGGGTTTAGGTCTGGAGAACAGGCAGACCACTCCATTCGCCTGATATCTTCTGTTTCAAGGTACTCCTCCACGATGACAGCTCGGTGAGGGCCGTGCGTTATCATCCACCAGGAGGAAGGTGGGACCAACTGCAACCCTGAAAAGGTGGACATACTGGTGCAAAATGACGTCCCGATACACCTGACCTGTTACAGTTCCTCTGTCAAAGACATGCAGGGGTGTACGAGCACCAATCACAATCCCACCCCACACCATCAAACCACGACCACCATACAGGTCCCTTTCATCTACCGAGCGAGGTGGCGCAGTGGTTAGCACACTGGACTCGCATTCGGGAGGACGACGGTTCAATCCCGTCTCCGGCCATCCTGATTTAGGTTTTCCGTGATTTCCCTAAATCGTTTCAAGCAAATGCCGGGATGGTTCCTTTGAAAGGGCACGGCCGATTTCCTTCCCAATCCTTCCCTAACCCGAGCTTGCGCTCCGTCTCTAATGACCTCGTTGTCGACGGGACGTTAAACACTAACCACCACCTCCAGGTCCCTTTCATGGACATTAAGGGGTTGGTATCTGGTTCCTGGGTCACGCCAGATGAAAACCCGGCGAGAATCACTGTTCAGACTATACCTGGACTCGTCCGTGAAGATAACCTGGGACCACTGTTATGACCATGTCCCACTGTGTTCTTGACACCAGGCTTTACGGGCTCTCCTGTGACCAGGGGTGAGTGGAATGCACCTTGCGGGTCTCCGGACGAATAAACCATGTCTTTTCAGTCGTCTGTAGACTGTGTGTCTGGAGACAAATGTTCCAGTGGCTGCGGTAAGCAAGGCTACCTGCAGTACTCCGTGGCCGTCTGCGGGCACTGATGGTGAGATATCGGTCTTCTTGTGGTGTTGTACACTGTTGACGCCTCGTACTGTGGCGTCTGGACACGTTTCCTGTCTGCTACAATCGTTGCCATAATCTTGAGATCACACTTTGTGGCACACGGAGGGCCCGTGCTACGACCTGCTGTGTTTGACCAGCCTCCAGTCGCCCTAGTGTTCTACCCCACATAACGTCATCAAAATGCGTTCTTTGACCCATTTTCAACACACAGTCACCATTAGCACGTCTGAAAACGTCTGCACAGTTACTCGCTGCACCGTACTCTGACATGCACCAACACACCTCTGCGTATGTGGACTGCTGCCATCGCCACCGTGCGCCGACCGCAGGTCAAATGCACCACATGGTCATACCCGGAGGTGATTTAAACCCGCAAACCATTCACCAGATTGTTCTTTCACCATGTTTCAGCATTACCCTTAATTTATCAGCATGAGTGTATATCTTATTTGGCAACATCACTTTCAAAGTACAGGAGGCGGGCAAAAATACGGAAACACCAAGACACAACACATATGATGTCTAATACGGTGTAGGAAGACCACTGGCATTTAAAACAGCTTCCAGCATCTCGGAATGGGTAAATACCAGCCCTGTAAGGCTTTCAAGGGGACCTTATACCATTTTTCGTGTGAAAAAATGGCAATTTTAGATAACAATTATGGAGGTCGGATAGCAATCACGCACCTTTGTCTCCAAAGCAGTGGCTCAATAATATTGAGATCTGGTAACTGTGGTGGCAGAGAAGAAGCGACAATTCGCCTTCGTGCTCATGAAACCAGTTGCGGGCGATGTGAGCTGCGTGGAAAGACGTCGTGTCGTCTTGTAAAACAGAATTACCACCGGGGATTGGTTGGTTGGTTTGGGGCAGGGGACCAAACAGCGAGGTCATCGGTCCCATCGGATTAGGGCAGTGTGGGGAAGGAAGCCGGCCGTGCCTTTCAAAGGAACCATCCCGGCATTTCCCTGAAGCAATTTAGGGAAATCACGGAAAACCTAAATCTGGATGGCCGGACGCGGGTTTGAACCATCGTCCTCCCAAATTCGAATCCCGTGTGCTAACCACTGCGCCATCTATCTCGGTATCACCGGGGAACAAACATTGTACCACGGGCTGGACCTGATCAGACAAATAGTCACACAATCCTTGGCAGTAATACGACTTCGGAGAGTAACCAAGGAGCCCATGGCGTATCCTGCTGCCCAAGTCGTCACCGAATCCTCGCCATATTTTACTTTTGGTGCGTAAACTCGGCAATAAGATGACAACAGTTTGAAACGACACTCATGCGACCAAATAAATTCCTTCCATTGCTTCAAAACCCCGGCTTTACAGCTTCGTCACAACATTTTCCTGTTACTAGTATTTACGTCACTGACGAGGGTTTTTGAAATTCAAGCTCACCCTGCAATTCCCTGCTTCTGGAGCTCCCTTCGTTTTGTTTTGGCCCCAACAGGATTCACGAGTGCATCACCCAGTTCTGCAGCGACTTTTGTAGCTGCCGTCCACTTATTTTTCATCACAGTCCTCTTCAATTACCGTCTGTCACTACCAGTCAACACACACTTTCGCACGCGGTGTGACGTAGCGGGTGATGTTTTTCCGCTTTCCCTGTAATTGGTAGGAAACTTCGATACGGTGCCTCTTGAAATCCCAAACACTTCGGCTCAGTTGGTTACATAAGCATCCACGATACGAACACGAACAATTTTCCCAATTTCGAATTCGTTCAGCTCTGACGTAATGCACTCACAACTACACAGAACAATGTTTTGATCACGACTGACAATTGCAATGTATTGAGAACATTACATTCGTGCTGCTGGTGATCAAACACAACAGTGCAACCTGCACATTTGGAAACCATCTGCATTTATGTTTCAAGCATCCTTTTCTCGCGGTTTTTCCATTTTTTTCCCGCCGCTGTATCTGGAGACCGGGTATCTCCTCTGCAGGAATGTTGTTGACGACCCTTCTGCTCTGTTGGTACAGTAGAGCCAGAATGTAGTAATTACCAGCGCTCAGGCTGATATCGTGTTCCTTGCTTTCCGGAAGACATTCGACACAATTACGCACTGTTCTTCAATTAACAAAATACGAGCGTGTAGAATATTAGACAAGCTTCCTTATTGGATTCAAGAGTTCCTAGCAGGGAGAGTAGAATTCATACATAAAAGTTGTTTCGGACGTACACCAAGGGAGTATTACAGGACCATTATTATTCACAATATACATACGAGGTGCTATCCAAAATTTTCCGGACTGGTCCTGCCATCTGTTGAGAACCTTACCTTTGAAATAATGGTCACCATCACCCTCGAAATAGTTCCCATCCGCACACACACACCGGTCCCGGCGCTTCTGTCACTGGTCAAACGTTTTCTGGAAGTCCTGTTCTTTGAGGGTGTTTATCACCGCCAGCGATGCTTCTTGAATCCTCTCTAGAGTGTCGAACCGACGGCCTTTCAACTTGAGTTTCAGTTTTGGGAAAAGCGCAAAGTCGCAAGGTACCAAATCTCGCGAGTACAGTGGGTCGGGTACAACCGCCATGTTGTTTTTTGCCAAAAAGGTCCCGGTGAGCAAGGACGTGTGACAGGGCGTGTTGTCATGATGCAGCAGCCATTTCCCTTGACGCCAAAGTTCGGGCCGTGTCGGAGCATATTTTCACGGATCTGTCGCAAAACGTCACAGTAGTACGCGGAATTGACTGTTTGGTTGGGTGGGACGAATTCTTTGTCCACAATTCCCTCGGTATAAAAAAAAAAACGATGATCATGCTCTTCACTTTGCTCTTCACCTGTCTTGCTTTTTTTGGGTCTTGGGGAGCCCAGACTCTTCCACTGGGACGATTGTTGCTTTGTCTCTGGGTCACAACCGTAAATCCAGCTCTCGTCGCCGGTGTTAAGCCGTGACAAGAAGGTTGGATCATCAAATGCGGTCTGACACGCTGTTCTGTTTGCGGATCCATCGTAAAATCGCCACACACCAAACACAGAGTATTACGGAAATCACTGTGGACAAGCAACACGTCCTCGCAGCTGAATGCCACTCTGCAGACTAAATGTAAGTCTCATGTGACTAGGGCCTCCCGTCGGGTAGACCGTTCGCCGGTTGCAAGTCTTTCGATTTGACGCCACTTCGGCGACTTGCGCGTCGATGGGGATGAAATGATGATGTTTAGGACAACACAACACCCAGTCCCATAGTGGAGAAAATCTCCGACCCAGCCGGGAATCGAACCCGGGCCCTTAGGATTGACATTCTGTCGCGCTGACCACTCTGCCACCGGGGGCGGACACTTCGCACACTGAGTCATCAGATATGCAGCTCTCGCCACCTAGCGGTGCAAGGATTTACTACTCCTACTTTCCAGATGGCAGCACCACTCCCGAAAATTTTGGATTCGACCTCGCAGTTCACCTAGTGGGTAATATCAAAAGGTCCACGAGGCTGTTCGTGGATGATTGTGTTGAGTATGGAGATGAAACAAAAATGGAAAATTGCAGCGAAATTCTGGAAGACCTACAGAATGTTGACGCTTCGTGCTGGGGTTGGCAGCTCACTGTCAACATCAACAAATGTAACGTACTGCGCCTAAATCCATTGCCGAACAATCAGTGAAACAAGTCTGGTCAATTATGTTGTTTACGCTTCGCACACGACGGCAAGGAGAGGTGGGATACAGAGTGGTGTGGCAACTGTCGTCGTAGGAAAGCTGGACACGAGCAGAAATGATAAGCGAACAAGTTAACACAGTAAACAGAAGATTTACTTAACTTACATTTCTCCAAATGTACGAGGACTAGTTACACATAACGCAGCAAGAAACAGAGTCCAGCTATCACAATATCAACAAGAAAGAGGCCTTCTAAACTATGCGTAAGTGACGGCGACTGAGCTGCGATAAGATGGTGACTGAGTTGCATCTGTGGTGGAGAGGCTTCAAGTGTGAGTGGGCAGTCTGGCTGCCGCCGCCCGTCCCACATTGTGGCGGAGAGTGCTCGCGGTACCGAGCTGCTCGAGGCGTCACTCAGCAGGCGTGGCCAGCGGGCGCGCTCCACTGGGTCCACCCAGTCCCACACGACAGCTATCGGCGTCTGACGGAAGCTTGCAGTTCCATTGCTTACTTGAAGAAGCCAGTAGAGTGGTATCGCTATGTAACACCACACATTAAATACCTTGGGTCCGCAGCTCGTGGTCTCACGGTAGCGTTCTCGCTTTCCGAGCAAGTGGTCCCAGGATCGATTCCCAGCGGGGTGATGGATTTTCACCTGCCTCGAGATGACTGGGTGTTGTTGCTTCGTCTTCATCGTCATCATTCATCCCCATTACGGCGGAGGAAGGCAATGGCAAACCACCTCCACTGGGACCTTGCCTGGTACGGCGGTGCAGGTCTCCCGCATCGTTCCCCTATGCTCTGTCAAGGAGTATGGGACTTCATCACCATCAAATACCTTGGGGTACGCGTACGGAGCTATTTAAAGCAGAAAGAGCACATAAAAGTAGTCGTAACAAAAGCGGGATTAGTTGGAAGAATCCTTAGCAAGTGTAGCCTCCCCACGAAGGAGACAGGTTACGGAATCCTCGTTCGCCAATACTCGAGTATTTCCCACAAGTCTGAGACCCTTCCCGTATAGGATTGATAGAGGAAAAGTAGAAGATCCAAAGTAGAGCAGCAAACTTCGTTACAGGTTCGTGTTTAGCAAGCATGAAAGCATCACGGAGATGCTCATCCAATTCTAGTGGCAGATGCTATAAGAGAGGGGTTGAACAGGGTCTCCATTAAGTCACTATCATTTCAAATATCGGGAGAAAGCGCAATTTTTTATCTGGTATGTAAAACCGAGATCTGTGACAACGGTACTTCGGAAATATCGACGCCACTGTGGGAGGGAACCATTGGCAAAAACAAGTATAGCCGGCCGTTGTGGCCGAACGGTTCTAGGCACTTCAGTCCGGAACCGCGCTGCTGCTACGGTCGCGGGTTCGAATCCTGCCTCGGGCATGGGTGTGTGTGATGTCCTTAGGTTAGGTTTAAGTAGTTCTAAGTGTAGGGGACTGATGACCCCCGATTTTTAAGTCCCAAAGTGCTTAGAGCCATTTGCACCATTTTTGGAAAACAAGTATAATGAAGTGATTCAGAACTTTAAAGAGACAGGCCACGAAGTGGGCGTCCGCTTGTGTCTCAAGCACATGTTAACAGACTGCGAGCTGCATTTCAACGCAGCCCCCAAAAATCCAAAAATCAATTCGTCGTGCATCACACGAATTGCGGGAAGCTGTAAGTGAACGGTTACCTCTTTTTGCACTCGCCCATTCCATTGTGGCCTCCGTAAATGCTAACAATCACTATCTGAAAAAGTGCCCGTTTTTAGATGAAGCAACGCTCTACATTTCTGGGTATGTGAACAGCAAAACGGTTAGGATTTTGGGCTCCGAAAACCAACACAACACACTTGAGCTTATCGCCGATAGCCCGAAGGTTTGGTGTGGCCTAATTTTCTTCGCAGAAAAATCCTTAACGGGAAATTGTTACCTGGACATGCTCGAACGGTCTCTGCTAGGCACAGATCGAAGAGCTGCAGCAGTTCCAGTATGATGGTGCATCTTCACACTGAACTTCGAACGTGGGGGGTGTGCTGAACGACATATTACATGAGAGACTGGAGGGGTGGCGATGGCCCATCGCATGGCCCTCGCGCTCTTTCGATGTCAGGCCATTATATTTCCTTTTGTCAGGTTACGTCCAAATCTGTGACATTCCTATCGACTCAATGAAGTACTCGAACTGTTTATTCTACACACATAGGCAGAGCTCGAATATCACCTTGATGGTCTACGAGCGGCGAGTGAGGTGACACTTTGACATTCGGGAAGAAGAAAAAAAAAAGCTTCGAGAGCTGCTAAACGTTTACGACATACCACGATCTCTAAGAGAGCCAAGTTATGATTTTTTGAAAACGTAGAAGAACTCAATGGATACCCTGCACATCACAGTGTGGTTTAGGGTTGGGCAGACGACACAGTTTTCCCGATACGTCGCAGCGTTCGATACAATATCGAGCCTGTTCGATCAATTAACATTTGACTCGCCGACCTCCAAAAAAATTACTTTACAGACCTGTTTTATTTGATTATGAGAGAATAATGGTTCACCCTTTTCCCTCACTTAATGACAGGATCTCGGCTTTCTGCCCCGAGTCACGTGACTTACATGTTGGCTTCAGACCTCAACACGGTAGCAGTCTATGTTGTCTATGGTCTGTGTATGGACACGAGGAGTCGTTTCTGAAACATCCCCTTGAGATCGTTGCAACAAATAATTATTTGGCACCTAATTCCCTTACGGCTACTTTAGGCTGCTCTGAACGCACACTTGGCGCAGTCAAACGATAACGGGTCATTCCGCCTGTTTACGCGCAGCGTGCACGGAGCCAAGCTACAGCGAGACGCTGGAGGCACTGGTATCGGAAAGGTGGCGTCGAGGTCAGAGGAGCGCTGGAGGCAGTCGCCGCTCACCGAGCGAACTCTGAGGTGCCGGTTGGCCGTGGCTCGGCAGGGGAAAGCGCGCTGGCCGCAGTTACCAGAGCAGCGGCGTCGTCACGTGACCGGTTGCGTCATCGCCGGCCACGGGCCGACTTGTTGGCAGCAGATCACGGGCGCGCGGCCGACGCGCGGAGCGGCTGGGACCGTGCACTGGGGCCATTTTTAGTCCTCTATTCACGGCTTCGTAACACCAATTCCAAAAATAAGCAGGTACTCGCAAGTGTGAATATTACGATCTATCCGATCAATAAGGCCGGTATTACACTATCAAATTTCTTTGTCCAATATCTTTGTCCAATATCTTTGTCAAAGATATTTGATAGTGTAATAGGGACTTTGTCAAATGTCGTCCAATATTTGATCAAATCTAGGGCCTCGCTGTATATTTGATCAAAGAAACCGCTTGTCTTCTGTTCACTGCAATGTGACATGTTACCACATGGAGCGCTAGCATCGCTGCAGCGTTCTGTCGTCTGTAGTGTTTTTATAACCATTGCCGGTAAATACAATTGGTGTGTGCCGACAACTACAAAATTAATAAAGATGTCTGAAGCTGATGAGACGCTTTACAACGTGAGGCACCCTGAATACAAAAATAGATTAAGAAGATTGGAGACCTGACCTGACCTAACCTAACCTAACCTAACATAACATAACCCTCTCCTGTAGCAAGGAATCTGAGTGTTACAGTGAGCCCGTCTTCTGAAGACGTAGCAGTTCTTAAGTGAATATTGTGCTTTGTGATATTAGGATACACTTCATTGAGCACATACAGAAATGTATGCTCATCCATTCTTAAGTAATTGATGTACGACTTGACGTCTTCCACTGTAAGCTCACGTAACAAGTTTTGTTGAATGCTTTTATCGTGTCGTCGTAAAACCCACGGCTTCACCCAGATTAGATTAGTTTTTCGTTCCATAGATCCGTGCTGAGGAGATCCTCGTGGATGTGGAACATGTCGATTTTTTTTAAGCTGAAATAACAATACTAATAGTATGAATAAATACAATACACCATTTGTTTCTATTGATAAATTTCATTAAGAAGTAAATATACTGAGAGGCAGTAGTTAGTATATCCAGTTCTTTGAAGAGGTTTCTGTAGGACGTCCGTGAATTTACTCCACAAATAATACGTATTACACGCTTTTGGACTCTGAAAACTTTTGTTTGACTTCAAGATTTACCCCAAAATATTATCCCATATGACATTATGGAATGAAAGTAGGCAAAGTATGCAAGCTTTTTCATTTTTATGTTGCCTATGTCTGCTAACACTCGAATTGCAAATACAGATTTGTTAAGGCCTTTTTGCAGTTCTGTGGTGTGCTCCTACCAACTGAATTTATTATCAAGTTGTAATCCCAGGACTTTTAAGAGTGTCGACCTCGTATGTATGGTTCCATTTTTCCCCCACTTCTTTTCCGCATGTGCACACAATGCAAATAGGGTACGTACAACTGCTGCGGTTAATAACAAGTTGTTGTCAGCCATCTTGAACTTTGACGAAAAATTTGATGACAGTGTAATACCCCTTCTAGCGCTACGTCAAAGATCTTTGTCAAATATATTGGACGGAATATTGGATCTCATCTTTGATCAAATCTTTGACAAAGAAATTTGATAGTGTAATACCGGCCTAAGGCATGCTTGCAAAAAGCTGACTACTTTTAGAAGAATGGAAAAATTGGTATAGGTCGATCTCGGGGAATATCAGTTTGGGTTCCGGAGAAATGTAGGAACACGGTAGGCAGTACTGGCCTTACCTTAGAGAACAGACTTGGCGAAATGCTAACCTACACTTATTGCATTTGTAGATCTAGAGCAGCTATCGCCAAACAGTCGGTCGCGAGCTACTAATAGCTAGCGGACACACTTCCGGGAGATCGCGGTAACGTTGAGATTAGATAGCCTGGATTGGTCCACTGAGCTCAGACCGATTTCACGGCGACAACTACTTGCTTCTTCTGCGCAACTGCCGTTGTTAGTCAACAATACTACAGGGTGGGCGAGAAGTCCCCGTACCCCTGTAAACCGTATTTTGTATCAAATGTTCTTGTGCAGGTAAATCGCTATGTTGCTTCTTATCAGTTGTTGGAATCAGTAGTTGGAATTCATGTTTACATGTTTTCGCAATAGCATTCGAGTTTTAATATGTAGCTACGGCAGATGTGAGCGGTCGTAATTATACCACTGACAAGGGGAGGCCGCCAATTGTGAAATTCAGATTCGATTCATACTGCGCATAATAAAAGCTCATGGCCAGAGGTGTAATGTGGCAAAGCACCAAGATTCACTTCTCAGCCGTTGTCGAGAAAATCGACAGTTAAAAGAAACCGTTGCGGTGAAATACTCTCTACGATTAATAATTTTCTACAGCGTCGTGGCGCAGCGGTAAGCTGTTCGGGTTCGTAATCCGAAGGACGCCGGATCGAATCTCGCGCCGTGCAACCTTTTTTTTAGTATTTTTTTGTAATTCAAATATATATATATATATATATATATATATATATATATATATAATTCCCGGCAATCAGTTGCAACAATTATGCATATAATAAGTTGTTTAATGTCGTTTGTCGTGGAAAAACTGGCGACTTCGAACATCATTATGTTTTCCGCAAACAAAGTTGTATTTCACAAATGTTATTAATTGTCTTCATAATGTTAACCACGTACAGTTAACGGAAGACGTAGAAACGATATTCCGAAACGAATACGTATAGCGTAAGTCAAACGTTCGAATTAGATTAGAGACCCCACGAACACAAATTTTCTGTGGCAGGTATGAAATACAAACTCCGTTACTCGCTCGTTACACTTGGACAGATGTTGAATGGGCCGAAACGAGCCGCCGCGTAACAGCGTAGTTGCGTGCTAACTTCGAAAGAAGGTAGATGCGGTCCCTAGCGCAACTTATAACATCGTCGAAAATCAGTGCGGACGGGAGAGCTTTGGTACAACCTGTTAAAAAAACGGAAAAATGGAGGCGGTACAATTGGTGAGCGATCCGCCTTCACCAACATGCATAAGCAATTCATTAATAGTATATATATATATATATATATATATATATATATATATATATATATATATATATATTGCATGGCGCGAGATTCGATCCGGCGACCTTCGGATTACGAACCCGAGCGCTTACCGCTGCGCCACGACGCTGCAGAAAATTATTAATCGTAGAGATTATTTCACTGCAACGCTTCCTTTTAACTGTCGATTTTCTCGACAACGGCTGAGAAGTGCATCTTGGTGCTTCGCCACATTACACCTCTGGCCATGAGCTTTTATTATGCGCAGTATGAATCGAATCTGAATTTCACAATTGGCGGCCTCCCCTTGTTAGTGACAAATGTGTGGGTGCACGAACAACACACAAAGGCAGACCATGAGATACATTATGAGAGCTTTCCAGGAAAGATTAAGTAGGGCTCCACGCGAAAGGCAACATTTCTGGGTTGGGAAAGACGCACTCTTGCTTTTGGCAGTATTAGAGACATGTCGCAGAGTGATAGGAAGAAGAGGCTAGAAGAAACATATCCTGGAGTCTCAGCTGCAGCTGAACAATCACCTGTGAAGTTGACGCATAAACTTGCTTCGGAACACTGTGCACCGAGGAAACAAAGAGAGATCACATGAAACAAGATCTGATGGTCGGACCTTTTCGACTGTCGTTCGTAAACAAGTTGTCGGACACAGACCGGAATGAGCGCATTTCACCGTGCCGTGCTTTGTTAATTCAATTTATAAATGCACTGAACCGTGCCAGGATCATCTTTTCATATGAGCATGCCATTTATCGTTGCTCACGTGCTAGAAAATCCTCATTACACAGTCGAGTTAGAAAAATACCCACCTCACGCAATGACATGGGCACCGTTGACATCACAACGTGTGCCTGCACCGCACTGTCTTGAAGGGACTGTGAATGGCGCATATTATTTGCACATGTTACGAAACTGGTTAATACCTCAGCTTGAGGAAAGGGGTCTAACAGAACGAGACGGAGCTCATTCTCTCTACGCTTTTGGAGTCCGCGAGTTTCTAAGTGATCACTCTGCAGGCGGTGGATAGCTTTTGGTTCATCAGCAACACCAACTCGCTTCAAATGGCCGCCATGAAGTCCTGACCTCACCACACCTGACAACTCGTTATGGTGAGTTATTAGGTTGTATGTATCTGCACGTTGTTATGCCACAAAAGAAAAACTGTGCAATGCTGTTGAGGATGCATTTCGCACTGTGACAAAAAACATGCTCAAATATATGTCAGCAAAATATGGAGGCCTTTGGCAATGTGTTTACAGCAAGGTGGGGAACGTACCGATATATTGAACATATTTGTTTACTTCTGACGTTAACATACGACGCTGCCGCCGTCTCTTGCTTCCATGTTTATGTCCTCTTCAGTACAAGCAGGATTTTAGAACGTCGGCTTAATCAGTTGATCACTTACATAATGGCGATGTCATTAGCGGCAGATTCACACGCCAGCACGTGTCGCGCATGCACCACAGGTAGTCGATACCGACCACCTAGACCCCTACAGTTTCATGTAGGATAGATAGTGTCGCTATAGGTAGCCTTCAAAATGTATGTAGCGGAGGTGCGTTCCAAACACAAAGCTGTCATTGAATTTCTATCGGCGGAAAACCAGAGCATCGTCGCGCGGAGTGGCCGCTCGTTTACAGGCGCCATGTCACTAACCGTGCGGCCCCTCCCGCCGGAGGTTCGAGCCCGCCCTCGGGCATGGGTGTCAGTGTTGTCCTTTGCGTTAAGTTAGTTTAAGTAGTGTGTAAGTCTAGGGACCCATGACCTTAACAGTTTGGTCCCATAGGAATTCACATACATTTCAACATTTTTGAACCAGAGCACCGCAGCCATTCATAGGAGCTTGCAGAATGTTTATGGAGACCATGCACGAACAAAATCTCGATGAGTCGTTGGGCGAGACGTCTATCATCACAAAAAGGTTGCGCGAACCTGTCTGCCGTGCGGCCGCACACTTCTGTGACCCCTGCAGTGTTGGAACGTGCGGACACTCTCACTCGAGGTGACCGACGAATCACGATCAACCCAGTCGCTGCACATCTAGACGTCTCTGTTGGTAGTGCTGACACACTCGTCCACCAGTTGGGGTACTCAAAAGTCTGTGCCCCTTAGGTTCCTCGCCACTAATAGATGAACAGAAAGAGCATCGAAGGACCATGCGTGCGGTATTACTGATCGTAAATTTTTTTTGTCGAATATCGTGGGAGGCGATGAAACATCGGTTCATTACTTCTAACGGAAACTAAACGGCAGTGCATGGAATGGTACCATGCTGCCTCTGCTCTGAAGAAAAAGTTTACGCCGCACCCTCAGCCGGTAACGCCAGGGCTGCGGTATTTTGGTAATCTGAAGGAGTTATACTGTTTGACGATCAACTCTGAACTGTATTGTGCCACCATTAGAAAACTAAACGAAGGACTTCAGCGCCTTCGTCGCCACAAAAATGCAAACGAACTTCTCCTTCTCCGTGACAACGCAAGGCCTCACACAAGTCTGCGCACGCGACAGGAGCTCACACAACTGCAGTGGACTATTCTTCCTCAACCATCCTACAGTCTGTATCTCGCACCTTCGACTTGTGACTGTTTGGTCCAATGAAAGATCCACTCTGCAGGAAATACACTCCTGGAAATGGAAAAAAGAACACATTGACACCGGTGTGTCAGACCCACCATACTTGCTCCGGACACTGCGAGAGGGCTGTACAAGCAATGATCACACGCACGGCACAGCGGACACACCAGGAACCGCGGTGTTGGCCGTCGAATGGCGCTAGCTGCGCAGCATTTGTGCACCGCCGCCGTCAGTGTCAGCCAGTTTGCCGTGGCATACGGAGCTCCATCGCAGTCTTTAACACTGGTAGCATGCCGCGACAGCGTGGACGTGAACCATATGTGCAGTTGACGGACTTTGAGCGAGTGCGTATAGTGGGCATGCGGGAGGCCGGGTGGACGTACCGCCGAATTGCTCAACACGTGGGGCGTGCGGTCTCCACAGTACATCGATGTTGTCGCCAGTGGTCGGCGGAAGGTGCACGTGCCCGTCGACCTGGGACCGGACCGCAGCGACGCACGGATGCACGCCAAGACCGTAGGATCCTACGCAGTGCCGTAGGGGACCGCACCGCCACTTCCCAGCAAATTAGGGACACTGTTGCTCCTGGGGTATCGGCGAGGACCATTCGCAACCGTCTCCATGAAGCTGGGCTACGGTCCCGCACACCGTTAGGCCGTCTTCCGCTCACGCCCCAACATCGTGCAGCCCGCCTCCAGTGGTGTCGCGACAGGCGTGAATGGAGGGACGAATGGAGACGTGTCGTCTTCAGCGATGAGAGTCGCTTCTGCCTTGGTGCCAATGATGGTCGTATGCGTGTTTGGCGCCGTGCAGGTGAGCGCCACAATCAGGACTGCATACGACCGAGGCACACAGGGCCAACACCCGGCGTCATGGTGTGGGGAGCGATCTCCTACACTGGCCGTACACCACTGGTGATCGTCGAGGGGACACTGAATAGTGCACGGTACATCCAAACCGTCATCGAACCCATCGTTCTACCATTCCTAGACCGGCAAGGGAACTTGCTGTTCCAACAAGACAATGCACGTCCGCATGTATCCCGTGCCACCCAACGTGCTCTAGAAGGTGTAAGTCAACTACCCTGGCCAGCAAGATCTCCGGATCTGTTCCCCATTGAGCATGTTTGGGACTGGATGAAGCGTCGTCTCACGCGGTCTGCACGTCCAGCACGAACGCTGGTCCAACTGAGGCGCCAGGTGGAAATGGCATGGCAAGCCGTTCCACAGGACTACATCCAGCATCTCTACGATCGTCTCCATGGGAGAATAGCAGCCTGCATTGCTGCGAAAGGTGGATATACACTGTACTAGTGCCGACATTGTGCATGCTCTGTTGCCTGTGTCTATGTGCCTGTGGTTCTGTCAGTGTGATCATGTGATGTATCTGACCCCAGGAATGTGTCAATAAAGTTTCCCCTTCCTGGGACAATGAATTCACGGTGTTCTTATTTCAATTTCCAGGAGTGTAGTACGTGGACGATGAGCAGGTTACTCATGCAGGAAGACATTGGCTCCGACGTCGACCAGTAGAGTGTTACAACGACATCTACATCTGCATGGTTTCTCTGCAATTCACACTTAAGTGCCTGGCCGAGGGTTCATCGAACCATTTTCATACCATTTCTCTACCATTCCACTCTCGAATGGCGCGTGGGAAAAAGGGACATCTAAATCTTTCCGTTCTAGCTCAGATTTCTTTTATTTTATTATGATGATCATTACTCCCTAAGTAGGTGGGTGTCAACAAAATATTTTTCGCATTCGGAAGAGATTGAAATTTTGTAAATAGATCTCGCCGCAAAGAAGACCGCCTTTGTTTCAGTGACTGCCACCCCAACTCGCGTATCATATCAGTGACACTCTCACCCCTATTGCGCGATAACACAAAACGAGCTGCCCTTCTTTGCACTTTTTCGATGTCCTCCCTCAATCCTACCTGGTAAGGATCCCACACCACGCAGCAGTATTCCAGCAGAGGACGGACAAGTGTAATGTAGGCTGTCTCTTTAGTGGGTTTGTCGCATCTTCTAAGTGTTCTGCCAACAAAGCGCAGTCTTTGTTCCGCCTTACCCACAATCTACATCTACATCTATACTCCGCGAGCCACCTTACGGTGTGTGGCGGAGGGTACTTATTGTACCACTATCTGATCCCCCCTTCCCTGTTCCATTCACGAATTGTGCGTGGGAAGAACGACTGCTTGTAAGTCTCCGTATTTGCTCTAATTTCTCGGATCTTTTCGTTGTGATCATTACGCGAGATATATGTGGGCGGTAGTAATATGTTGCCCATCTCTTCCCGGAATGTGCTCTCTCGTAATTTCGATAATAAACCTCTCCGTATTGCGTAACGCCTTTCTTGAAGTGTCCGCCACTGGAGCTTGTTCAGCATCTCCGTAACGCTCTCGCGCTGACTAAATGTCCCCATGACGAATCGCGCTGCTTTTCGCTGGATCATGTCTATCTCTTCTATTAATCCAACCTGGTAAGGGTCCCATACTGATGAGCAATACTCAAGAATCGGACGAACAAGCGTTTTGTAAGCTACTTCTTTCGTCGATGAGTCACATTTTCTTAGAATTCTTCCTATGAATCTCAACCTGGCGCCTGCTTTTCCCACTATTTGTTTTATGTGATCATTCCACTTCAGATCGCTCCGGATAGTAACTCCTAAGTATTTTACGGTCGTTACCGCTTCCAATGATTTACCACCTATGGCATAATCGTACTGGAATGGATTTCTGCCCCTATGTATGCGCATTATATTACATTTATCTACGTTTAGGGAAAGCTGCCAGCTGTCGCACCATTCATTAATCCTCTGCAGGTCTTCCTGGAGTACGTACGAGTCTTCTGATGTTGCTACTTTCTTGTAGACAACCGTGTCATCTGCAAATAGCCTCACGGAGCTACCGATGTTGTCTATGTGATCTTTCCAATTTACGTTGCTCGTAATTGTAATTGCTAGGTATTTAGTCAAATTGACAGCCGTTAGATTTGTGCGATTTATCGTATACCCAAAATTTATCGGATTTCTTTTACTACCCATGTGAATGACCTCACACTTTTCTTTGTTTAGTGCCAAATGCCACTTTTCGCACCATACAGAAATTCTCTCTAGATCATTTTGTAACTGGAATTGATCGTCTGATGATTTTACTAGACGGTAAATTACAGCATCATCTGCAAACAATCTAAGGGGGCTGCTCAGATTATCACTTAGATCATTGATGTAAATCAGGAACAGCAGAGGGCCTATGACACTACCTTTCCGAACGCCAGATATCACTTCTGTTCTACTCGATGATTTACTGTCTACCACTACGAACTGTGACCTCTCTGAAAGGAAATCACGAATCCAGTCACACTACTGAGACAATACTCCACATGCACGCAGTTTGACTAATAGTCGCTTGTGAGGAACGGTATTAAAAGCCTTTTGGAAATCTAGGAATATTGGATCGATCTGAGATCCCTTGTCAACAGCACTCATTACTTCATGGGAATAAAGAGCTAGTTGTGTTGCACAAGAACGATATTTTCTGAATCCGTGTTGGTTATGTATCAATGAGTCTTTTTCTTCAAGGTTATTCATAATGTTAGAATACAATATATGTTCCAAAATCCTACTGCAAATTTAGGTGAGTGATATGCTTCTGTAATTCAATGGGTTACTCCTATTTCCTTTCTTGAGTACTGGTGTGACCTGTGCTACTTTCCACTCTTTAGGAACAGACCTTTCGTCAAGTGAGCGGTTGTGTATGATTGCTAAGAAAGGCGCTATTGTGCATGCATACTCTGAAAGGAACCTGATTGGTATACCATCTGGACCGGAAGTGATTTGAGTTGTTTCGCAACACCTAAGATATCTATTTTTATGTCACTCATTCTAACAGCTGTTCTGGTTTCGAATTTTGGAATATTTACTTCTTGTGGGCATATAGACCCTCCCTGTAAGATGGCGTAATCCGTGGCACTGAACAGAGATTTTGTTGAAAAATAGGGTTCTTTAGCCAAAACAGTGGGGAATAAAACCAATCTGCTTTCAAAAATAAATGTGTTGCATCACTTGTCCAACGCCCCTCGTATAACCCTCTCCCAGCACGACGAGGTGTAACCGTCACGGTTGGGTTGCACAACACGCGCACTTAGCTCCTCACGGAGCACAACTGCAGTTTCCGCCTTCTAGTGACAAGCAATTACCTCTACAAGACGCACTTAACATACTACTGTGCATAATTGCCGACAGTCTCTGCTCTGGAGAAACGAGGGAGATCGGGCGCGCGAGCACGCAACGCACAACAAAAGCCTGTCAGGCTCGCAGCTCATTCCGCTTCACGACAGTTCTTTCCGACTCGTGTTTTCCCCTTCCCACGTCCTACATTTGTCGCTGGGTACATTATTCATTCGTTCCTCTGACAGGACATCCTAATGTGTTTCCTGCCTCATTCTCTGTACACTTTCACCTTCGTTGGTGTACGAGGGCTGTTTTTTTTTTTTTTAACCTCCGATTGGCTGTAAATAAAAGAAACATGAACAGAAAATAATAATTTTATTACCAAAAGTACAGCAAAGTCTTAACTTATTTTTCTACATAATCGCCAAAACGATTGAGGCACTTGCCACACCGTGACACGCTTTTCGATGCCTTCCTCGAAGAATGTTGCCGCCAGTGAGGACAGGTAAGTCTTGACGGCGTCCTGAAGTTCTTTGTTAGTAGCGAAGCGCTGCCCACCTAACCATGACTTCAGTTCTCGGAACAGGTGATACTCACTTGGTGCTAGGTCCAGGCTGTATGGTGGATGTTCGAAAACTTCCCATTTAAACTTTTTAAGGAGGTCTTTTCTCATGTTGGCACTGTGTGGTCGGGCGTTGTCATGGATCAAGACAACGCCACACGAAAGCATTCCTCTGCGTTTGTTTTGAATGGCTATGCGGAGACGACGTAAAGTTTCACAATAAACTTCCTTGGTTATCGTCGTAGCTTGCTCCATAAAGTCCACCAGCAGCACTCCTTTATGGTCCCAAAACACAGTGGCCATTGTTTTTCTTTTCGTCAGTGAATGTTTAAACTTTTTTGACTTGCTTGGGGAAGCTGTGTGCATCCACTGCTTTGATTGTTCCTTTGTTTCAGGATTGTCATAGAGGACCCACGTTTCATCGCCAGTAACAATCGACTTCAAAAAAACGTTTCCCTCATTGGCATAACGTGTGAGAAACGATAATGCTGACGCCATCCTTTGCGTTTTGTGGTCGGTACTCGGCATTTTTGGGATCCAACGTGCACACAATTTCCGATAGCCTAGGTCTTGAGTCACAATTGTGTACAAAGCAGATCTTTAAATGTCTGGAAATTCATCAGACAGTTCGCTGGTTGTAAACCTTCGTTTGCAAATCACCGCCTGATCAACACGCTCAGCGAGGCCTAGAGTGGCGACAGACTTGCGACCTTGTCCACCTTCACTATGGACGTCTCTTCGTCCTCCTTTAAATTTTCGACACCATTCCCGAACACTACCATCACTCATAACGTTGTTACCATAGATGTTGCTCATTCTGCGATGGATTTCTGCAGCACTACATCCTTATGCTTGCAGAAAACGGATTACACTTCGCAACTCACATTTGGCGAGAGCATCGAGCGTAGTTGCCATGTTTACAAAGACGTAGCTCGGCTACAACTGACAAACTGCAGCTGAAAATGGCAGATGTTGTGGTGGGGGAGCTGCGCAATCGCATGACGCGCAGGTCCGGCCCCTCCCTACCTCTTACTTGCTTATATGGACGATCGGAGGTTGAAAAAACAAAAAACAAAAAAAAAACAGCCCTCGTATAACGCACAGATAGGGCGTAACGGGTATAAGTGCAAATTTTTCAATATGTGACTGAGGACGGTGTAGTGGACACCATTAACTCAGTATTTAGATTATTTTCAGGCTAATAATTATAGCTGTTACAAGAATTATATTTTTAGGTTCGTTATTACCTCCAAGTACATGTGGCAAGGGCAAGCCATTAAAGCTTATTTTCCTATGAGCTGCTGGTCAGGTGTTTATGTGTGGACACGTGGATGTAAAATGGTTAGCCTATACTGACAGGCGTAGTCCACTTAGAGCAGTTACGACTGTGTAGAAACCGTCAGGTCGTAAAGTTCGTGACGTTTTTGTGGGAAGACTGTTCGCACAGAGAAGAGACAATTAACAAACGTGTGTACGTATTAAGGTACACAAATAATAATATATGCACTTACACCCGTTTTATGTGCGCACATTATGTGTGTTCACATTTACACTTAGGTGAAGCCGACCGATATGACCGAGCGGTTCTAGGCGCTTCAGTCCGGCCGCCCTGCTTCGGGCATGGATGTGTGTGATGTCCTTAGGTTAGTTAGGTTTAAGTAGTTCTAAGTTCTAGGGGACTGATGACCTCAGGTGTTAAGTCCCATAGTGCTTAGAGCCATTTGAACCATTTTTGAACTTAGGTGAAACATTGATTCATCACTGACGACGACACGATCCAGAAAATCTTCATCGTCATGCAGCAACATTTCGTCTGCAAAGTTTGCACTTAAGCTGTAGTCTGTAGGCTTTAGAGTTAACGGCTGCAAACGATAAGGACGTAGTTGTAAGTGTCACGTTAAAAGTGTCCACACAACGACACTGGAATAGCTAATTCACTGTCATTGCGAACCGATATCTTGGGGCCACACGTGAGACTTTGTCACTCATTCAACACGTTCTTCAGTCTCGGAATAGAGATGAGAGAATGCATGCGCACTTGCATAAGTATACAAACAACACTGTTTGAGTTGGGATTCCATTTGATGTATATCGTTTACAGTCGTAACAATGAAATGTAGTGGAATTTGCAAATATGGACATCCATCTGCTGTGTAATGGAATGACGACAATGAAAATCTGTACCGGCCCGAGAATCGAACCCAGATTTACCGCTTTACGCTAGAGGTTGCCTTCCCATTAGACTAACGGAGCACACTCATGACCAGACCCAAACTTCCACGGTCAAGAACGTGTGTACAACCTGCACTCATACATTCACTACGTATATTTCTGTACAGGAGAGATATTTTAACTGAAATGTCTTCCCTGTACGGGAATAAAGATAATGAGTGCACGAGTGTAGGTTGTAGTCACGTGCTTGACACCATATGGAACTTTGAGTCTAGCCGTGCGTCGTATTCGGATAGCCTAATGGTAAGGCCATCGCTCGCGTAAAGCAGTAAATCTGGGTTCGAGTCTCGGTCCAGTACAGATTTTCATTGTCGTCATTTCATTATACAGCTGAGGTTGAACATATTCGCAAATGCGAATACCTTTCACGATTTTCGTAACGGCTTTAGTCGCCACAGGACCTCTTCCTTCGGACATACATGCATGCCCGAAAGAACTTTGCATCGCTCTTCCGACCGACACAGGCACTGCAATATCACATGATATTTGTAAGTTGAGTATAACTGATGCTACAAAGCCTTAAAACCTCAGCTACCCATTTTGAAACACACAGTATCACCAATAACTCGTTTTAACATAGTACAGTTAGTAGCCTTTTGGAAAACAGTCGCCGCCTCTAGTTACCGCGTGAAAATTACTCAGACTAACTAGAGTCCAGCCTAACATGTTAGATAACATAAATGGATATTCCTTCAGCGCTGGGCGTAGTATAACAATAATCATAAAAAACACATTCTGATGTGTACCACTTGACTTATTCACGAGCAGTTTACCGTCTTCCCTTGTCATCCTCAGGTAACTATTTTTTGTAATTACACTGAAGAGCCAAAGAAACTGGTACACCTACCTAATATCGTGTAGAACCCACGCGAGCAAGCAGAAGTGCCGCAACATGACACGTGGCATGTACGACCAATGTCTGAAGTAGTGCTGGAGGAAACTGACACCATGATTCATGCAGGGCTGTCCATAAATCCGTAACAGTACGAAGGGGCGGAGATGTCTTCTGAACAGCACGTTCCAAGGCATCCCAGATATGCTCAATAATGTTCATGTCTGGGCAATCTGGTGGCCAGCGGAAGTGTTTAAACTCAGAAGAGTGTTCCTGAAACCAGTCTGTAGCAACTCTGGAATTGCCCAAGTCCGTCGGAATGCACAATGGACATGAATGGATAGAGGAGATCAGGCAGGATGCTTATGTACGTGTCACGTGTCAGAGTCGTATCTAGACGTATCAGTGGTCCCATGTCACTCCAACTGCACACGCTTCACACCATTACTGAGCCTCCACCAGCTTCAACAGTCCGCTGCTGACATCCAGGGTCTATGGATTCATGAGGTTGTCTCCATATCGGTACACGTCCATCCGCTAGATACAATTTGAAACTAGACTCGTCCGACCAGGCATCTTGTGTTGACGGGCCCTTGCAAGGCTTAAAGCTTTGTGTCTTGTAATCGTCAATGGTACACAAGTGGGTTTTCGGCTCCGAAAGTCCATATCGATGATGTTTCGTTGAATGGTTCGTACGCTGACACTTGTTGATGGCCCAGCATTGAAATCTACAACAATTTGCGGAAGGGTCGCACTTCTGTCAGGTTGAACGTGAAATTGTCGTTGGTCCCGTTCTTAAAGGATCCTTTTCCAGCCGCAGCGATGTCGGAGATTTGATGTTTTCCGGATTCTTGATATTCACGGTACACTCGTGAATTGGTCGTATGGGAACATCCCCAAAAAAAATGGCTCTGAGCACTATGGGACTCAACTGCTGTGGTCATAAGTCCCCTAGAACTTAGAACTACTTAAACCTAACTAACCTAAGGACAGCACACAACACCCAGCCATCACGAGGCAGAGAAAATCCCTGACCCCGCCGGGAATCGAACCCGGGAACCCGTGCGTGGGAGGAACATCCCCACTTCACCGCTACCTCGGAGATGGTGTGTGTCATCCCTCGTGCGCCGACTATAAAACCACGTTTAGACTCACTTAAATCTTGATAACCTGCCATTGTAGCAGCAGTAACCGATCTAACAACTGCCCCAAACACTTGTTGTCTTATAGAGGCGTTGTCGACCGTAGCGCCGTACTTGAATACACATGCCTATACCAGTTTCTTTGGTGCTTCGGTGTATTTGGAACCGTATAGTAAGAAGTCTTCAGAGCATCTTCTCTAAATTCATTAAGAAGCGGCCTCTAGATTGTGAGCCGCAACTTATCTCTGGGGCGGTTAGTGTGTCGGCTCTTTCTTGTGCCCGCGCTTTGCCGCGGAGCGATTGGTCGCGATCGCATGTACAGGGTGTTTCAAAAATGACCGGTATATTTGAAACGGCAATAAAAACTAAACGAGCAGCGATAGAAATACACCGTTTGTTGCAATATGCTTGGGGCAACAGTACATTTTCAGGCGGACAAACTTTCGAAATTACAGTAGTTACAATTTTCAACAACAGATGGCGCTGCAAGTGATGTGAAAGATATAGAAGACAACGCAGTCTGTGGGAGCGCCATTCTGTACGTCGTCTTTCTGCTGTAAGCGTGTGCTGTTCACAACGTGCAAGTGTGCTGTAGACAACATGGTTTATTCCTTAGAACAGAGGATTTTTCTGGTGTTGGAATTCCACCGCCTAGAACACAGTGTTGTTGCAACAAGACGAAGTTTTCAACGGAGGTTTAATGTAACCAAAGGACCGAAAAGCGATACAATAAAGGATCTGTTTGAAAAATTTCAACGGACTGGGAACGTGACGGATGAACGTGCTGGAAAGGTAGGGCGACCGCGTACGGCAACCACAGAGGGCAACGCGCAGCTAGTGCAGCAGGTGATCCAACAGCGGCCTCGGGTTTCCGTTCGCCGTGTTGCAGCTGCGGTCCAAATGACGCCAACGTCCACGTATCGTCTCATGCGCCAGAGTTTACACCTCTATCCATACAAAATTCAAACGCGGCAACCCCTCAGCGCCGCTACCATTGCTGCACGAGAGACATTCGCTAACGATATAGTGCACAGGATTGATGACGGTGCCGGCCGAAGTGGCCGCGCGGTTCTGGCGCTGCAGTCTGGAACCGCGAGACCGCTACGGTCGCAGGTTCGAATCCTGCCTCGGGCATGGATGTGTGTGATGTCCTTAGGTTAGTTAGGTTTAAGTAGTTCTAAGTTCTAGGGGACTAATGACCTCAGCAGTTGAGTCCCATAGTGCTCAGAGCCATTTGAACCATTGATGACGGCGATATGCATGTGGGCAGCATTTGATTTACTGACGAAGCTTATCTTTACCTGGACGGCTTCGTCAATAAACAGAACTGTCGCATAAATGGGGAACCGAAAAGCCCCATGTTGCAGTCCCATCGTCCCTGCATCCTCAAAAAGTACTCGTCTGGGCCGCCATTTCTTCCAAAGGAATCATTGGCCCACTTTTCAGATCCGAAACGATTACTGCATCACGCTATCTGGACATTCTTCGTGAATTTGTGGCGGTACAAACTGCCTTAGACGACACTGCGAACACCTCGTGGTTTATGCAAGATGGTGCCCGGCCACATCGCACGGCCGACGTCTTTAATTTCCTGAATGAATATTTCGATGATCGTGTGATTGCTTTGGGCTATCCGAAACATACAGGAGGCGGCGTGGATTGGCCTCCCTATTCGCCAGACATGAACCCCTGTGACTTCTTTCTGTGGGGACACTTGAAAGACCAGGTGTACCGCCAGAATCCAGAAGCAATTGAACAGCTGAAGCAGTACATCTCATCTGCATGTGAAGCCATTCCGCCAGACACGTTGTCAAAGGTTTCGGGTAATTTCATTCAGAGACTACGCCATATTATTGCTACGCATGGTGGATATGTGGAAAATATCGTACTATAGAGTTTCCCAGACCGCAGCGCCATCTGTTGTTGAAAATTGTAACTACTGTAATTTCGAAAGTTTGTCTGCCTGAAAATGTACTGTTGTCCCAAGCATATTGCAACAAACGGTGTATTTCTATCGCTGCTCGTTTAGTTTTTATTGCCGTTTCAAATATACCGGTCATTTTTGAAACACCCTGTAGATTGTGGTAAAGTCTGTTATGTTGTTTCAGGTATGTTGTATAGGCCACCTACTTAAATCAGCTGATAGATAAAATTGCAATGAAAATGTCTTACGTGCTTTAAAATATTGCAGTTTCAATTGAGAACTTCTGGCTTATTGACTGTTTGAAAGGCTGTATGTTAATATCTGATTTAACATCTTGCGTGCAAAAGGTTGGCTGGCTTCACAGTGGGCGTAAAACGAGCCATATTCGAATACTTTAAAACTGTGTACCCGACCGAAACTCGAACTCGGGACCTTTGCCGTTCGCGGGCAAGTGCTCTACCAACTGAGCTACCGAAGCACGACTCACGTCCGGTACTCACAGCTTTACCTCTGCCAGTACCTCGTCTCCTACCTTCCAAACTTTACAGAAGCTCTCCTGTAAAGTTTGGAAGGTAGGAGACGAGGTACTGGCAGAGGTAAAGCTGTGAGTACCGGACGTGAGTCGTGCTTCGGTAGCTCAGTTGGTAGAGCACTTGCCCGCGAAAGGCAAAGGTCCCGAGCTCGAGTCTCGGTCGGGCACACAGTTTTAATCTGCCAGGAAGTTTCATATCAGCGCACACTCCGCTGCAGAGTGAAAATCTCATTCTGGCATATTCTAATAGTTTGTTTGAAGTTATTGTTTTCTAAGCCGGCTGGACTGAGCCCCACGCGTTGCCGCGTTACCATTAAAAGTAGGTGGGTCTACGACAGTGGAAGGCTATTAAGTTTGAGCAGTACTGAGACTGATGCATGTTCAAATGGTTCAAATGGCTTTGAGCACTATGCGACTTAACATCTGAGGTCATCAGTGCCCTAGAACTTAGAACTACTTAAACCTAACCAACCTAAGGACATTACGCACACATCCATGCCCGAGGCAGGATTCGAACCTGCGACTGTAGCGGTCGCGCGCTTCCAGACGGAAGCGCCTAGAACCGCTCGGCCACACCGGCCGGCACTGATGCATGTATTCTACCTTTAAGAAATTTTTTCTGATTTAAATTGTAGTTTGTAAATAACGTTTTTGATATTTTAAACTATTCAAAAGATTTGAGACCGCCAAGCATGTTAGTCCCCTGTAAAATAACTTTGTTTGAATTATTTGTATTGAACAAGTAGAGCATCAGTAGTCTTTTCTTAAAACTTCTTTTTTTTTTAAAAAAAAAAGCTATATTTTGCAACTAAGTTTTGTCACAAGCAAAAGCATAAGTTCCAAGTTAAAAAAAAAAAAAAGCAAGTCACTGCCATTTGTCTTAACATGAAATATATATTCTTAAACGTTAGCCTTGTTGCTCTGCAAGAATTTTTCTGAATTTTTGACTTTGTGTATTATCTGAACAAATAGTAAGTTGTAATATCATCGTGTCTTTGTGCTATTACCAGCGCTGTTTGTGTCGATGCCTGGTGAACAACATTTGTTGTTGGGAATCCTCTACGGACTTAGTCCTTTCACTCCCCACAGCCTTGAGACCTGCTAGCAACATCCGTCATTCATTGCGAAGCGATTTTCTTTCGTTAAATGCGCTATCATGTTACGCTAGTCGGATTTTTGTTTTTTTGATCCATAAATAATATGTGTCACAAGTACATACACTAAACCAATTATTTCTTTTGCACAAATGGAAAGCAAAGATAGTTAGTCCATTGACTATTCTGATGCAGCACTTCGAATTCACTTCAAAAACAATTCGTTCGACCTATCACGCAAGAATGAAAACAGGTATTTCAAAAAGACTAACCTGATTTGACAAGAGTATATCTTCTACATGAATAACGATGGAATAAGGTATCTTGGTCTGATAGTTCATTGAAATTTGACTGCCGATTTTGCCTCCCCAGTCGTCAATAGATATTATGATGGCTGCAAAGCCGAAACTAGTAATCAGTTTTGAAAAGGGAGCATGCAAATGAGACATCGACAATTTGTAGACTAATTCGATACAAAAAGAAAGACGCACAGGTCTCCTTCGCAGATCCACACGGCTCCTTTTCGTTAACGACAGAAACCTGGGATGAATTTTAACTTATTCAGCGGAACTAAAAGTTTACCTTGGTGCCAGTTTTAAACCGTCGGTGGAAGTCTCCCTGGTGTAGCTCGCTTGCTCAATCGTTCACTAACCAAAGTGCGTCGAGAGGACACGGTAATAACGCAGCAGCAGAAGGAGACTTTTGCGATCGTCATTTCAGCCATGCCGTGTGATTTTCGTCGGTAATAAGTCACTGGATCTCCTACAGCTTCGACGGTGGCACCACCAGAATTAAGATACTGGTTGTTAATGTAAGTCTGCACGCCATCGCAGCCGAGAGTTAGCCATCTTCTGCAGCAACGTTTGTGTTTCAAACCGTTCAGATCCCAGCTGCTATGAACCCTTCATGGTGGTAATAAACAGCAGCGTGTTGACTTTTGTGAATTCACTCAGACCAGATAGTTGGAAGATAACAATTTCCTTCCTCGTTTAGTGTGCAATGATGAGGCTGCATTCCATTGAAATGGAAAAGTGCACCGCCACAACGTAAGAATATTAACTACACAGTGTAAGTAGCCTGTTTGTATGTTGGCACCGCTATAGACTGTGTTAATATCGCTGGCAGCGCCCTGCGCCCTCTGCAAGAGATTATGTGGTTGGACGGACTGGCAGTTAGCGAGTGGATAGGGAAGAGTATGGACATGATATTCTTAGTGGAGACCTTGTGTTGGTAGGAAATGCATTGTAAAGTGAGATGAAATGATGTGTTTATAAGAAAATACGCAAGGAAATGTACGACGATGGATGTTTGGTTGATAATGCTTGCGCAGTGGAATTATTGACAACTATATAATTTTTGGAACTGGATGTCACACGAATAAGGTAAAATTTTCTAAATACATTGCTTGCTCTTCAACAAAATCTTTCTTTCGCTAACGACATGCCTTCTAGTAGTTAGTCTATAGTTAGTTAAAACCTTTTATTTAGCTGGCTGTAGTTGCTACTTGCTGTTATTTCTGTTGTTCATGCTAAGAAGATTTTCTGTGAGGTAAGTGAGTTATGAAAAAGAATGGGATCTGAACTTTTGAGATTCGTGACTGAAATGAGTTTAGGCTTTTAGGATTTCTTGTCATTCTTTTGTGTTAATTATTGGAAGTCATGTTGTCAATATATAGCAGTCAGATTGCGTTGGGCTTGTACATTGTGGGAAACAAATGACTTGTCTTTGTCAGGGAAAAGTCTCTAGATCAGTGTTTAATAAAAAATAATTAAAGAGGTAGTTTCAACAGTGGCCAGACACCATGAGAGAGAGAATAAGAATATTGACTACACGTAAGAATGTTGGCTACACAGTAGCCAGATACTACGAGAGAGAGAGAGTGAGTCTCCAAAGCTCGGGTGTTTTGTATCGTTTCCCGATGAAAGACTGGCGGCCCGTTCTTTTTTTGCGGAAAGATGGTTACAGAAATCCTGAGATGTTCAACATCTGGATTCTCCCACAATAGCGAAATCACGCCAGAAATTTCATTCTCTGATAGAATGCAGCATCACCTGGATGTAAGATCATTCCGTAAAAGTGAATTGTTTCAACGGTGGATCGACCGTAAGCAGAATACGCATCTACCATTGCACAGTTGGCTGCCAAGGTCACTTTTTAGGGTATTGTACCTCAATCGTATCGCTTTATTGTCTGTCCCTGTGTCCGTCTTTGAAGACCCGTTTTTCTCAGGAACAGGTATAGGCATCAACAAATATTAAGGTTGAAACGTCCCCTTAGAAAAAACTATGAATTGCTATGCTGATAAACCTCTTACGTTATTTGATTTTCAAACAGCTGAGCAGAACTGAACGTACTCAGACATTTCTCTCTTTACTTATTCTGATCAACACTAAACTGACACACAATATTTTCAGCGCAACGCAATCTGACTTTCAAAAATTCCTGCAAAAGAATGCCCCTGACTAACAAAAACCTATACCTTTCATGAATCACTTACCTCACAAAAATCTTCGTTACTCTAACTACTGCAATACAGCGAGCGCCAATACTGCCAGCTAAATATAAGATTCGAACTACTGAAAGCACTAACTACTGATAGGCATAGTTAGCAAATGAAAGATTTTGATGGAGAACAAACAATGTATTTACCTTAATAGTGTACAAAAGTCATAATATATGTATCAGTTCATGACATCCAGTCTTACAAATTTCGTTTTTCTGACGGACACACGTCCAGATCGTCCGCTCTCAAAACTCCGCCATCTCTCTCCCAACATCCATCACTGCTGACGGCTCACCTCCAACTGCGCAACGCTACGCGCTGTTCACATCCAACTGCCCAACACTACAATAGCAAATATTCCAACAATGCAAACCAGCCACAGTCTGCACACAGCAGTGATTTTCATACAGAGCGCTATGTGGCGTTACCAAAATAAAAACCTAAACAGCCTACTTACATAGTCTATGGCCCTTGGTGGTGCAAAAAAATTTACGTTTGTTAGTTCATTCAAAAGATACCGCCATTTATTTCACATATTTAACAGCCGCAAATTCACCAATCGAAGCCTATATATGAATTACATATCTAGACAATTAAGTTAGTACGCAACCCTCAAAGCACAAGTCCATAGCAATAGCTTAGCAAACAGATACGATCGCAGAAGCGGGACGAGTTTAAACATCTTCTGGATGTTCGTTGTTTGTCAGATGGAGGGTACATTGGGTATCTGTGAAAGCTAGACACAAATTTAGATTGCAAACGCAATTTTAAAAATCACCACAAGGTTTCATGGGCAGGCACTAAAAGGTACACCGTTGTGAAATAAGACCGTTCGTTTGGAGAAAAAAAAAGTCGTTACAGTTCTACGCGTATGTTAAAATTTGCTGCAAGTTTCTTTCTTCTTTAGTTAAGAGGGTATAATCGTGTGGAAACTCGTTGCATTTCGACGTGTACGTACCTACGCAAATCTGCTGGATCTGGTCAGAAATGACAGACGCAAGATATACATAATTTCCAATAGTTCCATGTCGGGTGAGGTGCTAAAGTAGTGCACTCCGGGGCGCTGGAAGACTTCAGCTTTGCCGTCGCCTCCACTGGCAGGCTCCTTCGCGAACGTGTGACCCAGGACGCCAGCTGAGACGAGTCGCTCGCGACTCTGACGTCACCAGCTGGTCCGCGCCTGCCGCAAGTGCGAAATGCGTGCGCCTCTTCGCCGCACGCCGGACACATCTCCTTTAACTCGGCGCGCAAATTTTCGCTTTAAGCGGTTTTCTTTCTGAATGTTAACATCAGATACGTTCGCGTGACTGAGTCGCAGAGTCTTGCACGTTCAACTGTGCTGCTGAACGTTTCACTCAGAGTATTCCAAAGGAAGAGTAATGACAAGAAGTTTCCAGGTTTTCACGTTTTGTTTCTTTTCATTTTTACCATCGAAACGAATTATCGCTAAAGTAGATTACCTTATGAAACGTCGATATGGGTGACAAGGTGCTATGACGCAGGCCCAAAACTGCTCCCTGGAGACCAAATTTTTCTGTAGTATAAAGGTCAAATCAACTATGTGACGTCAAATGAAAATTTGGTAGCGTAACTGGCACACAAATCGCCGAAGTGGTATCGGATGGGAAGCCTCGCGCTAGGCGGGAAGGGATATGACGTTTCTTCTATTTTAGAGAAATGAAGGCAAGACTAAAGTTAAACGTGTGCACCGCTATATTTACAGAACCCTCCATAAGAATTTTTCTAACAACTTTACAATGCATAGTCAAGAGACGAAACATTTGCGAGAGATGTTTACGGTAAATAACACATTTCGAATTAATAACAAAAAAAAATGGCTCTGAGCACTATGGGACTCAACTGCTGAGGTCATTAGTCCCTTAGAACTTAGAACTAGTTAAACCTAACTAACCTAAGGACATCACACACATCCATGCCCGAGGCAGGATTCGAACCTGCGACCGTAGCGGTCTCGCGGTTCCAGACTGCAGCGCCAGAACCGCGCGGCCACTTCGGCCGGCAATTAATAACAGTTCCTTTACTTTAGTCTTCGAGACTACATTCATGCTCATAAATTAAGGATAACTGCAGAATGTGGTGTCACACAACGTGGCACTACACAAAACTGGCACTAGTAGCATAGGCACATAGGGAACACACACCACACAGATCTGTACGTCCACGGTATTGGTGATAAGTTGAGGAAACCGTCCCGAAACACATGAGCTACAAAACGCCACTGTTTCCTGCCCATGTACGCCGACATCAATATGGGATATGATCATCATGCACACGTACACAGGCCGCACAACGGGTTGGCATCAGGTGATCGAGCAGCTGCTGGGGGTTCTTGCACCAGTGCCAGTCGGAGGTCCTGAAGTGCCGTAGGGATTTGAAGACGTACAGAAATACGTCGACCGAGAGCATCTCAGACGTGCTCGATGGAGTTTAGGTCTGATGAACAGGCAGGCCACTCCATTCGCCTGATCCCTTCTGTTTCAAGGTATTCCTTCACGATGGCAGCTCGGTGGGGCCGTGTGTTATCATCCATCAGGAAGAAGGTGGCACCCACTGCACCCCTGAAAAGGCGGATATACCGGTGCAAAATGACGTCCCGATACACCTGACCTGTTACAGTTCCTCTGTCAAAGACATGCAGGGGTGTACGTGCACCAATCATAATCCCACACCATCAAACCACGATCTCGATCATCATCATCAGTTATCTGCTATATTAGCAGGTCCTTTGCCTCTCCATTTTCTGCGATCCACTTCTTCCTTCTTAATGCTGCTGTATGTTGTACCGTCCATCATGTCACCCAGTATCTGGAATCTCTTCCTTCCTCGCTTCCTTTTCCCTTCTACATAACCTTCTAAAACTGTTTTTATCAGTCCGTCATTCTTTCTTAATATATGCCCAATCCAATTTCTTTTTCTTCTCTTTATTACATCTAGTAACTGTCTTTTCTCTCCCACTCTTCTCAGTACCTCTTCATTTTTTACTCTGTCCATCCAACTTATTCTTTCCATCTTCCGCCATGTCCAGATCTCAAAAGCCTCCAGCCTTTCTCTGTCTTTTTTCCTCATAGTCCATGTTTCAGCGCCATATTGAACAACACTTCATACAAGACATTTTATGAGTCTCTTTCTGAATTCTCTGTCCAGACCGCTGCAGAAGATTCTCCTTTTCTTATAAAACGCCTCTTTTGCCATTGCTATCCTTGTTTTAATTTCTGTGGTGCACTTCCAGTCGGTGTCTATCCTGCTTCCAAGATACTTAAAATTTTGCACCTGTTCTAGTGTTTCTCCATTCAGCACAATTTTTATTTCCTTATTTCCTCCTATTGCCAATACTTTTGTTTTATTTGTGTTAATTTTCATTCCATATTTTTTCCCGTTAGTTGCAATGGTGTCCACCACATCCTGTAATTCTTTTTCCCCTGTGGCTAGGAGGACCATGTCATCAGCAAATCTCAAGCACCCTACTCTTCTTCCTCCAATTTCTACTCCTTTGTCATCTAATGAGCATTGGTCAATCATATTTTCCAAGTACAGGTTGAAAAGAGTAGGTGATAAACAGCATCCTTGTCTTACTCCTTTCCCTAGTCTGATCCAGTTTGTACTTTCTCCTCTCACTTTAACTGAAACTTTTTGATTAAGGTATAATGAGTTTATAAGTCTTCTGGTATTCCAGTCCACTCTCTTTTCCCTCATAATAGTCGCCAGCTTGTCCCAAACCACATTGTCAAATGCCTTTTCTAAATCGATGAAGCACATATATAGGTCTCTCCCTTTTCCAATAAACCTTTCTCCCAAGATTCGTAGGAGCCCTATTGCATCTCTGGTGCCCGTATTCCGTCTAAAGCCAAACTGCTCCTCGCCGAGATTCTCCTCTAATACTTTTTCAAGTCTTTTATTAATTATTCTTAACGTCGCTTTGGCTGCATGTGAAATGAGGCTGATTGTCCTGTGCTCGCTGCATTTCTTGGTTCCTTGTTTTTTCGGTAATGGAATCATTACTGTTGTCAAAAAGTCCTCAGGCCATTCACCACTGTCATATATTTTATTACATAACCTCAATATTTCTCTTATTCCATTGTGGTTCAAGCATTTTATTATTTCTCCCGGTATTGTATCTGTACCTACTGCTTTGCCATTTTCCATTATGATGGTCGGTCCTTTCTCTTCATCACTTACAATGTTGTGTGATTCAAGTTCCAGAGTTTCTGGTTTGCTATTTGTGTCATGTAGCTCTTTTATATATTCTTCCCATCTCTGGAGGACATCGTCACGATCTTTGTACACTACCTCTTCGTCTTTACTCAAAATTTCCATAGTAGCACTTCCTGCTCTGTTTTGTTCCCATGTCATAGTCTTTACTCTGTTGTATAGTAAGTCGTACCTTCCCTTCCTGTCCAGTTCTTCAATTTCATCACATTCCTCTTTTAGCCAGTTTTTCCTAGCCTGCTCTGTTTCTCTTCGCAGTTCGTTATTTAACCTTCGGTATATCTTTCTTGCATCTTCAGTGTTCTCGTTTTTCAATTTTCTTCTCTCCTCCATCTTGGAAATCATTTCTTGTGTGACCCATGGTTTTTTTGACCTTTTCCCCTTTTACATATCCTATATTTTGCTGTCCTGCTTTAATGATTCCTTCTTTCAGCATATTCCAGTACTCGTTGGCATTATCAGGTGCTTCTTCGTCTCGTGATGTGCTTAGAAAGTCCCGAGACAGAATTTCTGTAATTTGTTCTTTGTTGGACCTTTGTCTTCTCTAAATCCCACTTCTTCACCATTGTCGCCTTTTTCAGTTTTTTCATTCTTATTTCTATTTCTGCCATAAGTAAGTTGTGGTCACTATTAATATCTGCACCTGGTAATGTGTGCACCTTCTTGATTCCATTCCTGTGTCTTTCTTCTACCAGTATAAAATCGATTTGGTTTCTGTATTTATCCCCTGGTGATTTCCAAGTGTAGAGCCTCCTCTTATGGTTCTTGAACCATGTGTTTGCCGCTATCAGCTGCCTTTCCCTGCAGAAGTCAATTAACCATTCACCTCTGTCATTTCTCTTTCCAAGACCATGACTGCCTACTATGTTTCACTCTTTCCCTTCTCCCACAATGGCGTTCTAGTCTCCCATTACTATTTTGCAGCATTTTTTATTTTCGTCCATTATTCTCTCTATTACACTGTACGTTTCCTCTACAAGTTGGTCATCATGATCTGAAGTTGGCATATACACCTGGACAATCAGTAAATCTTTTTGTGCTCCTTTCAGCCTTACACCAATAACCCGGTCATTTGCATAGTCTACATATTCCACACATTTAGCCAATTCCTTTGTCATAATCATTCCTACTCCATTAATTCCTTTTACTTCTCCTCCTGAGTAGTAGAATACATATTCATCTGACTGCAACTCTCCATGTCCATTCCATCTTACCTCAGCAACTCCTACGAGGTCCATATGATTCTTTTCCATCTCTCTTTTAAGGTTTTCTAGTTTTCCTGCTTGTAGCAGAGTTCTGACATTCCAGGTACCAATTCTCGTTTTGATTTTTTGCCTCCTTTCAAGTTGTCCTCCCCCGGAGATCCGAATGGGGGACTATTTTACCTCCGGACACTGATTTAATATGAGAGGAAGCCATTTTTTGTGCATAAAATGGAGACTGCATTATGCAGGGAAGATAATCTGCGGTGGTATTCCGTTGCCTTTCGCAGTTCTAGAGGCCGCTCCTAACATGGGATACAGACGCCTTTTGCAGCCGCCCGCTCCGGGTCAGACGCTGCATGAGAAGTATAGGTTGGAAAATGAAAGACCCCTAGCCCTCGAAACCTAATAGCGTCAGGGTCGTAAAAGAACAAGAGCTGGCCGAGGGTGGCCAGATAGGAAAGATAAAAGTGAGGAGCCTGGCATAAGTAAGTGGAAGCAATGCCAGGACTCAGCTCGGGGCCCCGTGGTCGCCAGCCACATATCACTAGGTGTGACTCCCTGAGGAGACGATCTCGATACAGGTCCCTTTCAAGGATGTTAAGGGGTTGGTATCTGGTTCCTAGTTCACGCCAAATGAAAACCCGATGAGAATCATTGTTCAGACTATACCTGGACTCGTCCGTGAACATAACCTGGGACCACTGTTCTAATAACCATGTACTGTATTCTTGACACCAGGCTTTACGGGCTCCCCTGTGACCAGGGGTCAGTGGAATGCACCTTGCAAGTCTCCAGGCGAATAAACCATATCTGTTCTGTCGTCTGTAGACAACTATTCTAGTGGCTGCGGTAAGCAAGGCTACCTGCAGTACTCCGTGGCCGTCTGCGGGCACTGATGATGAGATATCGGTCTTCTTGTGGTGTTTTACACTGTTGACGTCTCGTACTGTGGCGCCTGGACACGTTTCCTGTCTGCTGGAATCGTTTCCATAATCTTAAGATCACACTTTGTGGCACACGGAGGGCCCGCGCTACGACCTGCTGTGTTTGACCAGCCTCCAGTCGCCGTAGTATTCTACCCATCATAACGTCATCAATATGTGTTCTCTGAGCCATTTTCAGCACACAGTCACCATCAGCATCTCTGCGTATGTGGACTGCTGCCAGCGCCACCGTGCTACGACTGCAGCTCAGATGCACCACATGTTCATACCCCGAGGTGATTTAAACCCTCAAACCGCCCACCAGAGCGTTGTTTCACCATTTACCAGCATCAAACTTAATTTAAGAGCATTAGTGTAGTTCAACGTCTTCCACAATGTTTCTCCCTCCTGTAAGAAAGTCTTAATTTCTGCGTACTCGTTGCACCCTAAGTCCTTAGTAATGAGTAATAAATCGACACCGATGAGCCGAAACATTATGATCACTGTAAATTTCGAGACTGAATGCCACCTGGACCGTTGTGGGCAGGTGCTGCGGTAAGGAAATGATATACGCGGAGCGGAGACGAATGGGGAATCATTCTAGCGATGACATGGGTCGCAAATGGGGAAACCCAGTGATAAGAGCAACTGTGGCAGGAGCCAGAAATTCGTGGTCCGGCATCTGGGAGACGGCATATCGGAAAAGGCATCCGTCGGCCGTGCGCGTGCTGCTGACGCGAGCGTCGATTGCAAAGAGGTTGAAGGTCGGAGAAATAACAAGGAGGAAACAAGGTGTTTGATGTCCGACCTCATCACAGAACATGGAGATCGGAGCTTACTGACAGAACTGACAACAAAGTAGGCGTACAGTGCTGATGCATGGACAACTGTTCTGGAGCTCGCAGTTCAGCGCAAGTTGTTGAGCATGAGGCTCCTCAGCAGATGGCAGCTGCGGGTTCAAATACGATTACAGTGGGCACAGTATTGTGGAGATTAGAAAGAGGTTCAATGGAAACGTGTCACTGTTTGGATGGATCACATTTCTTACAACAGCAGTGCGGTGGCCGTCTCCGGATACGCCGTCACTCAGTCAACGACTGCTCGAAACAGGCACCGTGCCACCGACACAGGTCGGTGGGGACAGTATTATGGTATGGGGCACATTCATCTGGGCTTCTATGGGACCTCTGGTACTAATCGAAGGGGCTCTGACAGCTGTGGACTACGTGAACATTATCGCGAAACAGTTGCATCCGTTCATGTTCGGTATCTTCCCCGGCGGCGATAACATCTTCCACAAGAAAAATTAATGTACCCAAAGGGGGTCTCACACTGAAGTGGAAACAGTTTACTTAACATGTCACAACTCGGATTCCAGAAGGGCTGCTCGACTGAGAATGCTATTTATACGTTCACTCATCAAATAGTACGAGCCTTAAATAATAATATATGGCCAGTTGGTATTTTCTGTGATCGTTGCAAGGCGTTTCATTATGCAGATCACAGTACTCTTTTATAAAAACTCATGTTTATGGAATTGATCGATTTGCGTGTAGTTGGTTTCAGTCGTACTTAGCAAACAGAATTCAAAAAGTTGTGCTGAGTGATTCATGCTATGTTGGAAGGGTAGAAAATTTTAGTGACGGGGGACAAATCACAGGGTGAGTCCTACTTGATTCAATTTTGAGTGCAATCCTATTCCTTGCATATGTGAATGACCTTCCACTTAACATTCAACAAGCAGAATTGCTACTTTTTGCAGACAATACTAGTGTTATAATAAATTCCATTAAACAGAAAGTAATAGAAGAGATTGTACTTGATAGTATCCAAAGCATTATAAAGTGGTTCTAAGAAAATAGACTTTCCATAAATTTTGAAAAAAAAATTTATATTCAGTTCGCTGTGGCAAACAACTACTACTGATGTAGCACATGAGCGGGGTCAGTAAATACACCAGAATGCTCACAATATTTGTGTATACATGTTCATGAAAACCTGAATTGGAAGAAGCATACTACTGAGCTTCCCAAAAAATTAAGTTCAGCCACTTTTGCTTTTCGTGAAATTTCTAGTCTTACAAAAAAACGAATTGACCTTCTGACATATTTTGCATATTTCTACACAGTACGGTCTTATACACTTACACAAACATGACCAGTAAGAATAATATGTGGTATTCTCTCACCGATACCGTGTAGGTACCTCTTCTATTAACAGGAGCTGGGCATTTTAGCTGTGGCGTCATTGTACATATATTCGCTAATGAAATTTGGCATAAATAGTTCATCCCAATTTGAGAAGAACAATGATGTCCATATCTACAACACTAGAGGGGAAAAATGACCTTTATTACCAATTATTAAAGCTGTCAGTTTCATAAAGGAGTTCCATTTGGGGCAACAAATTTTTTTTGTCATCTGCCCTATAAAATAAAATGTCTGGCGAGCGGCAAAGCAAGTTTTAAATCTAAGTTAAACTCACTTCTCCTGGACAACTTCTGTTCCATTGGCAAATAACTTCTTAAAAACTGTTAGGCAATAAAAACGTAAGTAAAATCTATGTTTGTGAGTGTAGTTGCACGGGCAGGACGAGAAATAAGTATTCATTAATGTCAACACTACATATCCTGAAAACTGACTCTTTCCACATCTTTTTGATAAAAGAATTGTTCAAATGATCTAAGGAACATGTAGCTAACTAATTAGTAGTCTGTTCAGATTCAAAGTTTCGATAGAACGCTTGTAAACCAATATTCAATTTCTTTCCAGTCATTCGGGCTTGGAAGTTGGTTATCTCGTTACTTTTCCACTCACTGGCGTTAATTCGAATATAGGGTGATTTCCTCGTCGTTTGTATACGTATGACCACGTAAAGTCGCATGGTGCGTTGAAGGGCACTTGGGTGCGAAACATGAGATTTTGTATACATTTTATTAACAATATACAGGTTATTCAGTACTCATATAATTTAGAATTCTTAGCAACTCGTTTCTCACCGTTCTGAGCTTCGTTCAAATCATTAGATGCGTCCACTTAAGAACTACGTTTTGGAACGAATTACGTTTTGCTTTCATTAGATTTCAAATACAGAAAGAATAAACTGCCTTTAGAGGTAACGGCACTTTCTTGTTTTTAAATGAAATTTTCAGGTAGCCAGCCAGGTAAGTTGGTGTTGCAGTGGAACTTCATTTCAAATGGACGCAGTGACAGATACTTCGATATTTAGCTATCACACCAGCTCGCATCTTTCCAACGTATAAGATGTTGTACGAGACAGGGTGCAGGTACATTTGCACTGCACGAATTACACCTACATACTATGTGTTCATAGACACAGATAGCGAATAGCTACAGGAGATCTATTGTAAGGATTATGGTTTTATTTTCGCCTCTGTTTAGCTAGCGTTAAACATCACTTTGAACATTATGTTGCTCGTTGACAAAGTTCCTTGTCACTACGAAATCTAAAGCAAAGCAGGATAGCGTTTGTTCTCTTATGGGTGAGATTTCTTGTAAAGGCGACTGCTTACGGTCAATGAAAAGCGGGGTCAGAGTCTCTTATGAACTCACAGCTTAAAGCATAAAGTAGTGAAAGATTTCAGAATGTACAGCTAAAAGTATTGTTACGGAAAATACATGCAACTACGTTTTTCTGCATCTTTGAAACCACGACCCTTAATTACACACGCTTAGAAAAATGGTTCAAATGGCTCTGAGCACTATGGGACTCAACATCTTAGGTCATAAGTCCCCTAGAACTTAGAACTACTTAAACCTAACTAACCTAAGGACATCACACACATCCATGCCCGAGGCAGGATTCGAACCTGCGACCGTAGCAGTCCCGCGCACACGCTGAGACATTGTTTTACCTTTAACGAGTGACACTGATTGAAAACGCATCACGGATAAACAATACAACGTGGAAACTACAACCCCATTCTGTATGCACCTGACAACATAAACACGCATTGTTTACGAAGGTTTGTTAACATCAAAAAAGGTTCAGATGGCTCTGAGCACCATGGGACTTAACATCTGAGATCATCATACCCCTAGAACTTAAGAACTACATAAACCTAACTAACCTAAGGATATCACACACATCCATGCCCGAGGCAGGATTCGAACCTGCGACCGTAGCGATCGCTCGGTTCCAGACTGAAGCGCCAAGAACCGCTCGGCCACAACGGCCGGCCTGTAAACAGTCAGCTGTGTAACCTTAGCCATATGCAAATGGTTTCCGCCAGTAATTTAACACGTGGTCCTTCAGTACTAGTTTATAGCTACTTAGGCATTTTGTGGCCACAGCGTCTCGTCGTACCACTTTCACCACTACGCTGAAGCCAACCAGCGCGCATGCGTAAAACATCTCGCAACGAACGAGAGAAAAAGTGGCTGTGAGGAGAGCAGTGGAGAGGAGGAAAGGAGAGGGGGATTTAATTTCCGGTGTGTCACGTGACTCTTCCCGCTCTCCGTGTCCCACAAAACCAGACGAGGCTCACAGTTTTGAGCGCTGATACCAGAGAGAGAGAGAGAGAGAGAGTATTTGGTTTTTAGCTGAGTTTCTCACTTTGCTCAAAAGAATATGATGAGGTTTTACCCTCATAGGCGGCCTCTGTAATAAGCTGCGTCTACGTGCGCTTTTTAAACTCGGCAGCGAAGCCTCACATTGAAGATCCTACAGAACGTAAATTCTCTTAACCTCTGCCCTTTCTTTTTTGCCCGTCCGCATTGCCCTGTCCCCCCCTAAACCCTCTCTGTAATTATCTACGTCTCTCTGCTTTGATTCAGGCTTCCTCTTCGTCATACACGCACCACCGCCTCTCCTTCAAAAACAGAACGACGTTCTTCTTTTTAGTGCCTTTGGTAGCTAGCGCACCATGCAGCTATCCTCGCAACGCTAAGTATTACCAGAAAAATTCGTTAATACAATATTCTTATGCGTTTTACTGTTTACTGTATTAATGCATTTTACTATTGACGTCACACAGCGATACCTCACAGGCCGATGTAAATTACTTTAAGTTATTGATAAAAACTGATGGTGATTAAAAGGTTATTTCATCGGCCGCGTTTGTTGGTTGTTAAATATTACTATCTTCAAATACGTACGAACAATGGAGCACCACCTGCACAAAACAATAAGTAGTTCAGAAAACCTTTCTGATGTGCAGTTCGATTTATGCGAGATAGTGAATAGACCCACGCAACGACTGTTCATCAATGGCGCAAATGCGACGCACATCAAATCCACTTTCTCGTCTCTCAAGTTGTCACACTGTTTGAATGAAGCTGCTTATGTATTATATAAATTACAAGAACTAAATTTTCAGACCAGTTTCACTATTATTCGTCGCACAAATTTTGTTGTCATGTCTTCCTAGTTTTCATATTGCGTCTGCGATTTGAACAGCAGAATACTTACAAGACAGCTAACGAGAGATTGTAGCTACATAGTACATCACCTGACGACAGAAAAGAGACTTTGCAGTTAAATTATAAAGAAATACTTCCGTAATACTAAAGTTATAACGTGATGGTCTAAATTATCGGAGTGTCCGAGCGGTTCTAGGAGCTACAGTCTGGAATCGCGCGACCGCTACGGTCGCAGGTTCGAATCCTGCCTCGGGTAGGGATGTGTGTGATGTCCTTAGGTTAGTTATGTTTAAGTAGTTCTAAGTTCTAGGGGACTGATGACCTCAGAAGTTAAGTCCCATAGTGCTCAGAGCCATTTGAACCATTTTTGACTAAATTATCATGGGGAAAATCTACAGTGACAGTTTAAGCGAATTACTGCTGTTGGTGCCCTACAAACAAATGTAGAGTAAGACACGAAAATTAATGATAATGAGGAAATCTTCTATGTGTGTGACGGCTATATTCAAAGACCACTAATGGCACTGATGACAACGCCCCCAGTAGCTGAATGGTCAGCGTGACGGATTGTCAATCCTCTGGGCCCGGGTTCGATTCCCGTCTGGGTCGGGGAATGTTCTCCGCCCAGGGTGTTGTGCTATCCTCATCGTCGTCCTATCATCCTCATCGACTGCAGGTCGCCGAAGTGGCGTCAAATTGAAAGACCGGCGCCCGGCGAACGGCCTTCCCGACGGGGGACCTTAGCCATACGATTAAATAAATAAATAAGCGCTCTAAAAATCTAAACACTAACGAAGACGACTAGATTGCGACACTAATATTGTGGTAGTTAGACTTAACATTCCAAAACTATCCAAGAAATTAATTTTGTGACGGAATGCCAAATTAAAGGTACCTTAATTCTTGCTCAGTTTTCTACATCCTGTAACCGAAAATGTTTCTTAAGTTATCGCATAGCCTGATTTTAAACAGCGAGCACTCACTAAAGAGATTCAGAGACTTCATCGTATGTCGTGCATACGAGGGTTGTCCGGAAAGCAAACTACGCTTAAAAAATATTTCAGAACCATTATTTTGAATTAAGGCACTTCAAGAATCTTTAGGAATTTGGCGCCAGGTTTGCAAATGGACTGAAAATTTCTTGACAGGGTGTACGCTGCGTTTTGTCCTCGATATATAGTCATCTGTGTTCACTGAAGAAGTATATGGTTTGTCCCATGCAAGTTTTAAAAAGCCACGACGTGTCACTAACTATGTAATGGTAAATATTAGGTTCAATTTTGTTGTAGATAACGCAGTATTGCCATAATTCAATAATAACTGCCAGCGAACTCTTGATGTTTGTGATACGAAAAGTTGCGCATTTCATGAAACGTAAAACAAGACAAAACATTTACCCTTGGAGAACTGAAACAATGAGTCACAACTGAAGACAGTGTATGAGAGTAGCAATGTGTAGCGATATGAAGTGGAAAGGCTTTAGTGCTAAAGAGTCATTAGGAAGTTTCTTGGAGAAAAAGCTTAGACGGTCATGTTTCGCCAAACCCATTTCGCTACGGTCTTCTGCTGTTGCCACCTCCCTGTAGGCAACATCGCCAAATATGGCCGCAGAAAAGACGACAGAGCGGAATAACTTGGAAATTAAAACTAAAAGCATCGAACAGACACTAATCTTGCAAGTAAAACATATGATTTAAGACAATCTCCATGTGTATCACTAATCTGCAATTCACAGCCAAGTGATTGCAGAGGGTTCACACAACCACTTTTAAATTATTTCTCGATCGTTCCACTCTCGAATAGCTTATGGGGAAAATGAACACCTAAATCTTGCCGTGCGAACTCGGATTTCTCTTATTTAATTAAAATGGTTATTTTTCCCGGAGTAGGTGGGAGCCAACAAAATACTTTCGCATTCGGAGAAGAAAGTTAGTAACTGATATTTTGTGAAAAAATCTTGCCGCAACGAAAACCGCTTTTGTTGTAATGATTAAAACACCAAACGTGTTCTGGCGTAAAGTCAAGCACCGGCACTCCAGGCGGGAACGTTAGAGCAGAGAGGGTTGTCAGGTGACGTCAGTCAATTGCGCGCAGACCGACCCCTCTCCAGGACGATAATGCTACGGCAGCGCCCTCTACACGAAGAGGACATAAGTGCCGCACCATCTGGCCACGGCCCAGTTCTGCCGGTTCTACAAGTTATACAGCTGTGAGTTCAAGAAATGCATCGAGACTAGTTATGGCCCTTGTACTTTGTAGCACTGTCTATACTGAAGAGATTCTTTATTTTGTCTGTCGTCCTTTGCGTGCGACACATCTGTATTTCACAAAGTTAAATAGTGTAATAATTTCCTTTTGTAATAAACTTCATTAATACGAAATATCCACGGGTGTACTGCCGGTCTACAGTGTCCAACGGGCACAATATTTCGGCCATCATACATGTCGCCATCATCAGGTGAACTGACGGACTGAGCTCCTGTGAACGTGCCGGCACGGAGATCCGTACACTATGGCTGCTCAGGTGGAACTGGGTTCGGTCGCGGCGGCGGCGGATTTAAATACCCTCCGCCCGCGGCGCGCTCACTCCGCCGTTCGCGCCCCGCGCCACGGTCGCGCGGTGGAACAGATTGCGACGGCGTCTGAGATGACGTCGGTGTGATGGCTCCGTCCGCCGTGGTCGTCACAACTATACATTTGCTCGATTTACTCTTGATTAACCCAATCGCTGGTTCCCACGCCTTGCTAAGATTATAGCCACAGTCACGATTTATGAGGTCGTCATTGGTGCGAATTTCGATGGCCTCTCTAACAACGCTGTCCCAGTATCTCGACGTCTGTACCAGAATCCTCGTGCGTTCATACTCCATAGCGTGATTTTCCGACAAACAATGTTCAGCGACCGCCGACTTGCTCGGATACATCAGTCGAGTGTGCCTCTGGTGTTCACGGCATCGATCCTCGACGGTACGCATCGTCTGACCAATATACGACTTGCGTTGTTAGAGAGGCCATCGAAATTCGCACCAATGACGACCTCATAAATCGTGACTGTGGCTATAATCTTAGCAAGGCTTGGGAACCAGCGATTGGGTTAATCAAGAGTAAATCGAGCAAATGTATAGTTGTGACGACCACGGCGGACGGAGCCATCACACCGACGTCATCTCAGACGCAGTCGCAATCTGTTCCACTGCGCGACCGTGGCGCGGGGCGCGGACGGCGGAGTGAGCGCGCCGCGGGCGGAGGGTATTTAAATCCGCCGCCGCCGCGACCGAACCCAGTTCCACCTGAGCAGCCATAGTGTACGGATCTCCGTGCCGGCACGTTCACAGGAGCTCAGTCCGTCAGTTCACCTGATGATGGCGACATGTATGATGGCCGAAATATTGTGCCCGTTGGACACTGTAGACCGGCAGTACACCCGTGGATATTTTGATTATCAAATACGCCGGGAGAAACTCAAGAATCACTTCATTAATACGATTTGCTTGAATTGTTGTCTAGTGATCCGATAAAGCAGGTTTCCATATCTGACGAGTCGGCAGGAAACAACAAAATGCGCTTATCATATCCCTGACACTCTCTCCCCTATTTCGCATTAGTACGAAACGTGCTGCCCTTCTTTGAAATTTTTCGATATAATCCGTCATTCCTAACTAGTAGGGTTTGCATACTGCGCAGAAGTACTTCAGAAAAGGACGGACAAGCGTAGTGTACACAGTCTCTTTACTTGATTAATTGCTTCTTCTAAGTGCCCTGCCAGTGACACGCAGTCTTTGATTCGCCTTCCCCACAACATTTTCTATGTGATCGTTCCAATTTAAGTTTTTCGTAATCGTAATCCCTAGGTATTTAGTTGAATCAACAACCTTTAAATTCGTGTGACGTAGGGTGGAACCGAAAATTAAAGAATTTTTTTGTAATTACTCAAGTGGAAGACCACACAACATCCATTATTTAGGTTCAAATGGCTCTAAGCACTATGTGAGTTAACATCTGAGGTCATCAGTCCCCTAGACTTAGAACTACTTAAGCCTAACCAACCTAAGGACATCATACACATCCATGCCCGAGGCAGGATTCGAACCTGCGACCTTTGCAGCAGCGCGGTTCCGGACTGAAGCGCCTAGAACCGCTCGGCCACAGCGGCCGGGATTATTTAGGGTAATCGCCACTTTTCACATCAAACAGATATCTTTTCTAAATCATTTTGCAAATGGGTTTGATTTGTGATGACTTTACTAGAAGGTAAACGACAGCATCATCTGCAAACAATCTGAAAGGGCTGCTCACATCTTTTACACCTATTTTATAGATTAGGAACAGCAGTGGGGCTATAACACGTCCTTGAAGAATGCCAGATACCACTTCTCTTACACTCAAATTCCCGTCAGTTACCACGAACTAAGCGCTTTCTGACAGCAAATCACGAATCAACTCGCACAACTGAGGCGATGCTAGACAGGCATGCAGTTTGATTAGAAGCCGCTGGTTGTGAGCAAAGATGGCAAAAGCCTTGTCGAAATCTACACTCCTGGAAATGGAAAAAAGAACACATTGACACCGGTGTGTCAGACCCACCATACTTGCTCCGGACACTGCGAGAGGGCTGTACAAGTAATGATCACACGCACGGCACAGCGGACACACCAGGAACCGCGGTGTTGGCCGTCGAATCGCGCTAGCTGCGCAGCATTTGTGCACCGCCGCCGTCAGTGTCAGCCAGTTTGCCGTGGCATACGGAGCTCCATCGCAGTCTTTAACACTGGTAGCATGCCGCGACAGCGTGGACGTGAACCGTATGTGCAGTTGACGGACTTTGAGCGAGGGCGTATAGTGGGCATGCGGGAGGCCGGGTGGACGTACCGCCGAATTGCTCAACACGTGGGGCGTGAGGTCTCCACAGTACATCGATGTTGTCGCCAGTGGTCGGCGGAAGGTGCACGTGCCCGTCGACCTGGGACCGGACCGCAGCGACGCACGGATGCACGCCAAGACCGTAGGATCCTACGCAGTGCCGTAGGGGACCGCACCGCCACTTCCCAGCAAATTAGGGACACTGTTGCTCCTGGGGTATCGGCGAGGACCATTCGCAACCGTCTCCATGAAGCTGGGCTACGGTCCCGCACACCGTTAGGCCGTCTTCCGCTCACGCCCCAACATCGTGCAGCCCGCCTCCAGTGGTGTCGCGACAGGCGTGAATGGAGGGACGAATGGAGACGTGTCGTCTTCAGCGATGAGAGTCGCTTCTGCCTTGGTGCCAATGATGGTCGTATGCGTGTTTGGCGCCGTGCAGGTGAGCGCCACAATCAGGACTGCATGCGACCGAGGCACACAGGGCCAACACCCGGCATCATGGTGTGGGGAGCGATCTCCTACACTGGCCGTACACCACTGGTGATCGTCGAGGGGACACTGAATAGTGCACGGTACATCCAAACCGTCATCGAACCCATCGTTCTACCATTCCTAGACCGGCAAGGGAACTTGCTGTTCCAACAGGACAATGCACGTCCGCATGTATCCCGTGCCACCCAACGTGCTCTAGTAGGTGTAAGTCAACTACCCTGGCCAGCAAGATCTCAGGATCTGTCCCCCATTGAGCATGTTTGGGACTGGATGAAGCGTCGTCTCACGCGGTCTGCACGTCCAGCACAAACGCTGGTCCAACTGAGGCGCCAGGTGGAAATGGCATGGCAAGCCGTTCCACAGGACTACATCCAGCATCTCTACGATCGTCTCCATGGGAGAATAGCAGCCTGCATTGCTGCGAAAGGTGGATAATACACTGTACTAGTGCCGACATTGTGCATGCTCTGTTGCCTGTGTCTATGTGCCTGTGGTTCTGTCAGTGTGATCATGTGATGTATCTGACCCCAGGAATGTGTCAATAAAGTTTCCCCTTCCTGGGACAATGAATTCACGGTGTTCTTATTTCAGTTTCCAGGAGTGTATAAATATGGAACCAACTCGTGATGCCCTGTCGACAGCACTCATTCCTTCTGGCATTTCATGACGTTCAAACACCGTATACACTCAGAAATGTTACTGCAAATTGATGTCAATGATATGACTCACTAATTTGGCGGACCACATGAAGATGCTGCAAGTGATCATAACTATGTATTGGATACCAAATAATCTTTGTTTAACCTAGTGTAATGGTATCCGTGGCTTGAAGATGGTCGCTTGACCGCACGTGGTTTTTCATACCGAAATACACGTTACAGAAGCTTTTGTTGGTTTCGTGATGCCGTTATTTTACGACATTGAAATTGTGCAGCACTATTTACGAAAATATTCACTGGAATGGCATACACTGAAGCGCCAAAGAAACCGATATAGGGGTGCGTATTGAAATACAGAGATACGTAAACAGGCAGAATACGGCGCTGCGGTCGGCAACGCATACATGAGACAAGTGTCAGTTGTTAGATCCGTTACTGATGTTGCCATGACAGGTTATCAACATTTAAGTATGAACGTGGTGTTATAGTCCGCGCACGAGCGATGGTACACAGCATCTCCGAGATAGCTCTGAAGTGCGAATTTTCCCGTACGACCATTTCACGAGTGTACCCTGAATATCAGGAATCCGGTAAAACATCAAATCTCCGACATCGCTGTGGCCGGAAAAATATCCTGCAAGAACGGGACCAACGATGACTGAAGAGAACTGTTCAGCATGGCAGAAGTGCAACTTTTCCGCAAATTGCTGCAGATTTCAATGCTGGCCGCCTGGGGTTAGCAGAGCGGTCTAAGGCGCTGCAGTCATGGATTGCGCGGCTGGTCCCGGCGGAGGTTCTGCCCTCCCTCTGGCATGGGTGTCTGTGTTTGTCCTTAGGATAATTTAGGTTAAGTAGTGTGTAAGCTTAGAAACTGATGACCTTAGCAGTTACGTCCGATAAGATTTCACACACACGCACATTTCAATGCTGCGCCATCAACAAGTGTCAGCGTGCGAACCACTCAACAAAACATCATCGATACAGGGTTTCGGAGCCCAAGGCCCACTCGTGTACCCTTTATGACTGTACGACGCAAAGCTTTACGGCTCACCTGGGCTCGTCAGCACCGACATTGGACTGTTGATGACTGGAAACATGTCGCTGGTCGGACGAGTCTCGTTTCAGATTATATCGAGCGAATGGTCTTGTACGGGTATGGACACAACCTCATGAACCCATGTACTCTGCATATCAGCAGGGGATTGTTCATGTTGATGATGGCTCTGTAATGATGTGGGGCATGTGCAGGTGGAGTGGACACAGATGGACAGCAAATGCTAAAAAAATTGTATAATAACAAATTAATATTTAGGATTTTAGCCTTTACTTTTCTGTGAAACCTCTTGCCAAATGTTATGATTCTAGATCAACAGAAAGTACCTTTATAGGTTTTGATGAGTGAGGTTGTATCGAAATAACTGACATAAATAGCGTATCTTTTGTCTGCTTTAACTTAGAAGCTTAAAATTTTCTCGCCGACATGGGACCGTATACTTTAGCATATGATACAAATTTCAACTTGATTCCTCAACCCCTTCCTGAGAAAAGATGTCATAAAGGGGGTAGGACGTCAAACGGGCCGACTTGGAGCAGGAGAGACACCACAGAACATTTTAATTTCCACTGTCTATACTTTTACAAATAAATTCATAAAACTTTGTCAGCATGACCAGGAAGGATTCGGGATTCACACTCATAGCAGTGGAAGTTCAAAAAGATAACAAAATAAATTTTTTCTACATGTGAAATTTCATCATTTTTTCGCTTACTATTGGCTGCATTTGTTGCTATAGGTACATTTTTGTTCACAAGTAAGAGAGATTCTTCGATGAATTTTGCACAGCTACAAAGCATACTTACAGGTGTATGAAACGCTAGAATTTTCCAGTTCTATTAAAAACAATGCTAAAAATTGAGATAATTAACTACAAATTTTCATTTTTTTCTAAACATAAAGTTTAAAATGTAACAGCTCGTTCATTTTTTCATAAATTAAATAGATTGTAGAGTTTCAGACACCTCTAAGTATGGTTTGTATGCTGTGCAAAATTCATCGAACAGTCTCTCTTACTTATGAAGAAAAGTGTGCCTATAGCAACAAATGCAGCCAATAGTAAGTGAAAAAATGATGAAATTTCACATGTAGAAAAAAATTATTTTGTTATATTTTTGAACTTCCACTGCTATGATTGTGAATCCTGAATCCTTGCTAGTCATGCTGACAAAGTTTTATGAATTTATTTGTAAAAGTATAGGCACTGGAAATTAAATCGTTCTGTGGTGCCTCTCCTGCTCCAAGTAGTCCTGTTTGACGTCCTACCCCCCTTAACAGTCGGAGGAAAGAAGGACAACATAGTAATCCTATAAGGGCTCCGTTATATTGGTTGGGGAACGTGACCCTAAAAACGGCAACAAAAGCGTATGACCTCAGTAAGAGGAGGTAATTAACGTCAGCATTGTCTGTAGATGGCAGCGACCATATTCTGGAGTGTAAATTGAGCATACAACGTGCTCTGGCGCCACGGTCGACCCTCTTCCGTAGGGCTGTTGAGCGCCAGCGACCTTAATGACCCCACGGTGGCCAGGCGGCATCTGCGGCGACCCGGCACCGCCTAACGGCCCTGGAAACAGACTGAGACAAGTCTCCGGGCCGGCGCGAACAATGGACGCCCGCCCGCCCGCATCGTCCGGAACACTTCGCCTTTCTCCCCGGACGCTCCGTAACGCTCGTCTACTAGGTAGGTCCTACTTCCCAGTCAATACAGCTCATTATCCTGGGCGGTCGGCTTTTACTGAGCAAAAGACGTGTCAGCTCCAGAAGACGTCACGCTAGTACCGAGTAACACCGCCTGTAGACTGGAGAATGACCTCAATTCGGCGAGGACGAGCGTCCAAAAGATGCTCCAGGTACGTCACGTTCAGCTGAAGCCACTAATTGATTGTTAGATCCCGTAGACCTACCAAATTGAGGGTATGTAGACTGATACGTCTCATCCGCCGTTCCACATAGTCCAGTTATTTTCGGGGTAAGTACCTGGTGATAAGGAGGGCACTCGAAGTACGATGGGGAGCGTGAGATAAGTGTGCGTGCAGCATGTGAACACGACTGTTATCATCTTAGAAGACGGGAGTGTCTACAGCACACTCCTCATGCAGATTGTAACTTGTGTTAAAAAGTAACTTCTTTGTTTTGATTTTGTGAACGAAAGCTTCAACTGACCTTGTTTCCTACTCTTTAACTTCGTCTGTGTTTGTGTTGTACGCCTGAACGATGGTGTAATTACGTAAACGCTATCAGACAATAAGAGTCGCCGAATCAGTCAAAAACTGTATAACTTTATTTGAATAATCTGTTACCAAAATAATCATAAAACATAAAACTTTGTAGTAGATAAGCTCTTCAGTGAAACCCTTGTATTGTGCAGTACTTTGAACAGTACTACTATACGTGATGTCACAGTAAGCGACTTGCCGTTTCAACACACAGAACTAGCGGAATAAAAATTCTACATAAAAATTACAAATCGAATTTCGAAAGAATAAATAGGTGGTGGTGGTTAGTGTTTAACGTCCCGTCGACAACGAGGTCATTAGAGACGGAGCGCAAGCTCGGGTTAGGGAAGGATTGGGAAGGAAATCGGCCGTGCCCTTTCAAAGGAACCATCCCGGCATTTGCATGAAACGATTTAGGGAAATCACGGAAAACCTAAATCAGGATGGCCGGAGACGGGATTGAACCGTCGTCCTCCCGAATGCGAGTCCAGTGTGCTAACCACTGCGCCACCTCGCTCGGTAAAGAATAAATAATCAAAATGTTTCTGTGAGAATGCCCTGTGATTTCACGTAAGCAAACTGACTAAATAAAATTCCAAAGATAAAATAACGTACACACAAATGTAAGACTGCACTGTAACAATGATACTGTCTGTATAAAAAATTAAATCCGAAGTCAGCTTCACCTACACTGAACCTGATAATAATTTCGAAAAGCAACATCTATCTATCTAACTTTGGCAACGGAAACTTGGTACTGCTCGAAAGTGATGAACATAAAAAAGTCAGTGCAACAGGAAACCAGCTAAAGGATGCAGTGCAATCCAAGGACAAGCTACTATGCTAAGCAAATCATTATTCAGTTTCAGCCACTGTGTTCCGCTGAGTGTAATGCGGCGACTCGCAATTGGTACCCAAATTTTTGTGAGGTGGATATTGCATTTACTAAATGATGTACAAGACTCTAACATTCAAAAACTATATCCAACCTCAGATACCTTAACAACTGCCATCATCTTTACAAAACTCACTTATGCAAAAATACAATACTCTGCAATGAGGCTAGTCACTGAAATCGTAAAGGAGAGGTGAATTTCTACCTCTGGGTGCAAACTATGTGAACAGATAATTTTGTCTCACCACGTCTTGACAATTTAACTAACTGACCCGAACCGATAAAGAATAATCTCACTAAAACTTCCCTTTTTCGAACATATCATCAGTTACGTGCAAGCAAGCAAGCTATGTAACAACATTACTTGAATATCTTCACAGTTCACAAATCAATATTTATCAAATAATATTTACAGAATTCAACATACTGTTCGTTTGTACATCTGCGCTCTGTTAGCAATTTCCAGACCGCTTAGTGGCATGAGCAACACCCAACTCGTTCACTTACTTCTCACGGAATGTGACTGGCAACGACAATGCTACTAACAGCAAAAGATCACATTGGTTCAAATGGCTCTGAGCACTATGGGACTCAACTGCTGTGGTTATCAGTCCCCTAGAACTTAGAACTACTTAAACCTAACTAACCTAACGACATCACACACATCCATGCCCGAGGCAGGATTCGAACCTGCGACCGTAGCAGTCGCACGGTTCCGGACTGCGCGCCTAGAACCGCGAGACCACCGCGGCCGGCAGATCACATTGCTGTACTCAGAACCTCTTAGGTGTAAGATAATGACTATTGAAGATTTCTGTTTGAAAAATGTCCAGTGTAAAGATATGAATTTGTGACATTATATATTGAATGAATGTGAAAAATAAACTAGAAACCTTACAAGATGTCAAAGAAGGAGTAACACCTATTCCTCAAAAATGTCGAGATAGACATCCAGGTTCTTGTTCTCAACAACGTGAGTGAGCAGGCGCAAGTCGTGATACGGAAAACTCGTCCCATACAAGACAGAAGCATCTGTCGCCTAAACTCCACGCTCCACACACTCAATTATTTGCACGCTCAAATGGTTCAAACGGCTCTATGCACTATGGGACCAAACATCTGAGGTCATCAGTCCCCTACACTTAGAACTACTTAAACCTAACTAACCTAAGGACATCACACACATCCGTGCCCGAGGCAAGATTCGAACCTGCGACCGCAGCAGCCGCGTGATTCTAGACAAGCGCCTAGAACCGCTCTGCCACCGCGGCCGGCAATTATTTGCAGGATGTATCCCAATCTCAGTCTTCCTCTACAGTTTTCACCCTCTACAGCTCCCCTCTCGTACCGTGGAAGCTATTCCCTGATGACACAGAAAATGTCCTGTCATCCTGTCTTCTCCTTGTCAGAGTTTTCCATATATTCCTTTCCTCGCCCATTCTGTGGAGAACCTCCTCATTCATTACCTTATCAGCCCACCTAATTTTCAACATTCTTCCGTAGCACCACGTCTCAAAAGCTTCGATTCTCTTCTGTTCTGGCTTTCCCACAGTCCATGTATCACTATCATACGACGCTGTGCTCCAAACGTACATCCTCAGACATTCCTTCCTCAAATACTGGTAGACACCTCTTGCCCAGCAATGTTCTTTTTGACAGGCTAATCTACTTTTCGTGACCCTCTTGCTCCGTCGGTCAAGGGTTATTTTGCTGCGTAGATAGCAGAATTCCTTAACTTCATTTACTTCGTGATCACCAATTCTGATGTTAAGTTTCTCGCTTTTATCATTTCTGCTACTTCTCATTACTTTCCTCTTTCTTTGATTTACTCTAAATCTACTTTCTGTACTCATTGGACTGTTCATTCCATTTAGCAGGTCCTGTAATTCTTCTTCACTTTTACTGAGGATAACAATGTCGTCAGCGAATCATATCATTCGTATCCCTTCACCCTGAAGTTTTATCCCATTCTTGTACCTTTCTTTTATTTCCGTCATTGCTTCTTCGATGTATATACTCAACAGTAAGGGTAAAAGACTAAATCCCTTTCCTACACCCTTTTTAATCCGACCACTTCGTTCTTGGTCTTCCACTCGTATTGTTTCCTCTTGGTTCTTGTACATATTACATGTTACGCGTCTTTCCCTATAGCTTACCCCTATTTTTCTACACCTAAGGCGAATAAACCGAGCGAGGTGGAGCAGTGGTTAGCACACTGAAATCGCATTCGGGAGGACGACGACGGTTCAATCCCGCGCCGGCCGCGGTGGTCTAGCGGTTCTAGGCGCTCAGTCCGGAGCCGCACGACCGCTACGGTCGCAGGTTCGAATCCAGCCTCGGGCATGGATGTGTGTGATGTCCTTAGGCTAGTTAGGTTTAAGTAGTTCTAAGTGCTAGGGGACTGATGACCACAGATGTTAAGTCCCATAGTGCTCAGAGCCAGTTTTTTCAATCCCGCGTCCGGCCATCCTGATTTAGGTTTTCCGTGATTTCCCTAAATCGCTTCAGGCAAATGCCGGGATGGTTCCTTTGACAGGGCACGGCCGACATCCTTCCCCATCCTTCCCTAATCCAATGAGACCGATGACCTCGCTGTTTGGTCTCTTCCCCCAAATCAATCCAGTCCTAAGGCGAATAACCATTTCCTAGACCTACACTATCGAATCTCTGTCAAAAATGGCTCTGAGCACTATGGGACTTAACAGCTATGGTCATCAGTCCCCTAGAACTTAGAACTACTTAAACCTAACTAACCTAAGGACAGCACACAACACCCAGTCATCACGAGGCAGAGAAATCGAATCTCTGTCTCTATATCTCTCTCTCTCATATGCTTTGATGCGTCATTAATTTAAGTTTAATATTTAACATTCGGTTCAACATTCTGGTCCGTGATTTGGCAAGCAGTAGTAATACCCCTTTCTAAAAATAGTTGTGTGTAAAATTTTGTGTAACGTTTCCGGACCAAAGAGTCCAGACGTTAGCATTTACGTTAACTGTACAAATAAACGAAGGCGCAGCCTTCACCTTTCCAGGGCAGCTAATAGTTACCTGGCTGTTCACTTGTGTGTTTTGTCAACTCGACCTCGCCATGTAAACAGCATGACTACCTCACACCCGGGAAGCAGCGCTTAGGCCATACGGCGCTCGGCTGCGCGTGAGCCCACGTAGCTCTGAAAAATTTATAACATATTAAGCTAATTCTCAATCAAAATGTACTTTATTACAATACCAGTACACTTATTTTTGTTAACTAGCAATGTACTAACAGTTTCATTTTTCAGTCTTCTGTGGGAGAGACGCCACATTTCGATGTGGCACAGATCAGCCATTGGCGTGACTTTGTTACAAATTTTCAGTATCTTTTTTTCGCTTACTGTACGACCTGAGCCTGCTGTCCGAGAATTTTCACTAATTACACAGCACAGAGCGATTACCAGATCGTGATATGCAACTTACATTTCAATAATTCCACCGGTTCACATCTTCAGTTACGCTGCTCCCAACACCAATCCTGGACAGTTACATCGTACGTTATTAAACAGCTTCGGTACTTATTTAGTGAGCAGAGGTAGAAGCAGACTCACACAGTCCATGTTGACTTACCGGCATCACACGCGATTCACCTTCAGTTGTCTCAACAAAAGTACCCGCCCGTCTGCCGAGATAACTCGGACCCATCCCATGTGGTAACATCTTAGCTTGATGCCTACAAAGGCATCGCCTGTTTGCAGCGAAAAGGTGCCAAGCTGTATCCTTGAAAGACAATTTCAGATAAAACTTCTTCCAATAACGTAAATATTTGGTCATATACCTTTCACTCCAGCGATTTTGCAATTCCAGGTAAAACGCTACTCGGTTTACTACCCGTATATTGATTTTAGTCCGTCTATTCGCAACCAAATTAGACGCTTAATTTTCTATCACTGAATACTGACATTGATGGAGGGTGGCAATTGTTGAACTATATGAAAATAAACATAAATTAGTTACAAACTGCGGCGTGTACACACTTTATTCAACACGTAAACGTCATTACAAAAAAATGGTTCAAATGGCTCTGAGCACTATGGGACTTAACATCTGTGGTCATCAGTCCCCTAGAACTTAGAAGTACTTAAACCTAACCAACCTAAGGACATCACACACATCCATGCCCGAGGCAGGATTCGAACCTGCGACCGTAGCAGTCGCGCGGTTCCGGACTGAGCGCCTAGAACCGCGAGACCATAAACGTCATTACAGATATTCGGATTTAGATTATGACATGTTCGATATGCCTGCCACTATTGGCGAAATTCTGCATGACCCGCTGAAGTGTGGGAACATCGATGACCTCCTGGCTGCCTGTTTTCAGCTCAGCAATGGTTTTGGGGTTATTGCTGTTCACCTTGTCTTTAATACAGCCCCACAAAAAGGAGTCGCGCGTGTTTGGATCCGGAGAATATGTCGGCTAGTCGCGGCCCATGCCAGTGACTTCTGGGTACCCCAGAGCCAGAGTGCGGTCCCCAAAGTGCTTCTTCAGGACATTAAGCACTCTCTTGCTTCCATGGGGTCGAGCTCAGTCTTGCATGAAACACATCTTGTCGAAATCAGGGTCACTTTGGATAATGTGGATGAAATCGTCTTCCAAAACGTCCACGTACCGTTCGGTAGTCACCGTGCCGTCAAGGAATATCGCACCGATTATTCCGTGACTGGACGTTGCACACCACACACTCACCCTTTGAGGGTGAAGATACTTCTCGATCGCGAAATGCGGATTCTCAGTCCCCCAAATGCGCCATTTTTGCTCATTGACGAAACCATCCAAATGAAAGTGGGCCTCGTCGCTACACCAAACGTGCCTGCATATACTAATTCCCATCATGCCCCGCGGCCAACCGTGCAGTTTGGATGCCCTAACGCAACCCGTTCTGAAGTACAACGATTTTATTTCATATATTTCAATAATTGTCACGCTTTATATTGACGGTGATAATACACTGCACGACAGAAAAATTGAAGCATCTAGAAGGGGGACGCAGAAACGAAATGAAGCTTCACGGGTTGAGAAGGTGTGTGATGTCATTTCAGGACTACAAAATCGATTGAAACTTAAAAAGAATTTAGCATATGACCCCATTTATCAGTTTGGGGTTACACCCGTTCTGGCCTCGATACGTGCAGATTCATTTGGGAAGGGTGTCATAAGGCTGTTGTATACTCTCATGAGGCAAAACGGTCCGCACCTGCTGTAAGTGGTCCTTGATATCCTGGATATTGACACTGGGACAGTGCTGACATCCGAGCTGGTCCCACACATGTTCTATCGCGGGTAGATCGTAGGATCTCACTGCCCCACAAGAGTACCTCAGTATTAACCAGACAGGTCATAGGGACAGGTGCCGTGTCTGGAAGCGCACTGTCCTGTTGAAAAATGGCCTACTTTACCGTCGCATGAGAGGTAACACATGAGGACCCAGGATGTCCGTGACGTTCCGTTGTGCCGTCAGAGTTATCCTCAGTCACCAGCCGTGGCTCTCCTCACCATGACGGCATGAGTAGCACCGTAGTGCCTCTCAGAGACAATGGAATAAGAGGATCAGATTGCCGCCAAACCAGCTGGCGATGGTCATCCGAGGTATTGCAGAATCACGATTCTCTGCCCAACACAACGCGACATTATTCATCGACAATCCACTCTTCACAAAGTTCGGCCATCTGCACGATCTGGCAACACTGTATGCTGCGTCACTTCCTGCGGAAGTCTTGCCTCCAGTTCCGGCGAGTTTGTTCCGCCTGTGGCCGTGGTCTAGCGGTAAGATGCGTGACGTGCGAATGCGAGGTATCGCGATCGAGACACGTCCGTCACGGCACCATTCCAAACGCAGCCATTTATGTTAATAGCAGCCTACGCAAGGGTCGGTAATTTCCTAGTCCGGCTGCAGCTAGTCTCTGACCAACGGTGCGGAATGACAAAACGTTGCATTTAGTCTATTATTTGTTGTCGTGTAGCAGACGCAGATGTGAAGCGGTTGTTTTTGGTGGTCGGATGTGTTCGACAAGTGACTTGACGACGAGTATGCCGTGACTTGACGTTCCCGCGGTGCTCGGTATCGGGCGACTGTCAAACACGAATGCCCCACAAATCTGGATATTGCACGATTCGACTAACCGTCCAGAGAGACACAGCGATACCCCTATCAAATTCAGTTACGCACTGACAATGCTGTCTCACGGGAGGACGCTGGATCTCCGTGCTCTTAACAGTGGTAACTCATCCTTTGACGCTGCTTACGTCCGTTATATGCCCTATCAGGCCAGGTAACAACTCTAAACACGAAAAACCCTAATGCACTCTGGTGCACCTAGCGTAAAGAGCACTCTGTCTTCAGGTCACAAGTGGCCCAACGGGACCATCCGATCGCCGTGTCATCCTCAACTGAGGATGGGGATAGGAGGGGCGTGTGGTCAGCACACCGCTCTCCGGGTCGTTATGGTTTTCTTTGACCGGAGCCGTTACTAATCGGTCGAGTAGCTTCTCAATTGGCATCACGAGGCTGAATGCGCCCCGAAAAATGGCAACAGCGCATGGCGGCCAGGATGGTCACCCATCCAAGTGCTGGCCACTCCCGACAGCGCTTAACTTCGGTGATCTGACGGGAGCCGGTGTATCCACTGTGGCAAGGCCGTTGCCCCTAGCGTAAAGAAATACAACACTAACCATTTACGTTCCACTAATGGCGTGAACGTGTACGAAGTTACGTTGATATCCGACTGTCTTCTGAGTGATACACTTTTTTTTATCAGTCAGTTTAGTTGGCTTTTTGATTCTAAATGTTCCAACTTAAACCTTTAAACCTTTTAATAACGATATACTCCCATTTTAATAACAGTGTGGTCCACGCTAGACCGTATTGAAGCTGTGTTCGCCGTTATTACTAAACATTATCTTCCAAGTCGCCACACGTGGCTGTGAAAATAAACTCTGGAACTTGCATGTCACGTAGCGAACTTAAAAATTTACTGTCGGCTGGGACAGAAGGAACTTTGTCGTTGATATTTTTATTAAACTTGAGCCGTTTCGGCTTCCGTCAGGGCGCGCGCGTCCTCGTACTGGCGCCACTTATGCTTGCATTCCATCGACTCTGGCCCTCGCCGTATCGTCTTTGCTGGGTCATACCGGCCGCGGTGGCCGTGCGGTTCTAGGCGCTCCAGTCCGGAGCCGCGCTGCTGCTACGGTCGCAGGTTCGAATCCTGCCTCGGGCATGGGTGTGTGTGATGTCCTTAGGTTAGTTAGGTTTAAGTAGTTCTAAGTTCTAATGGTTCAAATGGCTCTGAGCACTATGGGACTCAACTGCTGTGGTCATAAGTCCCCTAGAACTTAGAACTACTTAAACCTAACTAACCTAAGGACATCATACATATCCATGCCCGAGGCAGGATTCGAACCTGCGACCGTAGCAGTCGCACGGTTCCGGACTGCGCGCCTAGAACCGCGAGACCACCGCGGCCGGCTCTAAGTTCTAGGGGACTGATGACCACAGCAGTTGAGTCCCATAGTGCTCAGAGCCATTTTTTTTTTTTTTTGCTGGGTCATGTGTTTCCTCTGCGGCTGTGTGGTAGTGAGTGGCGTGCGGGACATGGAACTGGACGGGTGTGCCCGAGTACTCGGAGTCCTGGCGATTGCAGCGAGTTAACACCGTTGACCGTTGGGCTATGGGGGCCGCGTTTTCCTGCAGCGTTGACTGTTTCTACCGGCGAGTTCAGTGGACAAGGAGCGGCTCTCGTCGCGTGCAACCTGGTTACGACGTGCATCGGTCAGTCGTGGTGTGCTAAACACGCCGAGATGCATTGAACAACTTGTTAGCAGCCACGAGCAGCAGGGCAGTATTATCCGAGGCCTAACTGGCGTCCCGAAGCTAGTGGCCTCCTTGGCATTTGTTTGAAATTATCTACGAAGATGTCTAGTAAGCACTGTACTTATAGATTGTAAATTCTGCCCGGTGTGAGCTCGCCAGGAATCCAGTTTCTTGTGCTTTTCGGTGAACCCTTTGGGGCTGTGTGTCTAAATCTGGAGGTTTTCTGTATGCGCCAAGCTAGTATTTGGCAAAATTAATCTTGTACTTTAAATCATGATTTGTTATTATTCAGTATTTGATACCTGTGATTATAATTTCTGTTTGTTGCAAACCTTATGGCCCTTCCTGGGACGAGTTCTTGGATTTGGCCAGTGACAAAGTCGTGTGCGCTCACACTAAAGGTACGCACTTATGGGTCATGTGTGTGCGTACTTGTACGTGCACACACTCTTACACCGTCTTGAGAAGCCCTTCGGGTTGTAGGGTACAATTTAACCGGCCATCAGCCATTTGGTGCGTATCCCAATTACAGTGTCTATTAGCCCCTAAGCCGGCATGTGTGGCCGAGCGGTTCTAGGCGCTTCAATCTGGAACCGCGCGACCGCTACGGTCGCAGGTTCGAAACCTGCCTCGGGCATGGATGTGTGTGATGTCCTTAGTTAGGTTTAAGTAGTTCTAAGTTCTAGGGGACTGATGACCTCAAATGTTAAGTCCCATAGTGCTCAGAGCCATTTGAACCATGCTCACCTACAAAACAACGAAAAACTCCCGCAAATCGGACTCATACAACACGTAAAATCGCGAAACTCCCTTACCTTTTGCCATACAAATCTTATTTCGTATTTTCCACAACCCCTCCCCGGCCTCTCACTAATAATACGTAAGAGACTGTATACTAACACTGTTTCTTTGTATTCAGAATTATTCGCAGTTGTGACGAAAGTCTTTACCAAAAGATCTGAATACGAGGCAAAAATTACGACAAAAACAGAGCAATAATAAGAAATGTGATTATTTATTGTCGTTGTATTATACAGGGTGATTCAAAAAGAAAACCACAACTTTAGGAATTTAAAACTCTGCAACGACAAAAGGCAGAGCTAAGCACTATCTGTCGGCGAATTAAGGGAGCTATAAAGTTTCATTTAGTTGTACATTTGTTCGCTTGAGGCGCTGTTGACTAGGCGTCAGCGTCAGTTGATGCTAAGATGGCGACCGCTCAACAGAAAGCTTTTTGTGTTATTGAGTACGGCAGAAGTGAATCGACGACAGTTGTTCAGCGTGCATTTCGAACGAAGTATGGTGTTAAACCTCCTGATAGGTGGTGTATTAAACGTTGGTATAAACAGTTTACAGAGAATGGGTGTTTGTGCAAAGGGAAAAGTTCTGGACGGCCGAGAACGAGTGATGAAAATGTAGCACGCATCCAGCAAGCATTTGTTCGCAGCCCAGGAAAATCGACTCGCAGAGCTAGCAGAGAGCTGCAAAAAAATGGTTCAAATGGCTCTGAGCACTATGGGACTCAACTGCTGAGGTCATAAGTCCCCTAGAACTTAGAACTACTTAAACCTAACTAACCTAAGGACAACACACACATCCATGCCCGAGGCAGGATTCGAACCTGCGACCGTAGCGGTCGCGCGGTTCCAGACTGTAGCGCCAGAACCGCTCGGCCACCAGCGGCCGGCAGAGAGCTGCAAATTCCACAATCAACTGTATGGAGAGTCCTACGAAAAAGGTTAGTTATGAAACTGGAACGTCAACTACCCGAGGCGATGGATCGGCCGCCAGGCAGCCCGTGACAGAGCACTTCATCACTGGCCTCCAAGAAGCCCTGATCTTACCCCCTGCGATTTTTTCTTATGGGGGTATGTTAAGGATATGGTGTTTCGGCCACCTCTCCCAGCCACCATTGATGATTTGAAACGAGAAATAACAGCAGCTATCCAAACTGTTACGCCTGATATGCTACAGAGAGTGTGGAACGAGTTGGAGTATCGGGTTGATATTGCTCGTGTGTCTGGAGGGGGCCATATTGAACATCTCTGAACTTGTTTTTGAGTGAAAAAAAAAACCTTTTTAAATACTCTTTGTAATGATGTATAACAGAAGGTTATATTATGTTTCTTTCATTAAATACACATTTTTAAAGTTGTGGTATTCTTTTTGAATCACCCTGTATTATAGCAAACAAGTATGAAGTCTCTTAAATCCCGTCCGCCCTACCGTTGGTATGACCCAGCTGTTTGTTGCTATGCACGTTTACTGTCTTGCCTGGCACAAGCATGCGGCTCACTAGAGGAATCCTTGGGGCCTACAGAACAGCTCTAATGTACCCTCTGTGCAGGATATCTCAATCAGCCTCACTCATGCTAATTGAGCGTTTAATGAGAAAGCTACGGCCAAGGAGGGCCGTCATGCGATAGCACGTCGGCCAGTCCTCTTTTACGAGCAGGGGTGGGGTGTCCCAGTCCCCTCCTCCCGACTCTCCAAGCTCCACCACAATACCACACAGACTCTTCAGGCACTTGAATACCCACACGCCTCTGGAGCTAGGTAATGGACAGAGGCGCAACGTCTCTTCGCAAATAATGTGACGGCAACAAAACGCTTTGCTTCACGTCCGTGGGATACAATAGCACCAGAATGGTAATAACGTCATATACAGGTCATTTGAGCAGAAAGTTTAAACTGTATATTGAAGAAATTTATTCATATTATAATTTTAGCTGTTAAAGTTGGCTTGGAACGAACGTCAAATTGGCATGAAGTGTATGACATGCTTGGATACGTAAGTAGTAAGCATTTCATCCCAACGGCGTGAAGTAGGAAGGAGCAACATCATCTGTATTATGTCCTAGCCTTTTACACAGATCTGCAACCATGTTCACATACAGTGCATGTACTGCCCACATCTCCTCCTCCTCCCTCTCTCTGCCCATCTCCTCCTCTCTCTTTTCATCCTCTTCTTCCCCCATCTCTTTGTCCATCTTCTCCTTCTCTCTGCTCAGCCATGCTCTTCTACACTTCTAGCCCCTGGGACACGTTCTGAAGCTCCTCATGTTACTCGATAGTCGTGCAGGGCAGCCTAGATGACAGGAGTTACCAACAGCTTTTCACTCCCAACGCTATGGGATCTATGTGACACCCCACTGTACATCTTTCCAGATAATACACTATGTGATCAAAAGTATCCGGACACCTGGTTGAAAATGACTTAAAAGTTCGTGGCGTCCTCCATCGGTAATGCTGTAATTCAGTGTGGAGTTGGCCCAGCCTTAGCGTTGATGACAGCTTCCACTCTCGCAGGCATATCTTCAATTAAGTTTCTTGGGGAATAGCAGCCCATTCTTCATGGAGTGCTGCACTGAGGAGAGGTATCAATGTCGGTCGGTGAGGCCTGGCACAAAGTCAGAGTTCCAAAATATCCCAAAGGTATTCTATCGGATTCAGGTCAGGACCCCGTGCAGGCCACTCCACTACAGGGATGTCATTGTCGTGTAACCACTGCGCACAGGCCGTGCATTATGAACAGGTGCTCGATCGTGTTGAAAGATGCAATCGCCATCGCCGAACTGCTCTTCACAGTGGGAAGTAAGAAGTTCGTTAAACATCAGTGTAGATCTCTGCTGTGATACTGCCACGCAAAACAACAAGGGGTGCAAGCCCCCGATATGAAAAACACTACCACACCATAACACCACCGCCTCCGAATTTTACTGCTGACGTTCCACACGCTGGCAGATGACGTTCACCGGGACTTCGCCATATCCACACCCTGCCATTGGATGGTACATTGTGTACCGTGATTCGTCACTCCACACAACGTTTTTCTACTGTTGAATCGTCCAATCTTTACGCTCCTTACAACAAGCGAGGCGTCATTTGCCATTTACCGGCGTGATGTGTGGCTTATGAGCAGCGGCTCGACCATGACATCCAAGTTTTCTCACCTCCCGCCTAACTGTCATAGTACTTGCAGTTGGTCCTGATGCCGTTTGGAATTCTTGTGTGATGGTCTAGATAGATGTCTGCATTGTGTTTGTTAGGTATGGTTCAAATCAGCTATGTGTAAAACCATCAATTCCATATAACCTGTTTTTTTAAGAGGATCTACACAATCAAACTCCTTGGAAAAATAAAAAAAAATACCAACTGGCGTTATTTTGTGGCTGCCTTGTATGTCTATGGCTGCCCTGAATACCAAATTACGCACCGCATATACTCTCAAATCTACTAGATTTCTACTAGAGATTTTATCATCTATTCTCCCTAGTGAACTATATACGCAATATTATTAAAATTTCGTTATCTGCTATTTGTCCTGATGTTGCAATTTTAACGGCCAGCCGTGTCTATTAAGATCACTGGAGGTCTTATTACGCTTTCTTGTGTTTGCGATATAATGAAGAACTCTCTGCTACCGTTGGGTATCGATAATTTCATTTGTACAACAATCTCATACAAAATTATTTTATATGAAAAATTTCATATTTTGTGCATCACTGCTTACATTCGGCGTGAATGGAAACGTAAGTGTTTATTTTATGTAGTTATTTGCAATATTTCCAATTTATTTTGTCAACTTTCACCCAAAGAATATTTGGCAGTTAATTCAAATACTGTCCCTACCAGCGATGTAAGTAGTTAAATTTTTTCCGTCAGACTTAATCACGACTCCTTCTCGTTTTGTGGAAAGAGCAGTTGTGTGAGGGTATCGCAAAGAAGTCATTTGTAAGGGTGGATATGTTTTGTGTGCAATTTGAGTTTGCAAGTGGTGGGAACAGAACTAAGGTATTTATGTCAAACATTTGTTTGAAGTGTTTAAGAATACAGAAGTTAAGAATGTGAACATATATTATGACGTAGTTAGTCACCCATAACAATTTCACAATCCGGACAATTTCAGTTTTCTTCGTATAGGAGAATCCGGAGAAAAGAGTTGTGCTCCGAAAGCAATGTAGGCAGCATGTAAAACCTTCTAAGTACCAGATACAAAAATAGTTTGACTTGAACATGCCCACTTTTAAAATTCCTCAAGATGACGTGCATCTGTAGTTATATTTGTCAAACGTGGTTTGACCTTTTATTCAATATACCACAGAATCTGCCGGTTCACTTGTTTATCGCTGTTCCGCAGTTGCTACCGAAATAACAGCAAGTGGTTCCCGGCGGCGGGTTCGCGTGCTCCACTTGCACGGACGGCAGCTTCGGCACCTGCAGCCAGGGGGCGTGTCCGTCGCCGGCCGGTTCTCTTATCCCGAGCGGCATCGACACGGCCTGCGCACCGCACCGCACTGCACCGCGCCCTCATTCCTGCCCACGCGATCGACTCCCGACGGGGGCACACCAGGCTCCGACATGCTCACCGCCTGTCTCACTAGCTACTGCAGTTCAGCAACAGGTGGCCCCCGCCCGAGCGTCACCACACCTGCCGGCTGCCCTCGAATCTACTCGGTGTTTCCTACTGGTTTACACTGGGATTGGGCTAAGGCAGTGGCTTTCAACGATTTTCAACTAAGCGTGCCACTGTGCCCTAGAATGGTGCCAAAGAACTCCCCAAACATCCCCCTCTGGATCTCAAGTCTTTCTAAATTAAACACAGTCAAACTTCACCTTCTTCAAAACTCTCGCTACGTAAAATGTATTTCCGTACACACAGCAGAAAACCTCGGATAGTTTTTATGCATAACAACTTTATATTAGTATAAATTAAATATACATGTACAGAAATATTTTTCTTCTTCTTCTTCTTCTTCTTCTGCACTTCATGTTCTAGGCAAAATGCTTGTCCGACTGCAAATTCAGAGTTGTTTTTATCTTTTTTACATCTACATGAAAACTCTACAAGCCATCCTACAGTTAGCTGGCCGGTATGCCCGAGCGGTTCTAGGCACTTCAGTCTGGAACCGCGCGACCGCTACGGTCGCAGGTTCGAATCGTGCCTCGGGCATGGGTGTGTTACTTAGGTTTAAGTAGTGTTAGTCGTGTTACTTAGCCGTGTTAGTGAGCCGTGTTAGTGAGCAGTGTTAGCCGTGTTAGTCGTGTTAGTGAGCCGTGTTAGTCGTGTTAGTGAGCCGTGTTAGTCGTGTTAGTGAGCCGTGTTAGTGAGCCGTGTTAGTGAGCTGTGTTAGCGAGCCGTGATAGTTAGTCGTGTTAGTGAGCCGTGATAGTTAGTCGTGTTAGTTAGGCTTAAGTAGTTCTAAATTCTAGGGGACTGATGACCTCAGATGTTAAGTCCCATAGAGCTCAGAGCCATTTGAACCATCCTATAGTGCCTGGCTGAGGACGCCCTGTATCACTCCATGGCATTTCCTCTCCTGTTCAAATTGCCAGTAGAGTGAGGAAAAGACGGCCGTCTATATGTCTCCGTATGAGCTCTAATTTCTCGTATCCTCTCTCCGTGGTCCTGACGCGAAATGTTTGCTGACGGCAGTAGAATCGTTCGGCAGTGTGCTTCAAATGGCGCTTCTCTAAATTTTCTCAGTAGTATTCCTCGGAAAAAGTGTCGCTTCCCCTCCAAGAATTCCCATTTGAGTTTCTGAAGCATCTGCAATACTTCCCTGTTGTTCGAAGGTACCGTTAACAAATCTGGCTGCCCGCCTCTGAATTGCTTCGATAACTTCCTTTAATTCGACCTGGTGTGCACACACAAACATTCGACCAGTGCTCAAGAATGGGCATTAGCGTCCTATATGCTGTATCCTTTACTGATGAACCACACTTTCCTAAAATTCTTCCAATAAACCAAAGTTGACCATTCGCCCTCGTTACCGCAACCCTCACGTGCTCGTTCCATGTCATATCGCTCTGCAACGTTACACCCAGATATTTAAACGACGTGACTGTGTTCGAACATTATGGGTTTGTTATTCCTTCTCCCTGGCAGTAGCTTATATTTTTCTACATTTAGAGCTAGCTGCCATTCACCACACAGCTAAAAATTTTGTCTAAGGCATCTTGTACGCTCCTGCAGTCACTCAACTTCGACACCTCTCCGTGCACGACAGCATCATCAGGAAATAATTGCAGATTGCTGTATAGAAAGTACTATCGGTCATATCACACTGTTGCCTCGGCTTTATAAATTTTAATTCTGGTGGTCTTTCTTGACTTGTTATTTAACGTCCACAGTGTCATATGTACAACTTACGTGTTTAAAAAGTTGAATTGTAGTTTCTATATCTCGATCTTTAATGTATATTGTATATGCTCCTAGACAGCAGAAACAAAAGACCTGTTCTATGTGTCTTCAGTTCATAACTATCTATGAATGACTGCGTATTTTCCCTGAAATGTCATTAATCTAGTTACAGGTACTGATATTTCTAAGTTATATTATTTGACAATTTGTTCAAGTCTATACAGATCTCCGAAGCTCGTCCTCTTTTACTGTACTGCTATAAGATCATCCACTAACAGTAAAACATTTCCAAAGTTCACATTTTTGGAAGTGATATTGACGGCTCTTTGTTTTCAGCCATGTTGAGAAAATGATTATAAAATTCATTGAGTTTGTCACTAACTAGACACCACAGATTTTCAGCGTGGTCCATCTAATACTGGTAAACAGTACGATAAATTGCACACAATACACATCAGACATAGGAAACCAAATAGTAACGAGAAAGATCAAGTTCTCTCCAGCCACGCAGAATCATTCAGCAGTAGCTTAGTATACGGATAAATATACATGTACAGAACTGCATGGTCAGCTATCTTGACCCATTCCAAGAGTGTTGGTTACCATTGTAACAGAATAAGGACAGAGAGCCGTGTTGTGGTAGGTTTTCTTTTGCAACTGCTTGCTGTTCTTTCTTTCTTTCGTTTTTACATTTTTCTCTTAATAAGGTCTTAGGTTTTAGCTGCACATATTTAATATCGTATATTCAATGTCGTATTGGGAGAAATACAGAATGATACGAATCTAAACTAGTAGTAAAATGTTACAGATATTCGTGAACGTCAGAGCTCCACGAATTTTGCGTTTCGTATAACATCATATTTTTTAGTTGAAAATGTCAAAAAGTTGACTTACATTTCCTATTTTAATCACTATGTCTTATAGCTTGATTTTATGGAATGAATCGCCATCGTGGAGAAAAGTGTTTATTTCGCTGAAGGGTACAGTGGATAATATGTGATGTCTACTCTAGAAACTATTTTAGACAAAAGTGTTTCAGTTTATTGTCAACAATCAAATACGAAAACAACAGTAACACTTACAAATATAATGTCAAAAGGAGAAACGATTTACACTAAGCATCACTTAAACTTAGTGTGGCACACAAAGGAGTGAGGTATTCAGCCATAAAATCTTTGACCACCTCTCTGTGATGCAAATAATGTAATGGATAAGTAAATTAACTTCAAACGCAAACTGACATCATACCTGCTTGACAACTCCTTCTATTCCACACAAGAGTTTCTGAAGATGTGCTATAACTGTAAAACTATCTTGTTCCATATCACAACGAGAGGTCGCCATTACGATCCACGGAACATACAACCAAGTTATTATCGTGCCAACTAATTAAGACATTAAATTCGCATTCATTTTTGTTATTTAGTGTTTAAGAGAACAAAGCAAAGAAAGTCTCCCCCAGGATCTCCTTCTCTTTGCAACGCTCAACTTCCTACCCCTTTTTATAATCATCATTCCCTCGAGAAATGGAAATGTCTCCTACGGGGGCGATAATGCCCGACTGAAAACTGCTGGTAAAAAATTATAATTACGAGTAAATGGTTACAAATTCCAGTTTCAACTAGGTAATACGTTCTATAAGCCTATTAATTGTCTAATACTGTTCATGTGGACCATGAAGTACGCTGCAACCGACGTAACAGTTCACAGTATGTGATGTGTTTCTAAGTGTTTTAAGAGTCTGAAGAAATAGTTTTCAGTTAAGATTTATTTAATAATTCAAACAAGATATTTAGGCTTCCTTCACCAATTAACAGCCACTCATCATGTTAACTGAAAAACATTCCAGGAAAAAGGCACAGCGGGAAAAGTAATGAAACACGATGTCTTTCCGATATGACTGGAAGGAAACACACTGGCTCTCGCGACTTAATAATGGCCATAGTATGTTACATGTACAATTAACTTTTACAGCGTCAATTAGCGCTGCTGCTGTTCCACAACCAAAGCAGATCGTTATTTAAACTGATTTAAAGTTGAAAGAATAATGCTAACTGAGTACTAAACCTTCTGTGACTGCCGAGGGCCACATCTGACTTAATGTTTGTGTTAACGTTGCGGATCAGTCAGTTAGATCTGGCCATGCACAGGGCCGCTTTCAACTTACACGTCAAACGGTCTCGGAAACAGAAATAAGACTGGCAGTGTCCTCAAAACTTTAGAAAACTAGGCTTGTAATTCTTTCAAGGCCTCAACGAATTCTTCAAACCTCGCGTTTTCTTTAATGCCACTAAGGTTAGGGAACTGGATTGTGTTTGTCAGAATTTCTCCCTTCTACAATGCGATTTTATTTTTAAACGCATCCCCAAAAAAATGGTTCAAATGACTCTGAGCACTATGGGACTTAACATCTGAGGTCATCAGTCCCCTAGAACTTAGAACTATTTAAACCTAACTAACCTAAGGACATCATACACATCCATGTCCGAGGCAGGATTCGAACCTGCGACCGTAGCGGTCGCGCGGTTCCAGACTGAAGCGCCTAGAACGCTCGGCCACACCGGCTGGCTATGGCTTGCAGTATTTCGGAAAAGCATCCGTGGTCTGAGAGCAGTACTTCTCCATTCATTCGCTTCGTTATTTTTTGGTCAACCAGTCGGTGTTGTCATTGAGGTCTTAACTTCGAAGGCTATCTTCTGCATGCCTATTCATGCATGCACAGGTATTTAACTCTGTTACTGCATCAAAGCTTTTCCTCGTTCTACGATTTCTACCATCCCATACTTAACTCCATTACCTTTGTAGACAAGTCCTTCTTGCCTCAGGATGTGTCCCATTAACCGATCCCTTCTTTTAGTCACCTTGTGCCATGAATTTCTCTTCTTTCCAATTTTAATATGTATCTCTTCATTAGTTACCCGATTTACTCCTATCATCCTCACCATTTTTCTGTAGCAAAATATTTCATTAGTTTCTATTCTTACACTTTCCAAAACTTGTTAATAGTGTAGCGTTGAAAACTGCAGCAATTCGCGGAAGGGGTGTACTTCTGTCACGTTGAACGATTCTCTTTGGGCGTAGTTGATGCCGTACTTGCAGAATCTTTTTCCGGCCGCAGATGTCGGAGACTTGATGTTTTAACGCATTCTTGATATTCACGGTACACTCATGAAATGGTCGTGTGGGAAAATTCTCACTTCAGCGCTGTCTCGAAGGTACTGTGTGTCATCGCTTGTGCGCCGACTTAACACCACTTTCAAATTCACTTAAATCTTTGTAACCTGTCATGGACGCAGCAGTAACCGATCTAACAACTGCGCCAGACACTTGTTGTCATATATAGGCGTCGCCGACCGCAGAGCCGTATTCTGACGGTTTACATATCTCTGTTTTTGAATACCCATGCCTATACCAGTTTCTTTGGCGCTTCAGTGTATGACGGGCGAAAGACGGCTGCGCACATACGTACGAGTGAACAGACGCGCAATTGTTTAGCAACTGACCACCAAAATGAAACAAGGCGCTAGCAAAAATGTCTCCCTACCGACCGTTCAACGAACATTTTGCGTATGGGCCTCGACAACAGTCGCCTGGTTCATGCACCCATGCTGATTATTGTACACCGGCGACGAAGGCTGGACATGTGCATCTATCACACAGCTCGAAGTATATATGCGCTAAAGTCCCACTCTAGAAGCGACCGATCCGGGCATTTGACCGGAGTGCACAAATTTAGGGGCAGCATTTTGGCCATAAGTGTGAGAAAAACATTGATGTGTTAAGTACTCAGTAATAGAAAAATATTACCATATGCAACGTAAGTTTTAATGGTACGAGAGGTTCCCATCGCATTGGTTGCCTATATTTCCATTATTATAGTGACGCGTCTCGGTACGCATCCTGATTTTTGTATGATTTTCGCCGCTCTGCGCTGGCAAAAGTTCTCCACACGCCCCGAAACACCTTTGTGGCGATTGTGTGACGTATTGTTGCGCGGCTCGTGGTAGACGAGCGGCAGCCAATCGCCACTCCCATACGAATTCGTCATAAGAATAAAAAGTAACTTCTTGTAAGAGGCACCAGATGAACCCATCAATTACCAAAAAAAATGTAATACACATTTCTTTAAATTTTACAATCGATCTTGCACTGAATGCACTAACGATAAATCTGAACAACTTATTAATCACAGTCACTATTTTCCCTTCTTATATAATGTATACCATGTCCACAGAAATGCTCCCTGTGGTGTCACCGCCAGACACCACACTTGCTAGGTGGTAGCCTTTAAATCGGCCGCGGTCCGTTAGTATACGTCGGACCCGCGTGTCGCCACTATCAGTGATTGCAGACCGAGCGCCGCCACACGGCAGGTCTAGAGAGACTTCCTAGCACTCGCCCCAGTTGTACAACCGACTTTGCTAGCGATGGTTCACTGACAAAATACGTTCTCATTTGCCGAGACGATAGTTAGCATAGCCTTCAGCTACGTCATTTGCTACGACCTAGCAAGGCGCCATTATCAGTTGCTATTGATATTGTAAATAATGTACAGACAAGAGCTACGTTCAACATTAATGGATTAAAGTTAAGTATTCCACCATCTGCGTCCGTTTTTCTGGGCTCTGATTTCCTTGTCCTGTTGCAGACCTCACGCCAGCCTGCGTGAGCTTAAACGCGTGCCTTTCGGCTTCCTCTTTTCATACGGGTTGGCTCTTAAGCCAATCCACAACACTTCCAAAACACTGTAAGCATTAAGAACGTATTTTAATTGATGGTGATTCTGTTGGCATAGTTAGGGTAGGATTCGGCATATCTACGCTCTTGGGCAAAAAAGAAAACCTAACCAGTGTACTGAGTTTAATTATAAAGTTAAATTTTGCCCCAAATCTTACTAGTCCTTTAAGAAACCTGACAACGATACCAACAACTGTAGCAAGCGGCAAAGGTAATTTCTCTAAGTTAAAATTAAAACCTTTTTACGTTCGATTACAGAAATCATCTTAATGGTTTGGCCATTTCGGCAGCTGAGCATAAAATTGCTGATCGAAGAAGTATAAAATATGTAATAAGAAAGTTTGCAGAATACAAAGAAAATAAAATGCTTTTTTTATTTTAGCGTAGTTGTTACCTTGTTTTATTTTCAACATAACGGCTTTTAAAAATGTTCAAATTATTTGGTTACCAATTTGTGGCTAGGTACAGATATCTCTTAATTAATTTTTACTGTTTTGTACTGCTTGATTATCAGTGTTATGTTGTACGTGCCTTTTTAAAAATAAGATTTTATAACAATTTAAGTAAGATTATTTGATTTCTATTGGAAATAAAAAGGTACAAGTATGTATCGGGTGAACATGAATAAAACCGACAAACTGGGACGGATTCCCGAAAGGAAAAGAAGAAAAAAAATCCTATGAATATGTGTCCGGAAATGCATCTTGCCACGGTAGATGTTGCTGACGAATGGAAGTTCCTATGGCCATGTGCCGTGGTTTCTTGCATGTTGCAGGCCGTGTGATTGACGCAGCGTAATGTGAGCAACAACAAAAAAATGGTTCAAATGGCTCTGAGCACTATGGGACTCAACTGCTGAGGTCATAAGTCCCCTAGAACTTAGAACTACTTAAACCTAACTAACCTAAGGACAACACACACATCCATGCCCGAGGCAGGATTCGAACCTGCGACCGTAGCGGTCGCGCGGTTCCAGACTGTAGCGCCAGAACCGCTCGGCCACCAGCGGCCGGCAAGCAACAGAATGGACCGGTATTGATGTTGAGAAGAAGCCGATGTGGTGTTTGAGTACGGCCAAGAAGATGGAAACGGTCGAGAGGCAGCACGGCCATACCAAAAGAAGTACGCTCACTGACATCAACCACATCACACAATATATATAAATGGTGTCCTATTTATCTTGATCACCCTAAATAACCGTTTGTTCAGATGCAAATTAAAAAATGTTTCAAGCAAATGTTCTTTAGCCGTCAGGGGGACATCAATCAGCATATATATATATATATATATATATATATATATATATATATATATATATATATATATATAGCCGAAAAACTGCATGGAAGGGTTCCTGACTGGAAATGGAGGAAGGAAGCTCCTACGAACATGTGTCCGATATGGTCCGTGCGCCAGCAACGACAACAAATTGTCCTGGAACACCGTACAGAGCTGCATCGCTTCCATGTCGCAACATATGTTCAAAGCGGCCTCCAGGGGAATCAATCACGTCGCATCATGGACTGCCGCTCTCCGAAGAGTGTCACAGGCGTTATGAACACGCTGTTGAAGAGTCTGAACGTCAGGAACTGGTTCAGCATTTACAGCGCTTTTGAGATGCCCCCAGAGGTAAAAGTGTAGGAGGTTTAAGTTCGATGATCTAGCAGGTCATACTACAGGGCCTCTGTGTCCTACCCAATGTCTGAGGAGATGTTCTCGAGGTGTCGGCGAACTGTAATGTGGAAGTGGGGTGTGCTCCGTTATGCAGAACCCACATAAACTGTCGTATTGCCAAAGGCATATTCTCAACTAGCCAGGCAGAGTTTTCTGCAGGAAGTCCAGGTATGTTCCTCCGTCGAGGAGTTCTGGGATAATGACCGGTCCAAGTATGTGGTCGCCAAGATACCCTGCCTACTCACTGATACTGATGAGACGCCGTAACCATTCCCAGAGGATTGCCTGTAGCCCACAGATGCCGACTATGCACTCTGATAATGCCAGTTCTGATAACGGTTGGTTCATTGATAAAGACGAATGGGGACAGAAATTTCATAATTATGTTGGTCTGGTGCAAAAACCATCGAGAAAATCCTTCCCGTAAATGGAAATCCGCTGCTGATAATTCTCGCACTCGTTGTTGGTGATAGGGATGGTAGCGGTTTTCATGCAGAAGACACATAATCGTACTTTGGCTTACACCATGTTGGCTGGCCACTTCCTGCATCTTGTACTTGGATTCGTCTCAATACGCTGTAGAACCCTTTTTCTCAAAGGCGACGTAATCACTAGAGCGGAGGCTGATGCGTGGTTCGAAGAATACAAGGATAAGTTTACCGTACCCTCCTGGCCACCGGATTCCGCAGATTAAAACCCACTCGAGAATCTGTAGCACCACCTCTATCGGACTGTTAGCGCCATGGATCCCCAACCAAAAGACCTAGCGCAGTTGGCCACGATACTGGATTCAGGATGGCTCACTATTGCTGTCGGTACCTTCCAGAGCCTCGCTCACTCTCCTCCTGTGCGTCTCGCTGCGGTCCACGCTGCAAAAGGTTGTTATGCCAGCTTTTGACAGGTGGTCACACTAATATGATTGGATAGCGTATATTCGATGTTAATCAGTTCCTGTTTTGCTGAAACGCTCTTGTTGCTGTTGCCAGACTGCATTCTATATCTTCAATCTGGCCATCGTCAGACTCATTTACTACTTTTAGTGTCTCAGTTCTTAATCTAATTTCCTCAGCATCGCCCGATTTACTTGGACTAAATTTACTTACCTATGGTTTTATGTTTATTGATGACATTCATCGGCCCTATTCACATGATCTTTCTTACTCCGTCATCGGGGAATTTAAAAACATTTATTTCTTCTCCATGAACTTTAACCCCCTTTTCAAATTTATCTTTGGCTTCCTTTACCATGTGCTCAATGTACAGATCGAATAACATGAGGGGTAGACAATAAATCTGTCTCATTTACTTCCGAAGTACTGATTCCCTTTCACATCCTTCCACTCCTTTCCTAACTTCTACGTAAGTTCTGTATAACCTTTCAGTCCCTGTATTTTATCGGTGCCATCTTTAGAAATTCAAAGAGTATTGTAGTCAACATTGTCGAAAGCTTTCTCTAAATTTGCAAATGCTGTGAATATATGTTTGCCTTTTTTCAGTCCTTATTCTGAAATAAATGGTAGGGTCAGTATTGGTTTTCGTGTTCCTACATTAATTCGGAACCAAGGTAGGTAAGACCTACAGTAAATATAGTAATCACGCTGTAGAATTATACTTATTGTAGTCACGTAATATTTCACTTCAGAAACAGAAATAACGAGCAAACAGCACTTTATATTACAATACTCTGTAAGAATAAGAACTAAATATAATTTTTTAAGATAATGGACTGAATATCATCGATACTGGAGTTTAGAATTTATGCAGAGACTGAGTCATTCGACGGGTGTCAGTAATAGCCGCGTAATATACACGGAAAGTATAACGAGGGCATTATAGGAGGGACATATGGTTCAACTGGACGAAGATGGGAAGGTTGTCTTCTAAAAAATGTCAACTCGTCGTTAGCATATAAAGGTTTAGGGAAACCGCAGAATGCTTAAATGTGAGTCACTGCCCAGGGAGCTGACCCACAGAGCATCTGTAACGACACCTACAGTCAATAAATGAAATGGCGGTTCAGAATAAATTCTGTGACAGCGGGAAAACTTCTGGAAAGGTTGATGAAATCAGGTATACATTGAACAAAGTAACAGACACTACAGGTTATACCATGAGTTCAAGAGGCAGCATGCTAATTTTATACTAAAAGTTTTGCACCGGGTAATTATTGAAACCAGAAACAGCACTGCATCCCTACATCGTGACCATAGTGTTAGACAGGTAACTGTTTAAATGTTTAACTTACGCTCTGTAGAGCAGACACGAAATAATAGCTGTTGATTTAGTCACAGAGAGTCCCGAAGACATATGCAGCGTTGGATGCATATTGCTTTCTGTACCAAAAATGTCGTTCGTATTTAGAGGTGTATCCGTGAATCAGGACTTCGATCTTCCGCGTTAGACAGAATTACCGCAACTTTCTCGTGAGAATAACGTGTCACAGAGAACTTCTAGCACTATTCCTCCCTTCCTTTGAAGTAAAGCTATAGCAGCATATCCTCTGAACATCAGAAGTACAAACACTGAGTGACGCCGTGTTTGCCTACCGACGAGATAGCGGCGCTTGCCCTATCTCCGCCGGTCCTGTGCGGGACATGGTGTCTCGGAACGCTGTTGCAATACGATCTGCAGTACGTTCGCCTCTTTCGCTTAAACTAAGGTACGCAGTCCATCTGCGACTAAATCGACACTGATGCTTCGTGAGTTCAAATGGTTCAAATGGCTCTGAGCACTATGGGACTTAACATCTGTGGTCATCAGTCCCCTAGAACTTAGAACTACTTAAACCTAACTAACCTAAGGACATCACACACATCCCTGCACGAGGCAGGATTCGAACCTGCGACCGAAGCGGTCTCGCGGTTCCAGACTGAAGCGCCTAGAACCGCACGGCCACACCGGCCGGCTGCTTCGTAAGTCAAACGCCTTACAGCGCCAGTCATTTCGCTTCGTCCTCTATTCGCGGAAGAGAAAGGGTAGAATCTCTGTCTACTCGTGAAACTTGCCATTTCATTTCTGGGCTGGGCCATTTTGCTCTGTCTGTGGGTATTGTTTGCGACAGGGTGCAGTAGTCTGGGCATATGAAGCCAGCTCACGATCAAGCGATTTCCCCGTAGATGAAAACTTAGGGAAGCCCTCGCTGGGTTGAAATGGCTCTGAGAACTATGGGACTTAACTTCTAAGGTCGTCAGTCCCCTAGAACTTAGAACTACTTAAACCTAGCTAACCTAAGGACATCACACACATCCATGCCAGAGGCATGATTCGAACCCGCGACCGTAGCGGTCGCGCGGTTCCAGGCTGTAGCGCCTAGAACCGCTCGGCCACCTCGGCCGGCTCCTCGCTGGGAATAGCAACTACAGATGAACTACAAGAGGAAACAGGTAACGGCCAACGAAAATGCCTCTGTTCTGCTCCTGATTCTGATTGGCTGAAGGGAGAAAATGTTAAATAATTTCATGGAGATGCTCGCAGCTCGCGAAATGGGCTAATAGGGAACATTGAACGTACACACAAAAGACCAGTACGAAAGGTCACATGTTTGATCTATCTGAGAGTGCCACGGAGATGCTGAAAGAAGTGAAGTGGCAGACGCTTGAAGATATGTATGGTCCAGTCACATTAACACTTTGCCGTCCGGCGACGCCACAGTGGTGTAGTGTCCATAGTATCGATCACTAGCCGGCGACACGACAATGGTGTCGTGACCATAGTATCGATCAGCGGCCGGTGACAGCACCTTAGTATCTTTTTAATTCTGTTATTGTTTTGTTTAGGTAACAATAAGTTACACACATCTACACGTTTTTTGTTTTTATAAGTACTTGTGCACTTCCATTATGGCAGACGAAAGAGACGATGCGGTTATTCACGATGAATGCACGGACGTCTTGTCTGTCATTCCGGACGACTTGGTGGATTGGGAAGAAAAAAATGAAAGTGAAGCAGAATCGTCGGAAGATAGTGAAATACGTCCAAGAAAAATTCGGCGAACGCTACAGTTGCCAACTGATTCGGACGAATCTGACGAAGAAGACAGCTTATGATTTACTGTGGACCAATAATAAATTTGAAGAATCTCCGGGTCCACACGTTTCCCAAAGATACATAGAGCGTCGTGGATATCGTAGAGTTATATACCGGGAACGATCTATTTGAATATACTAGCAACGAAACCAACAAGTATTACAGTAAAAATTGCAATAGAAGGAAACTGGATTTAAAAAAAAAATACCGAATTTGTTGACGTTACGGGACCGGAACTTAGAAATTGATTTGGGCTTGTTATCCTTAAGGGAACTGTAAAAAAAGCAAGGATCGATGATTACTGGTCAACGAATCAGTTGATAGACACACCGATATTTCGCGAAACGATGTCCAGCAACCGATTCAGAGAAATATTATCATTTTTTCGACAACAACAATAAACCGGATAATGCCGACCGGCTTTTGAAAGTGCATTTCGTAACTGATTATTTTTCCAAAAAGTTTAAAGAAACGTTTAAGTCAAAACATCTCAGTTGACGAAGGAATGATACCGTGGCATGGACAGTTAAATTTTAAAGTTTACAATCCGTCGAAAATTATGAAATATGGCATACTCATTCGGATGCTGTGTGATTCGAGTACGGGATACATTCCGTCATTCAAGATATATACCGGCGCTGGACAACCTTTAGCAAAAACAGTAATGGAACTATCGATACCTTCTTATGGAAAGTGGCATCACCTCTACATGGATAATTATTATACCAGTGTACAACTTGCAGAGAAGTTTCTTGCAAAGAAAATTCGAGTTTGTGAAACGATACGGCAAAATAGAGGATTTCCGGAAAAAATAAACGCGCAAAAGTCAATGTGTTTGAAGCTTGTCATCAACGGAAAGGTGACAAGCGGCCGGCGACAATCTAAGTAATCCGAATTAGCGCTGCCGGAGCCAAGCGAATAAATTTGTACGAGACGTGCGGACGGCAAAGTGTTAATATGACCACCTGCCAAAAGCCCGAGTAAAGATGTTTTGCATTGCGGACGTGCAGGAAGAGAGTCAATGAGGTTCCATGGCGCAAAGGAAGTCCATGGCGGGAACAGACCGATCGAGGTGGACCCGCAAATTACCAAGTGAGCTTAAATTCGGGGAGTCTAATGACCAAGGGAATGCGATAAACTGATCCTGGTGTTATTCGACCCACGCACGTACAACGCAAACTGTGTAGCACGTTGCATTGTCCTGCTGGTAGATGCTATCGTGCCGAGAAGAAACAGGATGTAGGGGTGAAAACGGTTCCCAAGGATAGATTCATGCTTGTGGTGATCCACTGTGACTTCCAGAGTGACGAAATAACCCAGGGAATGTCACGAAAACATTCCGCAGATCATAATGCTCCGTCTTTCGGTCTGTGACCTTCCGACATACGCTGCAGGGCCGTGAATGAGAAAACCCATCTGTAGTATGGAGCATAAGACATGATTGTCCTGGAAAGGCTACCTGTCGCCACTCTGTGGACGTGTAATTGTCATATTAGCGTTCAAATACCAGCCTTCGATGCTGAAGAACAGCAATCAGCATAGGCGCATGAAGCAGGAGTCTGCTGCAGAGGCCCATACGCAGCAGTGTCCGCTGATCTATCGTTGAGGAGACACTGTTGGTAGACCCGTGGTTCATAAGGGCGGTCAGTTGCTCAACAGCTTCACAACTATTCGCCGGTACACATTTCCACAGCGTCGTTCACCCCTCTCATATATGGCCCGTGGTGTATCATAGTTGCTTCAGCGCCAGTTTTGGATAGCGCCATTTTGTCATGAACGCTGTACTTTAACTACGGCCACACGCGAACAGTTTACAGACTTAGCCGTTTCGTAAATGCCTCCACCTTTCACACGAAGGCCAACGATCAAGCCCTTTTGGACGTCAGATAAATCACTTTCAAAAAATTGTTCAAATGGCTGTGAGCACTATGGGACTTAACTTCTGAGGATATCAGTCCCCTAGAATTTAGAACTATTTAAACCTAACTAACCTAAGGACATCACACACATTAATGCCCGAGGCAGGATTCGAACCTGCGATCGTAGCTGTCGCGCGATTCCAGACAGTAGCGCCTAGAACCGCTCGGCCACCCCGGCCGGCTTAAATCACTTTGTTTCCGCATTAAGGCCGTCATTGTAGCGCTAGATAATAATTAATGTAAGTTTTTCTTTATTTTTTGCAAAATATAATAGAAATTGTTATTAGAAAGTGTCTATTATTGACTTAGTTGTCACCTCTCATGGTCGCAACCATTAATTTTCATTAACCAAGTTTTTTACAGAACTTCGTAGTGCAGGGATCTCATCTCCCCTAGCAGGATTTAGTCGTCCATTATGTTGACTGTATTATTTAATTAAAAATTCATGTCATAATATTAACTGTAAATGTGAGAGGTTTCTCTACCTCGATCTTACAATAGTCTCAGAGTTAACAGAGTAAAAATAGATTTCGCTTCTTAATATTTATAATACCGAATGAGTTCAGTATGTTTCGAGTTTGGTCGCCTAACGGCAGACGAGATTCTCTCCATTTTTTGCAAATAATGAACAAGAAATGTTGAAAATATTTGGATTCAATAGGCTCCGCAATATCTCAGTTAACATTTATGTATTTTGGTACATAAATAACCAGAAGCACCTGAGACCCATATTAATAATTACAGTTTGCGTAAGAATACGCATATTTTCTTTTCTAAATAGCAGCGCTCACGCAAGCTACACTCCTAGAAATGGAAAAAAGAACACATTGACACCGGTGTGTCAGACCCACCATACTTGCTCCGGACACTGCGAGAGGGCTGTACAAGCAATGATCACACGCACGGCACAGCGGACACACCAGGAACCGCGGTGTTGGCCGTCGAATGGCGCTAGCTGCGCAGCATTTGTGCACCGCCGCTGTCAGTGTCAGCCAGTTTGCCGTGGCATACGGAGCTCCATCGCAGTCTTTAACACTGGTAGCATGCCGCGACAGCGTGGACGTGAACCGTATGTGCAGCTGACGGACTTTGAGCGAGGGCGTATAGTGGGCATGCGGGAGGCCGGGTGGACGTACCGCCGAATTGCTCAACACGTGGGGCGTGAGGTCTCCACAGTACATCGATGTTGTCGCCAGTGGTCGGCGGAAGGTGCACGTGCCCGTCGACCTGGGACCGGACCGCAGCGACGCACGGATGCACGCCAAGACCGTAGGATCCTACGCAGTGCCGTAGGGGACCGCACCGCCACTTCCCAGCAAATTAGGGACACTGTTGCTCCTGGGGTATCGGCGAGGACCATTCGCAACCGTCTCCATGAAGCTGGGCTACGGTCCCGCACACCGTTAGGCCGTCTTCCGCTCACGCCCCAACATCGTGCAGCCCGCCTCCAGTGGTGTCGCGACAGGCGTGAATGGAGGGACGAATGGAGACGTGTCGTCTTCAGCGATGAGAGTCGCTTCTGCCTTGGTGCCAATGATGGTCGTATGCGTGTTTGGCGCCGTGCAGGTGAGCGCCACAATCAGGACTGCATACGACCGAGGCACACAGGGCCAACACCCGGCATCATGGTGTGGGGAGCGATCACCTACACTGGCCGTACACCACTGGTGATCGTCGAGGGGACACTGAATAGTGCACGGTACATCCAAACCGTCATCGAACCCATCGTTCTACCATTCCTAGACCGGCAAGGGAACTTGCTGTTCCAACAGGACAATGCACGTCCGCATGTATCCCGTGCCACCCAACGTGCTCTAGAAGGTGTAAGTCAACTACCCTGGCCAGCAAGATCTCCGGATCTGTCCCCCATTGAGCATGTTTGGGACTGAATGAAGCGTCGTCTCACGCGGTCTGCACGTCCAGCACGAACGCTGGTCCAACTGAGGCGCCAGGTGGAAATGACATGGCAAGCCGTTCCACAGGACTACATCCAGCATCTCTACGATCGTCTCCATGGGAGAATAGCGGCCTGCATTGCTGCGAAAGGTGGATATACACTGTACTAGTGCCGACATTGTGCATGCTCTGTTGCCTGTGTCTATGTGCCTGTGGTTCTGTCAGTGTGATCATGTGATGTATCTGACCCCAGGAATGTGTCAATAAAGTTTCCCCTTCTTGGGACAATGAATTCACGGTGTTCTTATTTCAATTTCCAGGAGTGTATTTATTAGAAGGCCGTGAGTTGCGCGTTGTGTTTAAAAAATATTATATCGTACGTACTTCGGGGCAGCCGATGTCCGTACGAGTGTTTTCGCGATATAAGTTAATTAAAAGTCTCATGCTAGCCCACAATATTTAAAGCCACCCCAACCAAAATCATAAAATATATAATTATAAAAATAAAAATATATAATTATCACGTGATAAGTGGTAACGTGATAGACTCCATATGAATTAACTATTAGGCCATTCGAAAGAACAGAAAAGTTAAAACTTGCTGTCTAGTGACAATTGGTGCAAGAAACATAGGTCATTGGGCATCTAAGTTTATACAAGAATTTGGATTTGCAGTGTCTAGGATTGATTCCTAATATCGCAGAGACAATCTTTCCACACGCATTAAAACGTCGCACAGGACGGCCTCAAGCGTTTAACGAACGCACGTCATGTTACCTCCACAGAGCCGTAGCGGGCAGTCGGCTATCTGCTTTGAGTAGATCACCACCGGTTTGAACGTGGAGCGTCAATAATCCATTTCTGCTACAAGTGTACTAAGACAAATGCGACGACCGACACGCATCCCTTTGCTCAACACAGAACTCAACATTTGTATGACGGCCCGCATACATCGTCCCTGGTCCGTGGTCCGACGCGTATCGTTTTCAGCTGCTTGCAGCTGATTGGTGCGCGAGAATGTGTATGCATCACACGGTTGCATCCTAACAGGTGGAGGCTATATTCACGTGATCGTAATTGTGCCTCATTTCCTGGATGCAGAAACCAGTACCAGTTCCACATCATGTGGACATTCTTGCAGACCATTTACATCCCATTCCGACACTAGAATACCCTGACGGAGATGTGATGGATTCTATAGGACATGTGTGATGTCATCGTTCTTTAGCTCCCTCCCCCCTCCTTTCCTCCCTCCAGCGAAGCCGGCCGCTGTGACCGAGCGGTTCTAGGCGCTTCAGTCCGGAACCGCGATGGTGCTACGGTCGCAGGTTCGAATCCTGCCTCGGGCATGGATGTGTGTGATCTCCTTAGGTTAGTTAGGTTTAAGTAGTTCTAAGTCTAGGACACTGATGACCTCAGATGTTAAGTCCCATAGTGCTTAGAGCCATTTTTGAACCTCCAATCGAGCGTTTATGGGGTCCTCACAATGCCTGCGTACCCCTCATGAACCCGGTACCAACTATACAAGAACAGTTGTGAGGAGCACTGCAAGATATGGATCAATATCTCTCCAGAAGGATTCCAACATCTGAAAATATGAGGTACCACCAGCATTTTACTTAATATCCACGCCAGTGGTTGTAAACAAAAGTGCGAGCATGTAGAGTATGACGCTTCGTGAATGAATTGAAGAGTTCTTAGTAAGGAGGACGTAGAGTGTTAAAAAAGGTTCCCTTCGAAGACGGTACAGTCCGGAATCGGTATGCCAGTCATGCAAAATTACACCATTCAGGCAGTCAATCCACCGATGCACCAAGTTGAAGATAACCGTTTGGTAAAACACGGTGTCCGGCCGCATTAAGAAGTACAGGTACGTAGTAACTATCTGCTTCACATCCTCGTCTGACAGGAATCGTCGAGCCTTTAAACCTTTTTTAAGGGTCCGAACGCATGATAATGGCATAAGGAGAGATGAGGACCATAGGAAAACTGCTCAAGCGCCTCCCACTTGTGTTTACGTAGCTTCTGCTTTCGACATTTCCGGTATGGGGACGTGTGTTATCATGAACAGGCGTGCTGTCCCATCCACATTCTTCACTCTTTGATACATATCTAGCGGTGTCTGTCCTTCAGCAACCAAGAAAAGGATAACAGCACGATGGCCCTTTGTGTACGCATTTGGTAATAATGTCGCCATAGTTCACAAGTCCGCATTTACGGCACGCACGTCGGAAAGAGACGAATGTCACACTGAGCCCTTGGCTACATGTCGGTGCTTATGTTCTCGTATCGGAGTCGCGCTATGTTGCACATACGCTGTAACAACGCCCTCAAACGGAAACTTTTTGATCACTCCTTATAGCTTTGCTAAGTACGACATGCTAATGTTGCTGTTGGTAATAACTCTTCAAACCACTTCCAAAGCTACTCTGATTTTTCGAACCCAAGTACACTACTGGCCATTAAAATTGCTACACCACGAAGATGAAGTGCTACAGACGCGAAATTTAACCGACAGGAAGAAGGTCCTGTGATATGCAAATGATTAGCTTTTCAGAGCATTCACACAAGGTTGGCGCCGGTGGCGACACCTACAACGTGCTGACAAGAGGAAAGTTTCCAGCCGATTTCTCATACACAAACAGCAGTTGACCGGCGTTACCTGGTGAAACGTTGTTGTGATGCCTCGGGTAAGGAGGAGAAATGCGTACCATCACGTTTCCGACTTTTATAAAGGTCGGATTGTAGCCCATCACGATTGCGGTTTATCGTATCGCGACATTGTTGCTCGCGTTGGTCGAGATCCAATGACTGGTAGCAGAATATGGAATCGGTGGGTTCAGGAGGGTAATACGGAACGCCGTGCTGGATCCCAACGGCCTCGTATCACTAGCAGTCGAGATGACAGGCATCTTATCCGCATGGCTGTAACGGATCGTGCAGACACGTCTCCATCCCTGAGTCAACAGATGGGGACGTTTGCAAGACAACAACCATTTGCACGAACAGTTCGACGACGTTTGCAGTAGCATGGACTATCAGCTCGGAGACCATGGCTGCGGTTACCCTTGGCGCTACATCACAGACAGGAGCGCCTGCGATGGTGTACTCAACGCCGAACCTGGGTGCACGAATGCCATAACGTCATTTTGTCGGATGAATCCAGGTTCTGTTTACAGCATCATGATGGTCGCATCCGTGTTTGGCGACATCGCGGTGAACGCACATTGGAAGCGTGTATTCGTCATCGCCACACTGGCGTATCACCTGGCGTGATGGTATGGGGTGCCATTGGTTAAACGTCTCTGTCATCTCTTGTTCACATTGACGGCACTTTGAACAGTGGACGTTACATTTCAGATGTGTTACGACCGGTGGCTCTACCCTTCATTCGATCCCTGCGAAACCCTGCATTTTAGCAGGATAATGCACGACCGTATGTTGCAGGTCCTGTACGGGTCTTTCTGAATACAGAAAATGTTCGACTGCTGCCCTGGCCAGCACAGTCTCCAGTTCTCTCACCAATTGAAAACGTCTGGTCAATGGTGGCCGAGCAACTGGCTCGTCACAATACGCCAGTCACTACTCTTGATGAATTGTGGTATCGTGTTGAAGCTGCATGGGCTGCTGTACCTGTACACGCTATCCAATCTCTGTTTGACTAAATGCCCAGGCGTATCAAGGCCGTTATTACAGCCGGAGGTGGTTGTTCTGGGTACTGATTTCTCAGGATCTATGCACCCAAATTGCATGAAAATGTAATCACATGTCAGTTCTAGTATAATATTTTTGTCCAATGAATACCCGTTTATGATCTGCATTTCTTCTTGGTGTAGCAATTTTAATGGCCAGTAGTGTATTTTGTTGATTAGTTTTAAGCATCTAGGAATATACTACGGTTCTCTACGTATTGCTCCGGTACCGCGAATACAATGTTAAACTAATTACAAGATGCACAGTATTATTTAAGCAATCATTCTTCAAGTGATCCATACGCGAATAAAATGGGTTGAAACCCCCATATGGGAAGTACCCTCTGCAGTGCACTTCACAATGATTTGTAGAGGACAGATGTAGAACTGAATTAACAATTCGAGTCTTCTCCTCAGAAGACGGCCAACAACTACTACTCTCAAATGTTGTTCCAGGAAACGGACGGATTCCCGCTGACTGTGCTGACATACGCGAGAGCTGTGAGTATACAGAGACGCCGCTCCGACCAGGCGGAGAACGCAGTGTCCGAGCGAAGCGACCGTGAAATAAGTTAGTCCGGGAAACAGGCGCCCGGCGCCGACTGGGATTTTTCATTAAGGGGGCGCCCACGCCGCTGATGAACGCCCGTATTGTGCTGCGACACGCCGCCGCATACCACACGCGGCCGTAGCTCCTCGACGCGCCGCTTTTCATCTCCCCCCGCCGTCCGCCGCCGCTACTGCGTCTAGTTTCTGCCTTTTACGGCAAGCTGCTCTCGGTCGCTGCGGAGGCGAGCGGCGGTGTCAGCGAACGACGCACTGCCGCTGCTGCCCGCTTGCCACTACAGCGATTCCGACAAACAGTGACGACTTTCGCACTTTCAGCTTGGTACGAGACCTTCGATCTGATGCCGTTTTGAAGCTTGTCTGCCAGATTCGCTGCTTATTTTAGAAGTGGCGTTTTATTGGAGCGTCAGAGCTCAATAGACACCCGTTCAAGGCTTTTACAAATTTTCTCAGGAGGTAACAGTCTCGTTACAGTATACAGGGTGGTCATTGATCGTGACAGGGCCAAATATCTCACTACATAAGCGTCAAACGAAAAAAATGGTTCAAATGGCTCTGAGCACTATGGGACTCAACTGCTGTGGTCATCAGTCCCCTAGAACTTAGAACTACTTAAACCTAACTAACCTAAGGACATCACACACATCCATGCCCGAGGCAGGATTCGAACCTGCGACCGTAGCAGTCGCACTGTTCCGGACTGCGCGCCTAGAACCGCGAGACCGCCGCGGCCGGCAAGCGTCAAACGACAAAACTATAAATAACGAAACTTGTCTAGCCTGAAGGGGGAAACCAGATGGCGCTATGGTTGGCCCGCTAGATGTCGCTGCCATACGTCAAACGGATATCAACTGTGTTTCTTTAAAAATAGGAACCCACATTGTTTATTACATATTCGTGTAGTACGTAAAGAAATATGAATGTTTTAGTTGGACCACTTTATTCGTTTTGTTCAAAAATGGTTCAAATGGCTCTGAGCACTATGGGACTCAACTGCTGTGGTCATAAGTCCCCTAGAACTTAGAACTACTTAAACCTAACTAACCTAAGGACAGCACACAACACCCAGCCATCACGAGGCAGAGAAAATCCCTGACCCCGCCGGGAATCGAACCCCGGAACCCGGGCGTGGGAAGCGAGAACGCTACCGCACGACAACGAGATGCGGGCTATTCGTTTTGTGATTGATGGCCCTGTAATAGTCACAAACATATGGCTCACAATTTTAGACGAACAGTTGGTAACAGGTAGGTTTTTAAATTAAAATACAGAACGTAGGTATGTTTGAACATTTAATTTCGGTTGTTCCAATGTGATACATGTACCTTTGTGAACTTATCATTTCTGAGAACGCATGCTGTTACAGAGCGATTACCTGTAAATACCACATTAATGCAATAAATGCTCAAAATGATGTCCGTCAACCTCAATACATTTGTCAATACGTGTAACGACATTCCTCTCAACAGCGAGTAGTTCGCCTTCCGTAATGTTCGCACATGCATTACAATGCACTGACGCATGTTCTCAGGCGTTGTCGGTGGATCACGATAGCATATATTCTTCAACTTTCCCGACAGAATCAAGTCCGGGGACGTCAGATCCGATGAATGTGAGGGCCATGGTATGGTCCTTCGACGACGAATCCACCTGTCATGAAATATGCTATTCAATACCGCTTCAACCGCACGCGAGCTATGTGCCGGACATCCACCATGTTGGAAGTACATCGCCATTCTGTCATGCAGTGAAACATCTTGTAGTAACATCGGTAGATCAGTACGTAGGAAATCAGCATACATTGCACCATTTAGATTGTCATAGATAAAATGGGGACCAATTATCCTTCCTCCCATAATGCCACACCATACATTAACCCGCCAAGGTCGCTGATGTTCCACTTGTCGCAGCCATCGTGGATTTTTCGTTGCCCAATAGTGCATATTACGCCGGGTTACGTTACCGCTGTTGGTGAATGCCTCTTCGTCACTAAATAGAATACGTGCAAATTAATCTGTCATCGTCCCGTAATTTCTCTTGTGCCCAGTGGCGGAATTGTACACGACGTTCAAAGTCGTCTGCATGCAATTCCTGGTCCATAGAAATATGATACGGGTGCAATCGATGTTGATGTAGAATTCTCAACACCGACGTTTTTGAGATTCCCGATTCTCGCGCAATTTGTCTGCTACTGATGTGCGGATTAGCCGCGACAAAAGCTAAAACACCTGCCTGGGCATCATCATTTTTTGCAGGTCGTGGTTGACGTTTTACATCTGGCTGAACACTTCCTGTTTCCTTAAATAACGTAACTATCCGGCGAACGGTCCGAACACTTGGATGACGTCGTCCAGGATACCGAGCAGCATACATAGCACACGCACGTTGGGCATTTTGATGACAATAGCCATACATCAACACGATATCGACCTTTTTCGCAATTGGTAAACGGTCCATTTTAACACGGATAATGTATCACGAAGCAAATACCGTCCGCAATGACGGAATGTTACGTGAAACCACGTACTTATTCGTTTGTGACTATTACAGCGCCATCTATCACAAAGCGAAGTAAGTGGTCCGACTAAAACATTCATATTTCTTTACGTACTACACGAATATGTAATAAAAAGTGGGGGTTCCTGTTTAAAAAAATGCAGTTGATATCCGTTTGACCTATGGCAGCGCGATCTTGCGGGCCAATCATAGCGCCATCTGGTTTCCCCCTTCAAGCCAGACGAGTTTCATTCTTTGTAGTTTTTTCGTTTGATGCTTATTTCGTGGTATATTTGGCCCGATCACTATCTATGGACCACCCTGTAGAGTATGATCCTTGCCGCCATAATTGGGTCGAAAGTAATGTTACACGCTACCACACGTCTGTCACATTAATGCGACCACCACATATGTTCGCCGTCGACCACTAACAGACTGCAGGTGGCGGCACTAGCAGTGGAGGGTATAGAAAGCGTTTCGGGGAAGGACAAGGAAAACAGTGCAGTTGTGTCGTAATGTGGAAACAAAGCGATTTATCTGACGTCCAAAAGGGCATGATCGTTTGCTTTCGGGCCGAGAGTGGAAGTATTTCCAAAACGCTAAGTTTGTAAACTTCGCCTGCCGCTGTGGTAAAAATATACTAAGCATGGAGAAATTGTTATCAAAAACCTGTTGAGCCGTGCACGGCTCGTGTTCATGGCATTTATTGTTTGTCATCTTCTATTACGGTACTGCCGCCTCGTTTTCTTATTCCATTCACTGGCGTCACTATTTCCTGCCTTACTTGTCCGTGAGTGGCAGCAGCAGCGCTAATCGATAAGTGCACTGTCGTACCATCTCTGGAGCGACCAATAGTATTTCCGGGTCGTCGTGTGTCTGGCAGTCAGCTGGATACGGATCAGCAGTGCAGTCGGGACGCAGCAGCAGTGAAGTCGGGGACGGAGTGCCGGTGAGGCGCGGACAGCCAGTGCTCGCCAACCGCTGACGACACACATGGACTGGATTGGAGTGGGACGACCGTTAGTTGGTCGTTCGGCTGGTCGTTTCATCGGCCCACGTATATTGGGTCCTTTCACCGTTTTCGGGCCGGCCGGTGTGGCCGTGCGGTTAAAGGCGCTTCAGTCTGGAACCGCGTGACCGCTACGGTCGCAGGTTCGAATCCTGCCTCGGGCATGGATGTGTGTGATGTCCTTAGGTTAGTTAGGTTTAATTAGTTCTAAGTTCTAGGCGACTGATGACCTCAGAAGTTAAGTCGCATAGTGCTCAGAGCCATTTGAACCATTTTTCACCGTTTTCGGGCCTGGGCAGTCGGTCGGTTGGCGTGGAGCAGCACGGAAGTCTCCTTCGTGCGTACACTGGCCGGGACCGCTGGCGGTGTGCACGCGTGGTTGGAGTGTGAGGTGCCGCTTGCGAGTGCTACGAAGTTCGTCGCCCACCGATCTTGGACATGAAAGTTGAGTCCTAACTAAACCTACTAGCCTCAACTGTTTACATTTTTTCGTTTGATCCTGGTTGTCGCTTTTGGGACATTCCCGCGAGCAACAACGTGTGTGTATTCAAGTCAGCTAAGATTCCAGCCGTCTTCCTGTGGAGTTTAACTTAATTTATTCCCTGTTATTGAAGTTGACCAGCGGTATCTTCTGCCTTGTGGTCGTTGACGTTCCGGTTACCTGCCCTGGTTGTTGACGTAATTTTCGGCAGTGAATTTTCCTCGTCGTGTCGTTGCTGTCCAGCGCGGCGTGTAGTTCGACAGCTGAGGTGTTGTTGATCGTTGTGGGCACCAATATTCTGTGTGTCGTTGTATTGAAATCCTGTGGTCGTTTTGCTAACCAGCGTGGAGCGGAACTGATTTTGTTGATTGGTTGGTCGGCTGTCTGTCGGTTGGGTTGCCTTCAGATTAAGAAGTTGTTAGACAGGCTTCCTGTCTCACCTGCACGAGCGTTAATGTTACAATGCCAGGACGACCCTTGGAAACTTCTGAGCGCCGTTCCTTGTGTGTTACATAGTAATTTCCCTGTTTGGGGTTCAGTTATTTGGTTAATATCTCCTAAAGTAATGTTCTTGTCTTGCCCTTAAGGCATAAGATTGTTATGCTTCTGTATGGGGCCTTCAGCCGAATTTTGTATGAAATGTTTTAAGATAAGGCCTTCTGCCTTTTGATTGAAACTCTTCTTATTGCTTAATATGCGGCCTCCAACCAATTTCCATTAAAATTAAATTGCTAAGGACTCAGTCTGTATAGATTGAAGATTTAGGAAATATTTTTGGGTGAAACCTCCAGAAGAACCGTGTATTTCAATTTCTTGCTTAGGCCTTGTGTCTTGGATTTTGATTGTGGCCTTCAGCCGATCTAAAGTTAATCAAAGGTGGTCGATTAAAGTTTTGAGTGCTTTGCATCCTTGTTGTAATATTTTGTGTTGATAAATAAAGTTTGTATGTTGAGTGCAATTGACAGCAACTTATTTCGGCCCCTTTCCACAACCTAATTCGCTCTGTCCTGCTAGCCCAGGCATTTCACCGGTGTCGAGGCAGGTGCGGTGCACCACGGGCCATTGATGACAGGGGGATGACAGGGGTGAGCGAGGGCTGCGGAAATGTTTACGGCGACTTTTTGGCAACTGTCCCCCCAGGCGAACCACGGAGCTACCGACAATGTCTCCTTAACAACAGTTCAGCAAGCTTGCTGCGCATGGGCCTCCGCTGCACGCTCCTGGTTTATACTCCCAAGCTAACTGCTGTTCGTTGGCGACGAGGGCTGGACTTTGCAGGCCAGTAACGCAAGTGGACGTCCACTGAGTGGCGGCAGGTGGTGGAATCGTGTTTTAGGCTCTATCCGACAGATGGCCATAGTGTACGCCGTGAAATGTCTAAAAGAAAACAGTTTTCAACACTCGTCTGAAGGGTCCAGGCCAGAGGAAGGAGGGTTGTATTAGCGGGAATGTTTTCGCGGACGCATCTATCATTGGGGACCATGTCAACCCCTACATGCAACCTGTTTTTCCTTGGCACGACAGCATCTACCAGCAGGACAACGCGTCACACAGCCCGTAGTGTACTTGTGTGGTCTGAAGACTACCATGACGAGTTTACCGTGCTTCTCTGGTCACAAAATTGCCTGGATTGGAACCCCAGTCAACATTCTGTGGAACCATCTCGAACGGGTTGTACGTGTGATGGATCCCCAAACGAGAAACCTAGCACAGGTCGCCACGCACTGGAGTCGGCATGGCTCCACACCCTGTCGATACCTTCCACTCACTCTTCCCGCACTCCTGGAGCAGTCCGCGCTGCAAACGGTGGTTCTTCACGCTTTTGAGAGGTGGTCGCATTAATGTGATCGGACAGTGTAGATAGGTGTCACTAACTCGGACGGTGAATCACGCGTGTGTTCTAGATACAGTGACTGAAGTCGGCGATGTGGGCCCCACTGCACATTCGGCCGATGCATGTCCGCGTATTATTGTGTGTCGGACCCTAATACAAAAGAGGCACCACATTATGCTACGAAACGCGTACCGTGTGTGGAAACTGAGATCGATACTAAGTTGATGACCGAGAACGCAGTAGAGAAACAAGATTACGACTGCAAGTAACACGACAGATAGAATCCTCTCTAACAGCAATGTACAATCACATCGATTTCCACGTCAGAGTTCGTATTCTGAGCCGGCCGGTGTGGTGGAGCGGTTCTAGGCGCTACAGTCTGGAACCACGCGACCGCTACGGTCGCAGGTTCGAATCCTGCCTCTGGCATGGATGTGTGTGATATCCTTAGGTTAGTTAGGTTAAAGTAATTCTAAGTTCTAGGGGACTGATGACCTCAGAAGTTAAGTCCCATAGTGCTCAGAGCCATTTGAACCATCAGATTCTGAAAGCTACATAAAGTTGTATTCGGCAATTGGCGTGCAGAGGCTTCCGTAACGAGATACAAACTGCCGATCCACCCTTTCTTTTTATCTTACACGATTATTTACATTCTTCCTACTGGGGAGCGACCTGACGGTGTTAAAAATGCGGCTCTTCATCCGTTAACTATAAAAAGTTGCAATTTGCATATAAAAATGTCAGAAGGTAAAATAGATAATGATAATGACAAGACGATAGTAATTTGATGAACGTTCTCTTTATTGTGGACGTGATAACAATGAGGGCTCTTGTTAACTGTGTGTAGGGTTTTGGGAACGGTGAACAAACAGGTAGATGGAATTTAGGTGTTATGGGGTGAATGCGATGCTAACTGGTCACGGAAATGGTAGGTTCAAGCCGTCATTTGGGATTGGCTGGGCTATGGTTGGAAGGAAGGATATATTACAAGAGTGAATTCATGGTGTGGGAGACCAACCTAGCCACAAGGGCAACCAGCAGCGGAGTTGCGTCAACAGAAAACGAAACTATGTGCCAAACAAATACATTAGTATGGCAGGCACTCTCCGAATCTGTATCTGCAGTATATGGCTGGAGTGAATGGTTCAGTTTTGTCTTCTGCTCTCATGTATCCTGTTTAGCGAGGAGTTACGATGAATGTGTAGCTTCACTGCACACGTCGTAATTACAGTCATCTGTTCTGTGGAGAAGTTCCAGACTCGAATATCCAGACTTCCAACCTTAGTCAGCTCTAGGAATTTCTTCTATCATTTGTCGCTTTTTCATCACCATTGGAAATGATTACGTAATTTGAAATGTCCCAAGCTGCATTGTTAGTGGCGCATGTTAACCTGTACGTTACGCTATAACTTGCTACGTGAGTCAAAGAAAGACAGCGGCAATACCACCATACCTACTGAGGAATGGCATTGTTCAAATCAACTTTCGCATTCAGAATAGCTAAACAGCAGGTTATTAACTTAAAAGTGTAAATGGAAAATAGAGTTTTTATGTTCACTTATGTATTATTCAATTTTATGCATTTAGTAAGCTCATTCTTATGACTTTTTTCTCTGTTGTGATTTTTATGGTCGGAGATTTCTGTTCTGAAGTAATGTGCTAAGTTGTTTCCAGGCTTCTTTCTACACGAACTACATTTAACACAACTCTCACATTTTCAGATGCCCCTCCCACCACTCCCAAATGTACTAGCATTAGTACTGGATTAAATACTGCTTCTTTTATCTTAATACCTATAAAATCAGCAGTGATACCTATTAGTCGATAGTTTCACAGCTTATTAATAATTATCTGGTTACTGGTATCGGAAATATTGAATGGCGTTGGGAAAAATGTTACTTCTTACTGTTAGTTTGATGCCAACGAACATGTTAGCAGGCTGCTCTGCATGACAGGCATGTTGTGTGGGAACAGTATCAGCCAGCAAAATCAACCTATTTTGCAGCATAGCCTACATGTCAGGGACAAGAAACGGTTTTCGATGCCCAACATGCAGGCTGCCCTGCATAACAGATATGTGAGAGTAGTATCAGATTCCTTTATTGAACTGTATCGTAGGGACTGCACATGCTGATGAATGTGTCTGGGGACAGTTTGAGATGGATAGAGGAGGGGATAAACAGAGGGGGGGGGGAGAAGGAAATTGACAGAGAGAGACAAGGAGGGGAGGTGGATAGGCAGGTGGAAGGTGTAGAGGGGTGACTGACAGGTGGACAAGGAAGATGGGAAGGTACAGATGGAAAGAGAGAGGGGGTTTGTCAGAGGGAGGGGGAGGAAGATATGGTCAGAGAAAATGGGTGGAGGAGATGAAAAGACAGTGTTTCCGTTTGAAGGCTTTACAAGAATCGGTTATGCCAATGAGGCACAATCGCCATAAGGTTTGAGAAAATCATCTCACCGAATGATCAGGTTGAAGATAACGATTTGGTAAAGCACGTGTTCCGCCACGGGAAGAAGTCCGCAATGTTATGCTGCACATCATCGTCCGACGGGAATCGTCGATCCATCGGGGCGTAACCGAAGATGTGATACTTGCATGGGGAGAGATCAGGACTATAGGGCGGGTGTTGGAGCAACGATTCGGCCCAATCCAAAATCATTTCGGATAATGTGATTTTACAACGAGTTTTATCCTTCATTTATCTGGAGGGTGAAATTGTCCTAAACACTTATAAAGATCTAGATGTATAAAGGTTATATTTGGAAATATATGGGACACATTATTAATGCATTTAAAAATAAGACCATGGTTCTTACAGCAGTTCTACATGGTAGCGAGTGCTGGTTACCTACAAAAAGAGCACTGGATAAAAGAAGCGAAAGCTTACTGAGGAGGAGACCACATAAAAAAATAAAAATAAACGAAAGTGTGATAAGAAGTAAAGAAAAGCCTGTTGAAAACAGAATAAGCAAATACCGCAACACTTGACACGCATGCAAGAGTGTACAGTAAACCACTTCCCAATCTAGCTTTAGCTTACAAACTGACACGAGGTAGAGATGTTGAGAGAGCTAAGAACAGATGGACAGACAATTATGTCAGGGACAAAAAAAAATCGATAATCGAATGTACGTTACCCGCGCAATTTGAAAAGTCACCTTACTTTTTGAACAGTCCTCGTATAGCACTGTACTTCCATATGCACAAAATAATAGTTCTAAGCCATACTGAGATAGTATAGTAATGCCTCACTCTCAAAAAACTATTCTACTGTACTGACTCCATATTAAATGCCTTTATTTACGTTGTCAGTTTACTGAGAGTGATTAGTGACACATTTTTGTGGCTAGAGACAAGCTTCAATGATTATGTGCTATGTTTGTCTTCACTTTTGACAATGTTGACTGGAGAACTCTTTTTCAAACGCTGAATATGGCAGGGGTAAAATACAGGGAACGAAAGGCTATTTACAGTTTGAACAGAAACCAGGTGGCAATTGTAAGAGTCGAGTGCACAAAAGGGAAACAGTGGTTGAGAAGGGAGTGAGACAGGGTTGTAGCCTATCCATGATGTTATTCAATCTGTACATTGAACAAGCAGTAAAGGAAACAAAAGAAAAAAATGGAGTAGGAATTAAAATCCAGGAAGAAGAAATAAAAACCTTGAAGTTTGCTTCTGACATTGTAGTTCTGTCAGAGGCAGCAAATGACTTGGTAGAGCAGTTGAACGAAATGGACAGTGTCTTGAAAGGAGGGTATAAGATGAACGTCAACAAAATCAAAACGAGGATAATGGAATGCAATCGAACTAAATCGGGTGATGCTGAGGGAATTAGATAGGAAATGAGACACTTAAAGTAGTAGGTGAGTTATGCTATTTGGGCAGCAAAGTAACTGATAATGGTTAAAATAGAGAGGATGTAAAATGTAGACTGGCGATGGCAAGGAAAGTGTTTCTGAAGAAGAGGAATCTCTTAACAGCAATTCGTGGAGACGGAACAGCCTCAATAGTTAATCCATGAAGTGAATTGTAGGTGAAGCAGAACATACTGAAGGAAAGTTTTAAAAAGCCACGCTTGCTGCGATAGTGTCGGGGTGGATACGTTCACTCCCATTTTATCAAGATGCCTATACAATTTTAGCTATTGGTATTGACATCAAATACGTGTCGAATTTGGGATTGGAACGCTCCTACACGGAACTACACTACTGGCCATTAAAACTGCTACACCACGAAGATGAAGTGCTACAGACGTGAAATTTATCCGACAGGAAGAAGATGCTGTGATATGCAAATTATTAGCTTTTCAGAGAATCCACACAAGGTTGGCGTCTGTGGCGACACCTACAACGTGCTGACATGAGGAAAGTTTCCAACCGATTTCTCATACACAAACAGCAGTTGACCGGCGTTGCCTGGTGAAACGTTGTTGTGATGCCTCGTGTAAGGAGGAGAAATGCGTACCATCACGTTTCCGACTTTTATAAAAGTCGGATTGTAGCCTATCGCGATTGCGGTTTATCGAATTGCGACATTGGTGCTCGCGTAGGTCGGGATCCAATGACTGTTAGCTGAATATGGAACCGATGGGTTCAGGAGGGTAATACGGAACGCCGTGCTGGATCCCAATGGCCTCGTATCACTAGCAGTCGAGATGACAGGCATCTTATCCGCATGGCTGTAACGGATTGTGCAGCCACGTCTCGATCCCCGAGTTAACAGATGGGGACGTTTGGAAGAAAACACCCATCTGCACGAACACTTCGACGACGTTTGCAGTAGCATGGACTATCACCTCGGAGACCATGGCTGCGGTTACGCTTGACGCTGCATCACAGACAGGAGCGCCTGCGATGGTGTACTCAACGACGAACCTGGGTGCACGAATGGCAAAACGTCATTTTTTTCGATGAATCCAGGTTCTGTTTACAGCATCATGATGGTCGCATCCATGTTTAGCGACATCGCGGTGAACGCTTATTGGAAGCGTGTATTCGTCATCGCCATACTGGCGTATCACCCGGCGTGATGGTATGGGGTGCCATTGGTTAAACGTCTCGGTCACCTCTTGTTCGCATTGACGGAACTTTGAACAGTGGGCGTTACATTTCAGATGTGTTATGACCCGTGGCTCTACCCTGTCATTCGATCCCTAAGAAACACTACATTTCAGCAGGATGATGCACGATCGCATGTTGCAGGTCCTGTACGGGCCTTTCTGGACACAGAAAATGTTCGACTGCTGCCCTGACCAGCACATTCTCCAGATCTCTCACCAATTGAAAACGTCTGGTCAATGGTGACCAAGCAACTGGTTCGTCACAATACGCCAGTCACTACTCTTGACGAACTGTGGTATCGTGTTGAAGCTGCAAGGGGCAGCTGTACCTGTACACGCCATCCAAGCTCTGTTTGATTCAATGCCCAGGCGTATCAAGGCCGTTATTACGGCCAGAGGTGGTTGTTCTGGGTACTGATTTCTCGGGATCTATGCACCCAAATTGCTTGAAAATGTAATCACATGTCAGTTCTAGTATAACATATTTGTCCAATGAATACCCCTTTATCATCTGCATTTCTTCTTGGTGTAGCAATTTTAATAGCCAGTAGTGTATTAGCCCGTGTCACAGGCTATGACACACCATCGTTGCGCAAGGGCGCCGGATTCTTACGAACAGCATTTTGTGCGTTATGGGCTCGCAGCATGTTCTTCAGAGGGACCGCAGCACGCGCCTTCGTGGCCACTCGGAGGTCTTCCTGGAAGGGCGGCTCGGCGCAGCGTTGTAACATGTGTGACGGACGAGTCGGCACACAAAACACAGCGCCTCGCAGCAGGGCAGCTGTCGGCCCCTCTCCCAGTAACGACACAATGGGCGCCCATCTGCGCCTGCCCACCGATACGTCGCTTACTCTGCGGGCCCACCCTCCGATAAACCGAGGGCCTCAACTCAATACACCGGTCCTGAGTGTGCACGATGACGCATCTGTGCACGGAAGCAGGCGCACGAGTAGTGTTTAGTGACCTCTGACCACATGCGGGAGTCACCCTCATCATTTCCCATACCATCAATTTCTCTCAACAATGGAGAATAAATGAAGCGATCGGCTGCTCACGAGAGCATAATACTGAGTTATTGAGTGTTACATGTCAGTTAAATCCAAAGACAATAACAGTAACACAATAAAACACATCATTTCATATGGCAGACAGTTTGTTCGAACGGTTCAAGTGGAAGTACGAGGGTGGTTTGAAAAGTTCTCGGAACGGAATAGAAAGAAAGTGCTTACAACACTGAAACTTTTCTTATTTTTCAAAGTAGTCTCCTTGTAAATTAAGGCACTTGGTCCAACGATGTTCAAGTGCCTTGATCCCATCTCGAAACTAAGTTTCCTCCAGCCTGCAAAACAGTTGTCAACTCCGGCTATCAATTCTTCTTTTGAAGTGAATCTTTGCCCGCCAAGAAAAAAATTTTTAGGAAGAGATGGAAGTCCGACGGAGCCATATCAGGTGAAGAAGGCACGTGTGGCAACAATTCATACCTTAGATCGTGTAATTTTGCCATGGCGACGACAGATGTGTGCGGACGCCCATTGTCTTGATGGAAGATGACTTTCTTCCTTGCTAAACCTGGCCTTTTTTCGCGTATCTTTTGATGAAATTTGTCCAGGAGGTTAGCATAGTATTTTCCAGTAATTATTTGCCCAGTGGGGAGATAATCTACAAACGGAACCCCTTTCGGATCCCAGAATACTGATCCCATGACCTTTCCCGCCGAAGGAATTGTCTTTGCTTTCTTTGGTGACGGAGAATCAACATGTTTCCACTGCATTGGCTGTTGTTTCGTCTCTGGGGTATAGTAATGTATCCAAGTTTCATCTGCGTTCACAAACCGGCGCAAAAAATCCTGTTCGTTTCTCCTAAAATGGGCCAAACATTGTTCCCATATGTCCATTCTCATGCGTTTTTGACCCAGCGTCAAGAGTCGTGGCACTCACCTTGCAGATAACTTTCTCATTTCTAATTCTTCAGTTAAAATGATGTACCCTTTCAGATGACATCTGGTAAGCGTGAGCAACATCTGGCAAGCGCGTGCAATTTCACGCACTTTCAATCGGCGATCCTCCATGGCCATTTTGTGCAGTTTTGCAATGATTTCTGAAGCATTGACACATCTTGGCGGATCCCTGCACGGATCATCAGCCGGCCGGAGTGGCCGTGCGGTTCTACGCGCTACAGTCTGGAGCCGAGCGACCGCTACGGTCGCAGTTTCGAATCCTGCCTCGGGCATGGATGTGTGTGATGTCCTTAGGTTAGTTAGGTTTACTTAGTTCTACGTTCTAGGCGACTGATGACCTCAGAAGTTAAGTCGCATAGTTCTCAGAGCCATTTGAACCATTTTTGAACGGATCATCATCTAAGCTCTCCCAACCAAATTTAAATTCATTTGTCCACTTGTGCAACAGCTGAATATGAAGGAGCAGAGTTCTCCAGTGTATTCTGGAAAACGGCATGTCATACCTTTCTTTGCGAGGTACTTAATTACTGCTCGAATCTCGATTTTTTTTCCTTCTTCGCAGATCATTATGCGGGAACAACAACAGAGCCACGTCACTGCCACAGCTCTCTTCCAAGAGCACTGACATGGCACGTGTTTACAGGCAACACTTCAATAAATATCACGTGAACAAACAGCGCTGATCTCTCGTGGTGATTCCGATAACTTTTCAAACCTCCTTCATACTCTCTTGTAACGTATGGCGCATTCGTAAACAAATCAGGTACCGTGATCAGACAAATCCCAGCTGAATTCAGGGTTAGCACTTCCTTCCACGAACCCCATTCCAATTTATTTTAGATACTCGTATAGTTTTTATATATATAGAAGAAGCTATTGATGAATTTCTGAAAAAGTAAACTCTAGGACCCTAACAAATGGTGCAGGGGTTGCAGATGTGAACGGTCGCTGTCACCGCGTTCGGAATAGTACCTTAAGAGTCTGGATGTGGCTTCGAGAGAGATCCTGATTTTCGATTTCTGTAATTAGCGTGAAACGTTCCAGGCGAATACTTATATTGTTCTTGTAGCAAGACTTACTTCGATGATCACTGCGGTAGGTAGGGGATAGCCTGCCGTTGTGGCCAGGCTGAGATATTCCTATTTTTAGGCCCATTAGCAATAACCCGAAATGCATCGAAATAAGCGACTATGATCTAATTGCTTTAAACAAGCACTACACGTATTTAGTTGTAAAACATGATCCGAACTAAATTATTTATGATTTTCTCAAATAAAAGTCAAACTGCTTTCTTCAACTCCTGTAGAGAGTTCATGGACCCAGAGGGAGCACAACTGGCCTTGAATTTGAAAATTTTTTCTTCGCAGTACGCGCACTCTCTGTCTTCATCGTTATCGTCAAAAGCAACTCCTCTACCGCTAGGTTTCCTGGTCTTCGTACTCTTCTTTTTACTGCCTTTCTTCCCTCCGGCAACTTATGTTTTCCTTTCTTTTTTAATTTCGTTTTCTTCTCTTTTTTTATTTGCCTCTTCTAGTTGACGCGTATAAGGACTTGGTGTAAGTATCGCCGCGAAGACCTTCTTTCGCCCGCGGCTCCCATGTTTCCCCCGCCCACTACACAAAGTGGCCAGAAGCCACCTCCAAAATGGCCACTTTGCCCGCATTGACGCCATTACACAAAAGGTGTATACCCTGTAATAGAATGACCGAACTTTCAATAACTAAAGTAGTACTATGCAATTAAGATATGGCGCTGTCAAAAAGATTGCATAAAAATACATGTCACGTACCCTTTCCGCAATAAATACACAAACTGACCACTTGCCTTACATCAGGATAACTAAAATCCACAAATATTATTATAACTCTGAGGACCGTCATAGCAGTCCGGTTAGACTTCATGGGGTGAGTGGGCCCTCCAGGAATAATAAGTTAAAGCATTTTCCGCAGCATGTCAGCAACTTATAGCTCACAAAACCCCAACAGCCACTTTGCCGGCCATCTTTGGGCAGCTCATTCCTACACTGCGTACATGAGAAAGTCATCAGCTTCACAGTTTTCGAGGAACAGAAACAGATATACTAACATATGCCAGACTTTCATATTCTTGTCTCTGATAAAAGCAGTCTAATCCCCTTTTCCGACCAAGATTTTCGGGTGTTTTCTCTTGGGTGTAAAGCCACCGTCGCAAATGGTAATGCCCCCTTCTCCAAGCCCAGCCCCTCCAAAATGGTTCAAATGGCTCTGAGCACTATGGGACTCAACTGCTGAGGTCATAAGTCCCCTAGAACTTAGAACTAATTAAACCTAACTAACCTAAGGACATCACACACATCCATGCCCGAGGCAGGATTCGAACCTGCGACCGTAGCGGTCGCGCGTTTCCAGACTGTAGCGCCAGCGGCCGGCCCCAGCCCCTCCCAAAAAATATATGTGACCCCTCCGCCACTTTATGAGACCGTCTAGTGTTTGGCTGAGAAGAATCGAGACTCTGTAGACCACCGAATTTCACACAGCCCGCTCTACCAGTGGGGGAAGACAATGACAAGTGTTAAAAAGAAACGAACTTGTGCTCCTTTTCTAACAATGATGATGTTATCAAACAGTTAACCAGTCACCACAGACGCTACAGCCGAATATTGTGAAATTCTGGTGTTTTTCATGTACATCTGATTTCATTTGCTCATTTTTAAGGCCTCAGATTCCTCACCCACTAAATTAAAAATATTCTAACTTTTTACAGTATGTTTATGACGCTATGTTTCTGTAGAAAACAGAACGACAGAAAATTTGTACATTTTGCTTGCCTAATGTTACATATAAATAAAGCACATCGACATGAGTTCCAGTTTGTGCTCCTCGAACCGCTGTAGCATGATTGTGGCCTTGTGATAGCGACTGTTACCCTGACAGAAGTTCCCATCGTTGTCGGAGAAGACTTCAAAAGCATGTAGAGATACATGAAGGGATGCGCAGTAATGCTCACGGAGCCCACAGTTCTCACGGTGCCTTCGATTAGTACGGCAGGTCCTTTGGAAGCTCAGATAATGTGTCCCATAGCTTAATATGTCCCTTCCGCCCTGCGTCTATTGCTCGGTGAATCTTCCGAGCGACCGTTTACGTGGATTACGGCGAATATGGACACGATCTTACAAGGGAACCTCCCCATCGCACCCCCCTCAGATTTAGTTATAAGTTGGCACAGGGATAGGCCATGAAAAACTGAACACAGATCAATCGAGAAAACAGGAAGAAGTTGTGTGGAACTATGAAAAAAATAAGCAAAATATACAAACTGAGTAGTCCGTGTCCAAGATAAGCCACATCAAGGTAGGTGTACACTGATGAGCACCGTGGTCCCGTGGTTACCGCGAGCAGCTACAGAACGGAAGGTCCCTGGTTCAATCCTCCCTCGAGTGAAATGTTTTAATTTTTTATTTTCAGACAATTATCAAAGTTCATGCACTCAGACATGATCAACTTCGCTCTCCAAAATTCCAGGACATGTTCAGATTTGCTCGGACACATGCAGGATTTGACGGTCTACACACGGAAAAACTTGAAAACGTTAAAAACGTATGTTTTGACAGAGCACAGGGAAAACTGTGCGACTGTGAAACTGTTGCATTCATTTGTTGCAGTTTATGTGACAAACTCTTATGTCTTCATCACTTTTTTGGGAGTGATTATCACATCCACAAGAAAACCTAAATCGGGCAAGGTAGAAGAAACTTTTTACCCATTCGCCAAGTGTGCAAGTTAGGTGGGTCGACAACATATTCCTGTAATGTGAAGCACATGCCGTCACCAGTGTCGCATAGAATATTTCAGACGTGTTTTCCTGTGGAGGAATCGGTTGACCTATGACCTTGCGATCAAATGTTTTCGGTTCCCATTGGAGAGGCACGTCCTTTCGTCTACTAATCGCACGGTTTTGCGGTGCGGTCGCAAAACACAGACACTAAACTTATTACAGTGAACAGAGACGTCAATGAATGAACGGTCAGATCGTAACTTTGCGAAAATAAAGTAAGTAAAATTTTTACTCGAGGGAGGACTCGAACCAAGGACCTCTCGTTCCGCAGTTTCTCACTCTAACCACGGGACCACGGCGCTCCTCAGCTCATACAGTCCTTGATGTTGCATATCTTACACTTGGACTACTCAGTTTGTATAATTTGCTTATTTTTTCATAGTTACACACAACTTCTTCCTGTTTTCTCGATTGATCTGTGTTCAGTTTTTCAAGGCCTATCCACTGTGTCAATTTATAACTAAATCTGAGGGGGGTGCGATGGGGAGGTTCCCTTGTTAGTAAGAAACATGTTTCATCTGTTCAAGCGACACGTTTCCACTCACGGTCCAGTTTCTATGGCCCCGAGCTCGTAACGGACGATGTCTTTAGGCTAACATGGGGGCACGTAGGTATCTTCTGCCGCGGAGCCCACATTCGACAATGTGCGGTGAACAAAGTGCGCCAAAACACTCGTGCCTGCACCAGCATTGCGATCTGCCGTGAGATCTGACACAGATCTCCACCTATCCTGCTTTACAGAATGGGCAAGCATCCGACCTCCACGTCCTGTAACGAGGCGTGAAATCGCAACACCTTGTCTCCCATTCAGCTTTCACAGTCCTTCAACCACTTTTCATAGTTGCTCGCTTCTACAGCACGCGATTAGCGGAGCAACTTCACCGCATCCGTGATTCTCGTCCCCAGGCGTCGGGGCATAAAATTTTTATCAGAATCGCTTATATCAGTGAATTCCCCCTTTTGCCGCTCGTACCGTAGCTGGAATGATTCCCGTTTTGTCTCTGTTCCGTCGATATTCTTTCTTGACGCTTCCGCGCCAGTAACGACATCATTAAATTTCGCGGCCGGCAGCAATAATAATGTTATGGCCCATCAGTGTAGTCTAAAAAAGAACTGTTTGAGTTTGTGAATGATGCTAGTCAAAAACCTTTCGTACACGTTAGTTTCGTTACCATAGTGTACTGCATTTTTGAGTTATCTTGTTTGTAAATAAACAGTAATTTGGAACAATTTTCTTACAAAAGCAGACTGCAGTCACGTTAATGTGACAACCCGTTAAACATTTTCCAGCGAGGACCGCCGTGAGAAGTACAGGAAGAGAGTAAATGAGGCTGCGGAAGGTACTGATACGGAGCCATACCAACTCCAGGAGCATGGCCAAGTGTTCTAGGTTTCTCGGTTGAGGATCCACAGCGCGAACAGCCCGATCGAGGTGGTCCCACAAATTTCCGGTTGGGTTTAAATCCAGGGAATTTGGTGGGCAGTGGAGTATGGTAAACTCATTCTGTGGCTCTTCGAAACACGCACGTATGCTGCGAGATATGTGACATGTTGTTCTGTTGGTAGATGTCATCGTGCCCCGGAAAAACAATATGAATTTAGAGATGGACGTGGCCCCAAGGTTAGATGCATACTTGTGTTGATCCATTGTGATTTCCAGAATGATGAGGCCGCCCAGGGAATGCCACGAAAACATTACCCAGACCATAGCGTTCCCCTGTGATTGCAGAGTGTTTGCTTTCAGACGTTTCACGCAGTACACACCAACGACCATCTGTCCGATGTGATTCTTGTGAAAAGGTACCTGTCACAACCCAGTGGACGTCCCGTTACTGGCGTGCAAACTGCAGCCTTTGTCGCGAAGAATAGCAGTCACCAGCGGTGCGTGAACCCGGCACCTGTTGTGGAGGTACACAGTAACGTTCGTTGAACGGTCGCTGAGGAGACTATTGTTAGCCCCTTCGTTCATCAGGTTGGTCAGTTTTTCAACAGTTACACGTCTATTTGCCCACACACGTCTCCGCAGCCTTCCTTCACCTCTGTGACCTATGGCCCGTGTTGCACCACAGTGGCCCCTGCGCCGGATTTGGATGGCGCCATTTTTCCATGCACGGTATACTTTAACCATGGCGGACCATGAACGGTTTACGAACTCAGCCGTTTCGGAAAGCTTTCATCTTTGCCCCGAAAACCATTCTGGACATCAGATAAATCGCTCTGTTTCCGCATTACGACAACGACTGCACTGTTTTGGGCGTCCATCCGGCACGCTTTATATACTCTCCACTGCTAGTGCTGCCACCTACCATGTTTGAGTGATTATTGCACGTTGGACGTCAAACTTACAATGTGAAAATCATTGCACTATATGAAATAAATTCGTCATAACTTCTGAACGGTTTGCGTTGGGACGTTCAAACTGTACGTTTGGCCGCGGGGCATGATGGCAATTAGTACTCGCTGTAGGATTTGGTTTAGCGATCAAGCCCACTTTCACATGGATGGGTTCGTCAATAAGCAAAACTGGCGCATTTAGGGGACTGAGAATCCTCATTTCGCGATTGAGAAGTCTCTTCATCCTCAACGGGTGACTGTACGTTGTGCAATGTCCAGTCACGGAATTTTCGGTAGGATATTCCTTGATGGCATAGTGACACCGAACGGTACGTGAAGGTTTTGGAAGATGATTTCATCCCCATTACCATGCGATTCATGTAAGACGGAGCTCGACGCCATCGAAGCAGAAGACTGTTTGATGTTCTGGAGCAGCACTTTGGGAACCACATTCTGGCTCTGGGTTCCTAGAGGCCATTGGCACTGACCTCGATTGGCCGCCATATTCCCCGGATCTGAACGCATGCGACTCCTTTTTGTGGGGCTATATTAAAGACAAAGTGTACAGCAATAACCCCAAAACCATTACTGATCTGAAAACAGCCATTCAAGAGGCAATCGACACTTCAGTGGGTCATGCAGAATTTCGCTATTCGTCTGCGCCACATTATCGCCAATAGTGGCAGGTATATCGAACATGTTTATAACCCAAACCTCAATATCTGTAGTGCCGTTTATATGTCGAATAAAATGTGTGCACGCCGTAGTTAGAAACTAATTTACGTTTTTTTCATACAGTTCAATAACTGTCACCCTATGGGTGATGAGCACATTAAAGTGACTCAACCGTGTATTTGAACCGTGTATTATCCATCTAAGCTGCAAATGTGGACGTAAGGTCACCATATCCTATATGTACAACAGCGCTTCCAATTTCCGGTGATCACTGAAACTGTATTCCCAACTCAGCTTAGTCGAACGCTATGACGGTTAGGTTACTTAATCGGTCATTTCCCGTCAGCCTTCCCCAGGGCAATGTTCAGTCTTGCATTATCACGCCATCAATAAGGCTTTGAGCTCCAGTCTTCTTACCTTACATTCAGAGTCAAGTAGTTAGTACGGCTAGGATCGTGACTTTGCACAAAGGACATATCTCAATAGTAGTGCACTATCATTTAATACCGCCACTACACGAAGTACATACTGTAGCTCGCTTGGAAACTCCGTTTCAGTGGCAGAAGATAAATAACCTGCCAGAGAGATTCAGCAGTGGTAAAAGCAAGTGACAGTTTTCTGTCGGAAACATCATGTGGCACATTAAACTACTTATGTTCGTACAGAGGCGTCGTATGCGGTGGCATCAAGTGCTCATTCATAAAAACATAAAAAAGAGAATTAAACCCGAATATGTTGATGTAAAGTGATTTCGCGTTAACCAAGCGCCAAACAACTGAGAATTTATCTTTATAGTATTTATATTCAAGGAGCATATAATAACGAAAACTCTTCACAGGTATGGTCTCAAGAGTTCAAAACCTAGTAACTTTTAAGTATGAAAAATCTCATCGACTGATTTATTGTCTGTATCTGTAACGTCCCCTTAGAAAAATTACAAATTACTATGCTGGTAAACTTCTACGTTATTTGCTACAAAGACAGATGAGTAAAACTGAACGTACTCAGACAGTTCTCTCTGTACTCATTCTGATCATCACTAAACTGACACACAATATTCTTTTTTACCGCAATGCAATCTGACTTTCAATAATCCCTACAAAAGAATGGCCCTGAGTAACAGTAACCTATACTTTTCATGAATCACTTACCTCACAAAAATCTTCGCTACTCGAACTACTGCAATACAGCGAGCGCCAATACTGCCAGTTAAATAAAAGATTCTAACTGCTGAAGACACTAACAACTGATAGGCATAGTTAGCAAATGAGAGATTTTGATAGAGAACAAACAATGTATTTACCTTAATAGTGTTCAACAGTCATAATATATATATCAGTTCATGACATCAAGTCTTACAAATTTCCTTTTTCTGACGGACACACGTCCATATCGTCCGCTATTAAAACTCTGGCATCTCTCTCGCCACATCCACCACTGCTGGCGACTCACCTCAACTGCGCAACGCTATGCACTGTTCACATCCAACTGCCGAACACTACACAAGCGAATATTCCAACAGTGAGTCGAACCAGCCACAGACTGCACACAGCACAGTCAGTGATTTTCATACAGAGCGCTACGTGGCGTTACCAACATGTAACCTAAACGTCCTACTTACATATCCAGAATTTACTTTAGGTAAAGGACGATCAATAATTTTCCGTTTGAGGCTGTTGCTGTAGTAGTGCGACTCCTATGCAAGTATATAAGCACCGATATGTAGGCAGGGTATTAGTGTGGCATCCGTGTCTTTCTGACATGCGTGCGGTAAATGCAATAATGTGAAAAAACAGGACCAACGCGCTGTTGTTATTTTCTTGGCTGCCGAAGGACAAACACCGGTAGATATGTATTAAAGAATGAAGAATGTGTCTGGGGCAGTATGTCTCTCGTGAAACCATCGCTGTGGAATGGTGCGTCAAGTTCCGTCCTGGACGCGACTCAAAACGCCGGTCTATCTGGGAGGCCAGCCTCATACATTATGGATGATGCCAACTTAAGTGGGAGACACTAGAGAACTCGCCCTATAGGCCTGCTCTTTACCGATGCGATTATCACACCTTCGGTCTCTTTAAAAAAGGCATTGAAGGTCGACGATTCGTGTCGGAAGGGAATGAGCAGCAGGTAGTTACGGACATTTTCACGCAGCAGGACACGGTGTTCTGCCAACCAGGTATCTCCAATCTGGTACGTCGCTGGAATGATTGCCTCAGTGCTCAAGGGAATTTTGCTTGATTGGTATACCGATTCTGGAATGCACAGTCTTCGAACAGAAACATTTTGATCGCAGCTGATGTATGAAACAATGGTGACATCGTCGGCTTCTGTAGTGGGCTCAATGCTGTTATCACCTCAGCATCTGATGCTAGTACTTGGGCTCGTCGACTGACATCGGTATTTCTGTTTATTGTGACCCCTTCACATTATACTCGTCTGGCGTAATCTAGCATCAGCCCAGCAGCGTCTGGAGGCCTCTGAGTACCGGTATTTTACGAGGAAGTCGGGACTCTGCGGCATTTTGCTGCGTTGCAGGGATGCAGATTACGCTAAGTGATTGAGCGTATGATGTGCAGAAAGCAAGAAGGAGCCGTCACACAGGACACTGTTTACCGTCGGGTCGGCCGCACAGTACGGCTGCCTCACGCACGATCTCTATCACGCGAGCCTTCACGTCCATGTGAAAAGGCCAGACCGACAAGTCGCGCCTTCGGTAGCGGATTGCTGTTCCCGTTACAGGGCTGCAGTTGGCATGTTGCGCGAGCCGTTGCAAGCGTGTTCAGCCCCGGCGGAAAGCTTGTCCGTAAGAGAGAGAGAGAGAGAGAGAGAGAGAGAGAAAACGGCAGCACGACTTTGACACCGAATGGTTAGCAGCCGGTAGAACTTCATTACGTTTCAGGGACAATGTTTTTGCTGCGTTTGTCACTATGTTGTAATTACTTCTCGCTTCCTTTGGCGAGGTCTCTATCGGAGGCCTGTGCGGTGACATCCACTCCGAGGTGGCCAGACCGAGCCGGCCGAAGTGGCCGTGCGGTTAAAGGCGCTGCAGTCTGGAACCGCAAGACCGCTACGGTCGCAGGTTCGAATCCTGCCTCGGGCATGGATGTTTGTGATGTCCTTAGGTTAGTTAGGTTTAACTAGTTCTAAGTTCTAAGGAACTAATGACCTCAGCAGTTGAGTCCCATAGTGCTCAGAGCCATTTGAACCATTTTTTTGGCCAGACCGAACCTTGGTAGTGGAAGAAATTTCCACTACAAGGACTGTTTGATCAATAACTTGGTGTCACACTCAGTCGGTTTTTGACACATAAGACATTTTGATAACATTAGCCAAAAGCTAAGAACCCGAAATGACAACATAAACTGACTGGCACAATCTGGGGTGCTCAAGCTTCCACTCTAAGGACTACAGCTTCGACAAATGTGGTGTCACCGCTAGACACCACACTTGCTAGGTGGTAACTTAAATCGGCCGCGGTCCTGTAGTACATGTCGGACCCGCGTGTCGCCACTGTGTAATCGCAAACCTAGCGCCACCACATGGCAGGTCACAAGACACGGACTAGACCTCGCCCCAGTTGTACGGACGACATAGCTTGCGACCAGACGTACGAAGCTTTCCTCTCATTTGCCGAGAGACAGATTGAATAGCCTTCAGCTAGTCCATAGCTACTACCTAGCAAGGCGCCATTTGTATCAGTGCTTATAGCTTACTACTATTCAAGAGATGTATTCCAACAAGAGAATAAAAGTTAAGTAACATCTACGTACTTTTCTTCTTATTCATTAATAAGTCTCATGTTCCAGAACTTCAAGCCCGTCTGCGTTAGTTTAGCGTGCACCTAGCTACCTCATTGTGTCTATGCTTTATGAGCTAGACACAACAACAATAGTATACCCAGTAGCTGAATACTGTGCCCTAATACGGCAGTCCGGCGCTCATACAAGGAAACTAGACATCCGTCTGACTGAATCAATGAGAATTATTAAGGGTGCACTAAATCGACACCGACAACTTGGCTGCACACCATCAGTAACATTCCACCACCTAAACAGCGATGAAAAGAAGCAGCCAATCGAGAACGTAGGAAGCTGCATCTCTCCGACTACCTCCGAGGCCTTCCAATGCATACAGGCTTAAATGATCCTCCTCCAGACCGCATTATATCATGCACTTCACTGTGCATAATGGAAGAAACAACAAGAAGTTTGACATTAAAGAAGAGTGGTGCAAGAGATGGAATGCTGCAACAGTAAAACATCAATGTGTTAAAGAGCCATCTGCCAGCCGTCTAGAATTTGGTCTGAAGAGAAGTGAGTGGACAACATTGAACAGCACAAGAAGCGGTCACGCCAGGTGCAATGCTATGATGAACAACTGGGTACTCCGAAACTGTCTAGCCTGTGATTGTGGGGCCCAAGAATAAACCATTCAGCATATTATCAGAAGCTGTCATCTGAAAAAGAATCGAGGACCATTTGGTGACTTCATTAATACGGCTTGCTCTGCCATCACAAATGGCTCTGAGCACTATGGGACTTAACTTCTGAGGTCATCAGTCCCCTAGAACTTAGAACTACTTAAACCTAACTAAGGACATCACACACATCCATGCCCGAGGCAGGATTCAAACCCGCGACCGTAGCGGTCGCGCGGTTCCAGACTGTAGCGCCTAGAACCGCTAGGCCACCCCGGCCGGCGCTCTCCCATCAGCTGGCAACATTCACTAGAGGTTGGATTTTGACTAAACCTATTTTAATGAACAGTCCTAGTTTAAATGGTCTCCTTTCAGTATTACTGAATTATTAATTTTTAAACATATTACTTAAATGTATAATTGCAAATCACATGTATTTCATAATGACACTGTTGCTTGTGATCCATCAGTCGGATGGCGACCCCCTTGGTGCAGTTTGAGGAAAAGAGGCTATGTACCGATACCAAGTTCCACCGTCTCCCTTCTCTCATCACCATAGAACTCAAATACCACACCATACTGGGCACGCATCCTTTACAGTGAGCCACACTCAACAGCTACACTTAAGATCCAGATGTCACAAATTGTATGGAAAGGGACCACTTGTGCTTCCCGATGACATGGCTGTATCTATCCCTGAGGATCTCCTAGAAAAATATATCTTTCGCCTCTTTTTTCCTCTATTACTAATTTTTGATTGTCAAATGGTCCAAATGGCTCTGAGCACTATGGGACTTAACATCTGTGGTCATCAGTCACCTAGGACTTAGAACTACTTGTACCTAACTAACCTAAGGACATCACACACATCCAAGCCCGAGGCAGGATTCGAACCTGCGACCGTAGCGGTCACGTAGTTCCAGACTGAAGTGCCTAGAACCGCACGGCCGCACCGGCCGGCTTTTTGATTGTCACAATGCGTTTTGAGAGCATGGTATTATCGTCAGGTGCCTACACAATAATGACCACATAGTGACTGCTACACGTTGTTTTTAATTTTTTTTTTATTTTCCTGCTTTCTAATTTAGGTTCCACAATTTCATTCTAAACACGGAAGTGTTTTGGTAAAAAAAAAAAAAAAAGGAGAAACAATATAACACGAAGACACCCGATAAGAGGAACGTATCTTCTAAATGCGTCGTGCCAATCGAAAAGTGTCAATGAGAAGTGCTTGACACCTTAAAATGTTTTCATTAATTCAGTTATACATACTGTCACGTACCTCGCAGTCTCCATAGATACTTTACAGATGTGAGCTTCACCCTGGAATCACATTATGAAGATCGCCTTCTAAACAGAATGGTTACATGATGTGTTACATGTCACGTGATGTCTCTCCCTTGTTGTCATCACTCTTCTGACTGGACGATGGAAGTTATCCCTTATGTCTTAGCGGATATCCTACCATCCTCTCCCTTTTTCTTGTCAGTGTTTCCCATATATTCCTTTCCTTGCTTATACTGCGGAGAACCTCCTCAGTTCTTACCTTATCAGTCCACTTAATTTTCAACATTCTTCCACAGCATTACATCTCAAACGCCTCGATTCTCTCCTGTTTCGATTTCCCCACAGACCGCGTTTCACTACCATACAATGCTATGCTCCAAACGTACATTCTCAGAAATTTCTTCCTCAAATGAAGGCCTGTGTCTGGTTCTAGTAGACTTGTCTTGGGCTATCTCCATCCGTCAAGGGTTATTTTACTGCCTAGATAGCAAAATTGGCTAATTTCGTCTACTTCGTGATCCTCAATTCTGATAAGTTCCTAAGTATTCTAATTTCTGTTGTTTCTCATTACTGTCGTCTTTCTTCAATTTACTTTCAATCCAACAGACCATTCTATTCAACAGATCCTATAATTCTTCTTCGCTTTTACTGAGGATTGCAATGTCATCAGTAAATCTTATCATTGATATCTTTCCACCCTGAATTTTAATCCTACTCTTGAACCTTGATGTACACTTGGATGTACAATTGGGAAACAGATTTTTTAATTTTGCGTGAATGGTATTCCCTAGAACTTGCGGAGAGAGGTCTTTGGAAAGTGGAAAGAATTGAACGACGTGCATTTTATTTAAGTGCGATAAAACCGCTTGTCCTAACTTTGCGAAATATTGTGATATTACAGTATTGGCATAAATTAACTTATAATCCAACACACAAATTGTAAGAATCCATGTGAAGATGGTCCTCAGTAGAGCTAAAAGGAGTTATCCATTAGAGAATTACACATCTCAATAGAAGTTTGGAATATCATAGAGTGTACTACAATGACCTCTTATAATACATCCATTGAGGTTTATACTATACCTCATTAACTAAATAAACTTAATTCCTTCTGAAAAAAGAACGATTTAGGTTAGTTACAAAAAAATCTTTACAAAACAAAGTAGGCTCTCTCCTAAGTGTGCTTCTTGAAGCCGGCCGAAGTGGCCGTGCGGTTAAAGGCGCTGCAGTCTGGAACCGCAAGACCGCTACGGTCGCAGGTTCGAATCCTGCCTCGGGCATGGATGTTTGTGATGTCCTTAGGTTAGTTAGGTTTAACTAGTTCTAAGTTCTAGGGGACTAATGACCTCAGCAGTTGAGTCCCATAGTGCTCAGAGCCATTTGCACCATTTTTTTTTGCTTCTTGAAAACAAAAACAGTGAAAATCTTTCTCTCATCATGATGATTATCAGTCTTTAGCAGTGAGTATGCCATCCCCGCACGTGGATGAGTTCTTCCACTCTGCGAGGCATGCTCTGGATGAGACTATCAAAAATGGTTCAAATGGCTCTGAGCACTATAGGACTTACCATCTGAGGTCATCAGTCCCCTAGAACTTAGAACTACTTAAACCTAACTAACCTAAGGACATCATACACATCCATGCCAGAGACAGGATTCGAACCTGCGACCGCAGCAGCCGCGTGATTCCGGACTGAAGCGCCTAGAACCGCTCGGTCACAGCGGCCGGCTGAGACCATGAAGTTTGTCTTGGGGTACGAGGTTCCACTACTGAATAACAGTTTCAGTGAGGTCCTAAAGATTGTCAGGTGGATTCGGACGCTGTGCAATGGCCACTTTCAACAGGTCCCATGCATGCTCAATTGCATTCACGTCTGGGGACTGTTCTGGCCAATGCATTAGGTTGATGTAGCATCTCTGAAGGTACCGAGACACTGCTAGAGTGCGGTGTATTTGCATTGTCATTGACTGGGATGAAGTTGTCATCGATTTCACGTCTGTAAGAGCTTACAATCGTTTGTAGGACCTCTTGGAGGTATCGGGAACCATTCAAATTGCCGTAGATGGGAATGAGAATGGTCACCGTCCCATAATTTTTGCCATCCAGAACATTACACTTCCACCTGCAAACGAATGGACTTCCTGAACCTGTGGCCGTGCGGATCTAGGCGTTTCAGTCTGGAACCGCGCAGCTGCTATGGTCGCAGGTTCGAATCCTGCCTCGGGCATGGTTGTGTGTGATGTCCTTAGGTTAGATAGATTTAAGTATTCTAAGTTCTAGGGGACTGATGACTTCAGATCTTAAGTCCCATAGTGGTCAGAGCCATTTGAACCATTTGAACTTCCTGAACGTGTCGTCGTTCCTGGTGTCGCAGCGGTTCTACAAACCCTAGGACGTCTTCTGACGGTCGCAAACCAATCCTGGTCTCGTCAGCAAACATGACATTACTCCATTCTGCAACGGTCCAATGTTGATGTGCAAAAGCCCTGGTCCTTCGTTTACGTCGGTTCCGTTGGTTCAGTACAAAACTTCTCATGGGTCTTCTGGAATGAAGACCACCCTTCTACGCACTGTTTAGTTTGAGATACGAATCCCTGTTACCCGAGAGATGTCATTTGCAATATTTCTGGCAGTTAATGTTAGGCCCCTGAAAGCCCACAGTTAGAGGAAACGATCCAGCATTGGTGTTGTCATACGAGGACGACCACTGTGAGGCCTATCGTTCACATTTCCCATCTCTCTGCACTTTCTTCACACCTTAGACACACAACTTTGAGTGATATGTAAACGATCGGCGACATCTTGCTGTTTATGATGTGCTGAAAGTAAAGGCACTATCCTGACTCTATCAAAGTGTTGTATGGCTCTAGGTGGCATGTTACTGCAGTGATGAACACAAACTGAATGAAGCTGTCTTAAACGCCACTATATTTCCCAAAATACCGCAATAAGTTCTGACAGGTTACCCAACACCTCTGTCGCCGTTAATATGACTTCTTCCTATACTACTGTTAAATCCATGAAATTTTTGTAAGGTTCTTTTTGTGAAAATAGATGTTAGTAATGACATCAATAGATCCCACCACTATTCCTTAAAGAATCGCTCTCTCATGTATAAAACAGCTTCAAACGTCTGATTACTTTACAAATGAGCTGATATGCTAAATATTTGACGTTAAGCATGTAAAACGATTATAGTTGAAGATGCGAAACTTTCAGCGGTATATGTGGATACTGTCTGCAAAATCTGCCGGCCGGAGTGGCCGTGCGGTCCTAGGCGCTACAGTCTGGAACCGAGCGACCGCTACGGTCGCAGGTTCGAATCCTGCCTCGGGCATGGGTGTGTGTGATGTCCTTAGGTTAGTTAGGTTTAATTAGTTCTAAGTTCTAGGCGACTGATGACCTCAGAAGTTAAGTCGCATAGTGCTCAGAGCCATTTGAACCATTTTTTTGCAAAATCTGTTGCGAATGTTATGCTTGACGGTACAGTTTTGCTGCATGAGGAATGGATATGTAGTAAGCGATAAACTCGTTTTCTCTCACTATTTTGTGAGGGGGTGGGAGAAGGGTGTACGAGAAAATGTTTCGAAAGGGTTTGAAATAATGTGTTAGGTTGCTATGTGCTCTCTTTCTCTGTAAGTGTTATGACTAGCAAAACTACAATCGTGGAGCCATAACTGTGCGTTCTTTGATTTCTCTAGGAGATGGCTCATTGGAACTATAACACATGTAATATTGGTTCAGTTTATTACATGAAAGAATAAAAAAAATTACTTAACTTGATGTAGTCCTTCGCCAAAGGAGTGCTTTATAAGTTACAGCTGTCACTATTACAGCATCAGCTGATGCATAGAAATACAAATCTTTCCTTGAAGTGCAGTGTTCAACATCCAGAAAAGCACAGTCCCATCTGAGACTTGAATAACTCTTTAGCCCTAGTCGATGATGTTGACTGCGTCAGTTGAGGTTACGAACTGGGCGGAGCGCTTCCATGTTCGGCCGTATATTGACCCCTGTGCGAGGGCGCTGTTGCGATGAGAGAGAGGGCGTTTCTTCTGGAGCGTCTTCCATTCGTCATTGAGGATTGCAGCGGGACACCGCTAACGTCTGTGGTATCGATGCGTGTTGCCGACTGCGGTGTGGTACCGCGAGTTTTGATCGCACAAAGAATGTTGAAATAGGCCTAAAGGAGCAGGCCCAAGTCATGGGACGAAAAGCATCCCCTAAAGCTCACAAAATCACCTCCGACGTGCATTACACTCTCCACACACTGCAGGTTGTACGCCTCATTGCGCTGTTGCTGCACTCGATGCCTTGCAGCATTTGAAAAAGAGGAAAAAAGGCGACTAGTCGGATGTAACTATACACTTTCAATCAGCTACTGTCGAACTTCTGTGTAATTGGTCCATCGAAGTAGTTCTGCTTTTAAGTGTCACCGTGAGAAACGGACTTTCTCGAAGTACTCGACTTCTAATGTCTCTTGGAGTGCTGTCCCCTTCGCAAAGATCGGTTGGAAACTGGTTGGGATGGACATGGATTCATTGAAGACAGCAGCTATTGTCGAGAGTGGAACCGATTGTCTCTGGGAACAACCTATCGACTAGGATTTTTTTCTGACCACTGTTGACACACCATGTTACAACGCTGCGACTGGTATAACATTTTTTGTTAGAGAGTTTCGGCAACCTGTGCTAACTTCATTCGCGGTGTGGTCATGGGCACAAGCGATGGTGTGGCTCCTTTGTGCGATTCACTCAGGTCTCGACGCCAGCGTATCTAACTGCACTGATTCCGTGCAACCGACTCTCAGATACCAATCATTTCACTGCCAAGACGTATGCTAGCAGTGGAAGGTCACGTCTGTGCATACCGTCCCCCTGACATAACTGGACGAAACATAATATATTTCTTCTTTCATTTTTCTTTCCTTCAGCAGGTTTATTAACGTAATGGGAATGAGTTATGAATGAATATTATAAAATATTTTAAGATTCAAAAATTTTTTTTCTTTGGTATGTAATTGCATGGGCGTGGATTATCGGAAATGTGCTGTTATCAGACGATTGAGTTGTGCTCTATGAATAATGTGATGAAACAATGCAGGCAGCAGAAAGCAGCACTGGAACCTGAGAGAATGAATCTGGGAAGTGGAATTTTTGACTTCAAGCAGTACTAGGGGCTCAAGTAATTTTTATAAAGGAGTGAGGTTAAAAGGGACCTTGTTAACATCATGGTGTTAATAAGGTGTCTTTTAACAGAAACGATAATGTGAGGATAAATTTAAATAATGTATGCTACTCTAATTTACAGCGTGATCAAAAAGTCAGTATGTCCGCAGCTCGTGGTCGTGCGGTAGCGTTCTCGCTTCCCACGCCCGGGTTCCCGGGCTCTCTGAGCACTATGGGACTTAAGATCTATGGTCATCAGTCCCCTAGAACTTAGAACTACTTCAACCTAACTAACCTAAGGACACCAGACAACACCCAGTCATCACGAGGCAGAGAAAATCCCTGACCCCGCCGGGAATCGAACCCGGGAACCCGGGCGTGGGAAGCGAGAACGCTACCGCACGACCACGAGCTGCGGACCCCGGGTTCCCGGGTTCGATTCCCGGCGGGGTCAGGGATTTTCTCTGTCTCGTGATGACTGGGTGTTGTGTGATGTCCTTAGGTTAGTTAGGTTTAAGTAGTTCTAAGTTCTAGGGGACTGATGACCCTAGATGTTAAGTCCCATAGCGCTCAGAGCCATTTTTTGAAAAAGTCAGTATAAATTTGAAAACTGAATAAATCACGGAATAATGTATATAGAGAGAGTACAAATTGACACACATGTTTGGAATGACATGGGGTTTTATTAGAACCAAAAACATAGAAAAGTTCAAAATATGTCCGACAGATGGCGCTTCATCTGACCAGAATAGCAATAATTAGCATAACAAAGTAAGACAAAGCAAAGATGATGTTCTTTACAGGAAATGCTCAATATGTCCACCATCATTCCTCAACAATACCTGTAGTCTAGGAATAATGTTGTGAACAGCACTGTAAAGCATGTCCGGAGTTCCGGTGAGGCATTGGCGTTGGATGTCGTCTTTATCATCCCTAGAGATGTTGGTCGGTCGATCACGATAGACTTGCGACTTCAGGTAACCCCAAAGCCAATAATCGCACGGACTGAGGTCTGGGGACCTGGAAGGCCAAGCATGACCAAAGTGGCGGCTGAGCACACGATCATCACCAAACGACGCGCGCAAGAGACTTTCACGTGTCTAGCAATATGGGGTGGTTCTAGTAAAACCCGATGTCATTCCAAGCATGTGTGTCAATTTTTACCTCTCTATCTACATTATTCCGTGGTTTATTAAGTTTCCATATTTATACTGACTTTTTGATCACCCGGTACTTATACCTGAATGTTTTTAAAAAAAGCTGTATTTCCAGTTATTAACAAATGTTGATAGATATACATTCTTTTTTATTTTAATTGGACCCTCCACCAATAACTGTATCAAGTGAACTGGAATTGTATTTTTTTTTTACGTTTGGAAACATCGAAAAAAAACTTTCTACCAAGGCGCTTTGGGTTGGACGAATCATCGTAAGCATGGTCTAAGAACACTGCCTTAAATACGCCGTCTTCTAGACGTAGTGAAGACGAGCTTTCGATATAGTAGAATCACAATGCACCTTTGCGGCGGAAAATTTGAAGCAGATTGTAGTGCAACCGAGATTCGATACATCACATGAGCGAATAGGGACAGTACTGATTCGATGTTTAAGGCTAAATCTGAGAGTCCAGAGTTAACAGAAACTCAGAGTGTCGCTACGTTACTTCACTAGTGTTTCCGCTAGCTGCGATCGACGGGCGCTCTACGTAACGGCGAAAACTGTTGCGAATTTATCATAAATTCGGTTGATACGTGATAAGGTCACAAGACCGCCTGGTACCAGTTCTCCACCGTCTTCAGCGCTCGAAAGCGACCGCTGCGTTCTTTTAAGGCGGTGACTAATTACTTATCGAGTGAGCTTACGATTCAGAGAAGTCTACGGATAGCGCAGATTGCGGTGTGTCACACCCACCATACTTGCTCCGGACACTGCGAGAGGGCCGTACAAGCAATGATCACACGCACGGCACAGCGGACACACCAGGAACCGCGGTGTTGGCCGTCGAATGGCGCTAGCTGCGCAGCATTTGTGCACCGCCGCCGACAGTGTAAGCCAGTTTGCCGTGGCATACGGAGCTCCATCGCAGTCTTTAACACTGGTAGCATGCCGCGACAGCGTGGACGTGAACCGTATGTGCAGTTGAAGGACTTTGAGCGAGGGCGTATAGTGGGCATGCGGGAGGCCGGGTGGACGTACCGCCGAATTGCTCAACACGTGGGGCGTGAGGTCTCCACAGTACATCGATGTTGTCGCCAGTGGTCGGTGGAAGGTGCACGTGCCCGTCGACCTGGGACCGGACCGCAACGACGCACGGATGCACGCCAAGACCGTAGGATCCTACGCAGTGCCGTAGGGGACCGCACCGCCACTTCCCAGCAAATTAGGGACACTGTTGCTCCTGGGGTATCGGCGAGGACCATTCGCAACCGTCTCCATGAAGCTGGGCTACGGTCCCGCACACCGTTAGGCCGTCTTCCGCTCACGCCCCAACATCGTGCAGCCCGCCTCCAGTGGTGTCGCGACAGGCGTGAATGGAGGGACGAATGGAGACGTGTCGTCTTCAGCGATGAGAGTCGCTTCTGCCTTGGTGCCAATGATGGTCGTATGCGTGTTTGGCGCCGTGCAGGTGAGCGCCACAATCAGGACTGCATACGACCGAGGCACACAGGGCCAACACCCGGCATCATGGTGTGGGGAGCGATCTCCTACACTGGCCGTACACCACTGGTGATCGTCGAGGGGACACTGAATAGTGCACGGTACATCCAAACCGTCATCGAACCCATCATTCTACCATTCCTAGACCGGCAAGGGAACTTGCTGTTCCAACAGGACAATGCACGTCCGCATGTATCCCGTGCCACCCAACGTGCTCTAGAAGGTGTAAGTCAACTACCCTGGCCAGCAAGATCTCCGGATCTGTCCCCCATTGAGCATGTTTGGGACTGGATGAAGCGTCGTCTCACGCGGTCTGCACGTCCAGCACGAACGCTGGTCCAACTGAGGCGCCAGGTGGAAATGGCATGGCAAGCCGTTCCACAGGACTACATCCAGCATCTCTACGATCGTCTCCATGGGAGAATAGCAGCCTGCATTGCTGCGAAAGGTGGATATACACTGTACTTGTGCCGACATTTTGCATGCTCTGTTGCCTGTGTCTATGTGCCTGTGGTTCTGTCAGTGTGATCATGTGATGTATCTGACCCCAGGAATGTGTCAATAAAGTTTCCCCTTCCTGGGACAATGAATTCACGGTGTTCTTATTTCAATTTCCAGGAGTATATATATATATATATATATATATATATATATATATATATATATATATATATATAACTGAGTGAACGGATTAACGATAAACTTGAACGGGTGTCAGAGACGTCCGCCCCGAACAAATGCAACGAACAATAACGAACAAAATTAGATCACTAAAAAAAAAACTAGATGCTGGTGCGACCATTAGAGCAGACACTGTAAAATTCGATCCGACGTCCCTTCGGACTTGCATGTATGTCCGCAGGAACAGACACTCCTGACGATTTATAGCCGTATTAAACCGCGAAATGCATTCGCAAATCGAGAATACGGGACTACCACGGCTATACTTTTTACTGGAAACCAATGAAAATTTGTGTTGGACCGCGACTCGAACCCGGATTTCTCGCTTTCCTTGAGCGGTCTCCTTAACTTCTTCGGCTATCCTAGCACGCTTCATATACAGGCCCAAACTTCTATATGTGCCAGTGTCTCCTTCCCATAGTGCTCCCACAATTATGTGATTCCAGCACAGGTAGCCACCCGTTTACTTCTCTCGTCAGGTTGTCTTGGCTTTGGCATGAAATACATTTTGGTCTGTCCGTAAAGCGTGCTTGGTTAGCCGAAGCGCTTAAAGCAAAGCTCGCGTAAAGTGGGAAATCCGGGCTTGGCTCCCAGTCCGATACAAATTTTCATTTGTTTCCATTAAAATGAATAGCTGTAATGAGAACATATTCGAAATTTGTGAATGCATTTCAATGTTAAGTATGCCTACAAATCGTCAGCAGTGTATATCCGAAATATCATTGCAAATGGTTCAAATGGCTCTGAGCACTATGGGACTCAACTGCTGAGGTCATTAGTCCCCTAGAACTTAGAACTAGTTAAACCTAACTAACCTAAGCACATCACAAACATCCATGCCCGAGGCAGGATTCGAACCTGCGACCGTAGCGGTCTTGCGGTTCCAGACTGCAGCGCCTTTAACCGCACGGCCACTTCGGCCGGCAATAACATTGCATCGAACTATACAGACACTGTACTAATTTTCATTCCAGAGCTAAGACAGACTGACGAGAAAACTAAATAAGTCTTTCGCTGTGTGGAAATCACAATTGTGCGAGCATTTTGGGACATGTGGAAGTTAGGGGTCCGTCTCTGAAGCCTATTCCGGTAGCGGAAGTGGTTAAGGTAACCGCTCGAGTAAAGCGGTAAATTCGCGTTCGAGTGCCATTCCGGTATAAATTTTCATTTGTTTCCGGTAAATTGTATACCTATGGTGGTACTGTATTAGCAAGTGCTTTGGTATGAAAATTTTTTCAAAGTTTCCAGACAATAAAAAATGTATACAATTTCAGTTCACTTGGTATAGTAATTGCTGGATGGGTCTAATTAAAACAGAAAAGAATGCATATTTTTCACCATTTATTACTAACTGGAAATACAGCTTTAAAAAAATTTAGATATAAGTGAATAAAATAAGCCTTGGATACAGTATTTCCATTTGTCCTTACATTACCAATAACGTTTCTGTTAAGACACCTTATTAACACCAGGTGTTAACAAGACCTTATTTAACAAATACTTACAAGCTAAGGAGCACCAAGAATACAAGATTTTCAATTACGATTATGTTCCCATATCAAGTTTTCAGCCTTTTTTACAGTTAGTTTGTATTTCTCCAAGTCCACTTTCGTTGTAGAACAAAGCAAACTTACTCCTTTATAAAAAGGAAACCATTATAACGACCGGGAGAGCGGTGTGCTGGCCACACGCCCCTCCTATCCGCATTCTCAGCGAGGATGACACGGCGGTCGGATGATCCCGATGGGCCACTTGTGGCCTGAAGACGGAGTGCTATTTAACAAATACTTACAAGCTGTGGAGCACCAAGCATACAAGGTTTTCAGTTATGTTTATGTTCCCATATCCAGTTTTCAGCCTTTTTTACAATTAGTTTGTATTTCTCAAAGTCCATTTTTGTTCTACAACAAAGCAAACTTACTCCTTTATATATAAAAAAAAAAAAAAACATGGAGCCCCTCATTTAGCGTAAAATCGAAAATTCCGCTTCCTAGTTTCATTCTCTCACGGTCCGCTGCTGGTTTCTGCTAGTAATTTGTTTTTAACTTCTCGCACACACTGTTCCATGACGTTTTTTATAAAGCGCAACTCCATCCTCTGATAGCAGCATATTTCGACAATCCATGCATTTCATGCTATACCGGGTGATCAAAAAGTCATTATAAATTTGAAAACTTAATAAACCACGAAATAATGTAGATAGAGAGGTAAAAATTGACACACATGCTTGGAATGACATGGGGTTTTATTAGAACTAAAAAAAAACAAAGTTCACAAAATGTCCGACGGATGGCGCTGGACAGCAAAACTGCTACCGTGACGGATGAGAGGTACGCCGATATGTTACAGAATCGCATCATCCCCAGCCTGGCTGATAAACTCCTGCTGGAACGTACGATGTTTATGCAGGATGGCGCTCCACCCCATATTGCTAGTCGCGTGAAAGATCTCTTGCGCGCGTCGTTTGCTGATGATCGTGTGCTCAGCCGCTACTTTCGTCATGCTTGGCCTCCCAGGTCCCCAGACCCCAGTCCGTGCGATTATTGGCTTTGGGGTTACCTGAAGTCGCAAGTGCATCGTGATCGACCGACATGTCTAGGGATGCTGAAAGACAACATCCGACGCCAATGCCTCACCATAACTCCGGACATGCTTTACAGTGCTGTTCACAACATTATTCCTCGACTACAGCTATTGTTGAGGAATGATGGTGGACATATTGAGCATTTCCTGTAAAGAACATCATCTTTGCTTTGTCTTACTTTGTTATGCTAATTATTGCTACTTTGATCAGATGAAGCGCCATCTGTGGGACATTTTTTGAACTTTTGTATTTTTTTGCTAAATCCCCATGTCATTCCAAGCATGTGTGTCAATTTGTACCTCTCTATCTACGTTATTCCGTGATTTATACAGTTTCCAAATTTATACTGACTTTTTGATCACCCGGTATGTGCTTGTGCTTAAAAGCACTCTTTCCCACACATCTCAGAGCGTCGGCTACCGGCTCCTCCGTTGTCTCCCGCCAGCTGCTCTGGCCTCCTGGGCGATGCCTTTGGTACTCGCTTCACTGGCGAGACTGTTGTTAAGCCCCCTCGCGCCTCGCACTCTTCTCTCTCCAGGCCGCACTTTCTCCCGCTCGACACTTTTCTCGCAGCAACTGGAATGTGGAGCGGACCGGCCGGCGGCTGACGCGGCCGTGTATAAGGAGACGGCGCCCAGCTCAGCTGTGGGCGCTGGCCACGCCCCCTCCCTGCCGGCGCTGCCAATAACTGGGCGGGAATGCGCCGCGCCAGCATTCCACGGCGCCCGCTCCAAATGCCAGCACCGAGCGTCCAGCAGCCGGCTGCCGGCTGCGTCGTAATCTGCAGCGGGCATCGCATAGCTGCAGGTGCCGCCGGTGACTAGCTGCGCCCACTCCCCAATCATGTCGCCGCTGACATTTCAGCCGCCTAGGGACTCTGTCGCCTCGCTGCCGTGTGAACTTAACGCGCTACGGTACAACAACCTTCATGAAAAACCGAAGAAATATTTGGAAAGAAACTTTTTAGACTCTTGGAGATAACATGAAATGCATTCCCAAATTGTGAATACGATTGTACAACAGCGATACGATTTACTAGTAACATGTGAAAATTTGTATCGGAGCGGGATTCGAACCCGCATTTCCCACTTTTTCGCGAGCAGTCGCCTTAACGGCTTAGGCTATCCGAGCTCGCTTCCAGGACCGACTTAAACCTCCATATGTCATAGCGCCTACGACCCATAGTGCTCGCACAAAAATCGTTTGCTTCCGGCAGTGGGAGTAATTGCTTAGAAGAATAACTTCCTAGCCCGTATCGCTATAAAAACTTTATTGTACACTACTGGCCATTAAAATTGCTACACCAAGAAGAAATGCAGGTGATAAATGGGTATTCATTGCACAAATATATTATACTAGAACTGACATGTGATTACATTTTCAGGCAATATGGGTGCATAGATCCTGAGAAATCAATACCCACAACAACCACCTGTGGCCGTAATAACGGCCTATACGCCCGGGCATTGAGTCAAATGCAGCTTGGATGGCGTGTACAGGTACAGCTTCAACACGATACCACAGTTCATCAAGAGTAGTGACTGGCGTTTTGTGACAAGCCAGTTGCTCGGCCACCATTGACCAAACGTTTCCAGTTGGTGAGAGACTGCAGAAACTGCTGGCCAGGGCAGCAGTCGAACACTTTCTGTATCCAGAAAAGCCCATACAGGACCTGCAACATGCCGTCGTCCATTATCCTGCTGAAATGTGGGGTTTCGCAGGGATGGAATGAAGGGTAGAGCCACGAGTCGTAACACATCTGAAATGTAACGTCCACTGTTCAAAGTGCAGTCAATGCCAACAAGAGGTGACCGAGACGTGTAACCAATGGCACTCCATACCATCACGCCGGGTGACACGCCAGTATAGCGATGACGAATACTCGCTTCCAATCTGCGTTCACCGCGATGTGGCCAAACACTGATGCGATTATCATCATGCTGTAAACAGAACCTGGATTCACCCGAAAAAATGACGTTTTGCCATTCGTGCACCCAGGTTCGTCGTTGAGTACACCATCGCAGGCGCTCCTAACTGAGATGCAGCGTCAAGGGTAACCGCAGCCATGGTCTCCGAGCTGATAGTCCGTGCTGCTGCAAACGTCGTCGAACTGTTCGTGCAGATGGTTGTTGTCTTGCAAACGTCACCATCTATTGACTCAGGAATCGAGACGTGGCTGCACGATCCTTTACAGCCATGCGGATAAGATGCCTGTCATCTCGACTGCTAGTGATACGAGACCGTTGGGATCAAGCACGGCGTTCCGTATTACCCTCCTGAACAAACCAATTCCATATTCTGCTAACAGTCATTAGATCTCCACCGCGCGAACAGCAATGTCGCGATACGATAAACCGCAATCGCGATAGGCTACAATCCGACCTTTATCAAAGTCGAAACGTGATGGTAGGCATTTCTCCTCCTTACACGAGGCATTACAACAACGTTTCCACCAGGCAACGCCGGTCAACTGGTGTTTGTGTATGAGAAATCGGTTGGAAACTTTCCTCATGTCAGCACGTTGTAGGTGTCGCCACCGGCGCCAACCTTGTGTGACTGCTCTGAAATGCTAGTCATTTGCATGTCACAGCATCGTCTTCCTGTCGGCTAAATTTCGCGCCTGTAGCACGTCATCTTCGTGGTGTAGCAGTTTTTATGGCCAGTAGTGTAGATAAACGGTTTCGGTAAAACTAAGTTACCATCTTCAGATCTTTCTAAGGGTTATTACAAACATCTTGTGCCATCTATACACGAAATTTTTCCATTGAATTGCCATGTGTTACGTTATGGGAACGATGTTTTGGCGAATTGTGACGTACATAGTAATTTTAATTTCGAGGTGCCGACGCATCGCTCATTTCATGTTTTATGTACCTGGAAATTCAATGGAAAGATTGTGTGTGTAGCTGGCACAAGATGTTCATAACGTGTATCAAGATCCAAAGATGGACACTTAGTTTTACCGAAAGCAGTTACCTACAATAATGCTTTTTAAAGTCTGGAACCGCATAACCGCCTCGGGCATGGATGTGTGTGTTGTCCTTAGGTTAGTTAGGTTTAAGTAGTTCTAAGTTCTAGGGGACTGATGACCTCAGATGTTAAGTCCCATAGTGCTCAGAGCCATTTGAACCATTTGTTTTTTATAGCGATATCGACTAAGAAGTTCCTCTTTTCTTAAGTAATAATTACAGATCGCCCCTACGAACTCAATGTCAATAAACTAATGGGGAAGAAATTATTTTACACGCTAGATTGGCATGCTTTGGCAAGAAAGGCAGTAGTGCATTGTCCGTATTTTACAGTGTCGGTTTCGGTTGATGTAATGGTCCTATTGATGATTGACAGCAGTATTAAATTATGAAATGCATTCGCAAATTGCGAATACGATTGTAAGGCTGCTATAAATTTACTGACATTAGTAGTAACATATGGAAATTCGCCCCAGACCGATCCATTTCATAATTTAATACGCCTGTCAACCTTCAGCAATCTCTGTTCCTTCGGACATATATGCATGTACGATGGACCTTTGCATCGAACTAAACTGAAACTGTAAAATACAGACTCTGCACTAACGTATTGTCGAGATACACTAAAGTGACTCGATACCATAGGCTAACACAGATAATAAAATGACAAGGTTTCCTAGTGGAAACACGATTAAGACAAGGACATGGGTTATCCTCTGCCGTTTTCAATCTTCCACACGAAAATGTAACGCGGGAGTTCAACAAGGAGAATTTTGAAGTCGACAATGAAAATATTCCCTATCTGGCTTTCGCAGATGCCATTGCTCCACAAGCATGTACACAAGAAGAACAGAAAATTGTAAGTAGGCTGTTTAGGTTTTTATGTTGGTAACGCCACGTAGCGCTCTGTATGAAAATCACTGACTGTGCTGTGTGCAGTCTGTGGCTGGTTTGCAGTCTGTGGCTGGTTTGCATTGTTGGAATTTTTGCTATTGCAGTGTTGGGCAGTTGGATGTTAACAGAACCGCCAGAACCGCTATCAGTGGAGGTTGTGGGGAGAGAGATAGCAGAATTTTGAGAGCGGACGATCTGGACGTGTGTCCATCAGAAATAGTAAATTTGTAATACTGTATATCATGAACTGATATATGAGTACTCAGACCCCTGAATTACTGGCTCGAGTTACAAACTAGTACCGGAAAGACTGACTACACGTCCATACGGAAGAAGATCCGTAACTGCCAAGATCTAACGGGGAACTGTACCAGGTAGAAGCGTGTGAAAGAGTTTAAATACGAGGGCGTGCTGAGAAGAAATGTCCCTGAATCTTTTTATGTAAAAAACCTTAATGCTTTTTAAATCAAACACACCTTATTAATATTCTACGTCTTTACTCTTCACATCTGTTTTCAGCCCTGTGCCGCTAGAGGACTCCGAACTGTAGCGTATAACATAACTATATCGCTGCATGAGAAACAGTGTGCTGTAATCGAGTTTCGAATTCGGAGAGTTCGTCCACACATGGGGCACCCTTTCCTTCAGGATGACAATATGCCAGACTACAGACGATCGCTGCGACATCTGCACCAATCCGACGCCCTGGGTGCAAAGTAAAATATTTTATAGTGACGGTATCAAAAAACTGGTCACTCATTGGGAGAAATGTGTTCGTCACCAGGGTGATCATGTCGAAAAATAAATATGTAGACATGAACAATAAAGATCTAGAAAGTTAATAAAGTGCGTTTTTTTGAAAAGTTTTAAAGAGTTTTTATATAAAAAATACGGAGGCATTACTTTTCAGCACACCCACGTAAGTATAAGGGAACGCGTCTAGTTATAAAATCTCATAACACTTTGAAAACTTAAGGACAAAAAGTAATCATCAGAATACCAGCGACAAACGCACCACCACTCGCATCTCGCGTGATGCAGTCGGGAGGAAATTAACAGGAAAACTAGCTCGTAGCCGCCACAGTGGACGTTGTGGTGTCCTGGACCACCGTGCTTCACGATTCACTTGCCATCTGGCAAAGCTCCACGTAACTCATTACGCATGTAATCAGATTCTGGCAGCGTGAGCGGAATTCTGTCCTGTGGGAAAGGAAGTAACGAAAACAGTGGACCCCCAGGAAACTGCGGCAGTCTTAGACTTGCTGCAATAAGCGTCATACATTAGTGACGTTTAAAGATGCACAGTACAGCTACATCTGAAAGAGAGAATGGTTACTATGTTAAACAGTCTTTCGGCTAGCTTTACCTTCTCCTTCCTTTGCTTTGGTACTAGACCAATATCTCAGGTTACGTACGATACATGGTCAAAAGCATCCGGAAACCCCGACGTAACGCGGAATTGACCAAGAGACGTTACGACGAGAGACTGACTAGCTAAATAGAGGTGGGGAACAGTGTGTTGTCAGTAGAGATGCAGTAGAGCAGAGTGGCTCCGACAGGACAGCTCAGTGACATTGAGTATTGACTAGTCATTGGATGTCACATGAGTAACTAATCTGTCAGGGACTTTTGAACCCTTCTAAACCTGCCCATGTCTACCGTCTGTAAACGATTGTGAAGAAACAACCAGAGCTAATCAAAGACCAATCAGACGTCAGTACTCACGGACATGTATCATCGACCGTTGCAGAAGGTGGTTGTAAATAAATCGCATGAAATCAGCGGAAGGAATCGAAGTGACAGCGGCCCAGCTAGCACAATGACTGTGGAATGGGAGTTAAAAAGAATGGGGTATAACGAGCGAACAGTTCCTCATAGGACACACATTTCTGTAGTGATGCTTAGCGGCGTTTTACGTGGTGTAGAAGGCGACGCCAATAAACAGTGGATGACAAGTAACGGATGATTTGGAGTGATGAATGGCAAACCGAAAGAACGGTTTGGGTTTAGCAAATGCCTGGAGAAAGTCACATGCCATCATGTGTAGTGCCAACAGCGAAATACATAGGAGGAGGTAGAGTTACGTTATGGGTGTGGTTTTCGTGGTTAGGTTGTGTGGCCCTCTTATTATGCACAAGAAAATACTAATTCCGGAAAGATACGAACACTTTTTACAGCACTGTGTGTTGTGTACAGTGGAGGAACCGTTCGGAGACGATCATAGTTTCTAGCAGCGTGACAGTGCACCCTGTCATAAAGCATCATTTATGAGGGAATGGTTTGTAGATAGTAACATTCCTGAAACGAACTGCCGTGCCCAGGGACCTGATCTGAAGCCAATGGAACATTTTTGGGATGATTTAGAATGTCGAACGATTCAGAACCCATCGTCAATCAACGCTACCATCTCTGCTTTCGGCTCTTCAGGACGAATGGGGCGCCACATCTCTACAGACATTCAGACAACTCATTGAAAGTGTTCCCAGTCAAGTCGTCATGAAGGCAAAGTATGAACACACTCGATATTTATGTCCACTAATATGTGTTCAGATACTTTCACCAAACAGTGGATACCTGTTCAAGCAGTGTTCTTGGTAATTTCTGCTGTACATCGAATTTGTTTTATATTTGCCACTCTGCAATTTTTACATTCCTCAGGTCTTCCCTCTAGAGCCACGTTAGCTATTCCAGAGGCATCAGTGCACGTCCTACCAATCTGTGCCCGCTTCTGCTAAGGATTTTACACAATTTTCATTCTAAATTACGTTGATTCAATCTTTTTCCTTTTTGCCCTACAACATTTAGACTAGTTCGTGATTTAACTGCGTACTGGCGTGGCATGCTGATAGATTGCGACGTCTATTTTCTTATTCAACTCATCACAAAAAAAAAATGGTTCAAATGGTTCTGAGCACTATGGGACTTAACATCTGAGGTCATCAGTCCCCTAGAACTTAGAACTACTTAAAACTAATTAACCTAAGGACAGCACACACATCCATGCCCGAGGCAGGATTCGAACCTGCGACCGTAGCGGCCGCGCGGTTCCAGATTGAAGCGCCTAGAACCGCTCGGCCACACCGGCCGGCAAATCATCACAAATACAGTTGTTGCAACGAGCTGGTCTTAAGATAGTGGACGAACTGAAACTGCGGCGCTTGCGCTTCTTGAAACCACATACGACTATCAAGTATTAACAAGAAATTTTTCCGAAGTTGTGGGAGCATATTTTCAAGGAAAATTTAGTAGTTATCTTCGTTCAAACTTTCTCGTTACTCATTAATATATTTGTTATTCCAAATCATTAAGAGAAAAAGAGAGCAATGATGAGTTCATTAGAGACGAGATCTCATCACGAAAACATCATAAAATAATCTCTACAAACCGTCTCAAGGCTGAAAAAACCGACTGAGAATGCCGCCGCAAGAGTTAATACGTCTTCCACTAAAATCGATCCATATAGTCCACTCGTAGGTACCTCCTTGTCAGGCGGAGCTGCGTGTAGCATGTTTCCACCTGTTCCGGCGGCCAAATCTCTTCGAGTAGAGACAGCTACTGCCTTCAGTAATAATTAATGTATGAGGGCGTGCTGGAAAAATAGTGCCTCCGAATTTTTATGTGAAAACTCTTAAAGCTGTTGAAATAAAACAAACATTCTACATCTTTACTCTTCATGTCTACATATCCGTAGCCATCCGCCGGTAGAGAGCTTAGAATTGTAACGTGTAACATGGGGGTGTGGAACGTAACTATGTGGTTGCGTGACAAAGAGCGTGCCGTAATTGAGTTGTCGCTAGTGGAGCACCCTCCCCTTCAGCGTGACAACACCAGACGACACACGAGAGCTGCGACATCTACAACAATCCGAAACCCTGGGTTCACTGACATCCATCATCCTCCATACAGTCCCGACTTGGCCCCATCCGATTTTCATTTGTTTACAAAATTTAAAGAACGTAGCGGTGGAAGCAGACGTGAGGTTGGGGCTCTGTCGACGAAGTGAAACATTCTACGCTGAGCCGGCCGCGGTGGTCTCGCGGTTAAGGCGCTCAGTCCGGAACCGCGTGACTGCTACGGTCGCAGGTTCGAATCCTGCCTCGGGCATGGATGTGTGTGATGTCCTTAGGTTAGTTAGGTTTAAGTAGTTCTACGTTCTAGGGGACTAATGGCCACAGATGTTAAGTCCCATAGTGCTCAGAGCCATTTGAACCATTCTACGCTGACGGTATACACAAACTGGTTTCTCGTTGGGAGAGATGTGTTCGTCGCCATGCTATTGTGAGAAATAAATATGTAGTCATGAAGAATAAAAAAGAAGAATATTAATAACGTTGTTTTATGTAAAAAGCTCTAGTTTTCACATAAAAAATTCAGAGGAATTACTTTTCAGCCCTTGTACTTTCCAATCTGGACGTAATAGCCTACAGTAATGGTTCATGACAAATAGATCGCAGTCTGTTTTATTCCTTATCATCATAATCAGCAGAGTTCACCTAAGCTCAATGGATAAAAAATTAGTGAAAATGGTTCAAATGGCTCTAAGCACTATGGGACTTAACATCTGAGGTCATCAGTCCCCTAGACTTACAACTACTTAAGCCTAACGAACCTAAGGACATCACACACATCCATGCCCGAGGCAGGATTCAAACCTGCGACCGTAGCAGTCGCGCCGCGCCTAGAACCGCTCGGTAAAAAAGTAACCCATAGAGAAATAACTACACAGATCATCTAGTTCTGCTCCTGGACTTGATAACCACCTGAATTCGGTTAGGGTGTGAGCCCTAAATGTTGTTCAGGAACGTCGCATCCAGTTTCAGCCGCTCGCTGAGGATTTGATCACGCAGTTCCACCAAAGTGCGGGGGTGCTCTTGTCGAGGTTTTACCCGTTGTTGCAAGATGTTCCACAAATTTTCTATGGGGTTCAAGTTAAACGATTTTGCAGGCCAGTCGTGATGTAATAGAGTGCGAGAGTGTTCAGAAAATCGGTCATATGTTCATCCAGCCCGTTGGACTTTGCTGTTGTCCTCTTGAGAAATAGGGGTATCAGTAGCATCACGGAGATGTTGACTGTAAGGCAACAGCTGATCATTCAGCATGTTTAAAGAAATATGATGGTTCATGAAACTTCCTGGCAGATTAAAACTGTGTGCCAGACCGAGAAGTTTCATATCAGCGCACACTCCGCTGCAGAGCGAAAATATTATGATGGTTCTTGTTGGTGGTCACCTCAGTGAGCGGGCCCAATTCATGATGAGACAGGCACTCCCAAAAAGTTACAGACCGATCTATTATCGCTTGAACCTGACCCCGCACACATTCAGGACGAAATGCTTCATTTGGAATTTGGACATTTGAATATAGAGAAAAACATGACTCGTCAGACCACATTATATTCTGCCAGTCAGCTACAGTCCACGTTCAATGATTTCTAGCTCACTGAAGACGTGCAGCGTTACGTGCCTGAGTGAACAGTGGTCTCTTACAAGCTGACTACAAACGTTCATTACATGCAGTTCCCGTCACAATGTTCTCTCGGTAACAGGTTGAGATGGACCTTCATTCATTGCCCACCGCAGTTCCTCTCGGGTTTGGAAGCGATTTTGATTCACAAACCGTGTAACGAGTCTCCTGTCCCTCTCAGCCAAGACCTTTTCCGACCACAATTCTGACGTCGTGTTTCGTTGCCACGTTTGTAGGCACGTACAACATGCCGCCGCGAAACACCAAGGAACCCAGCTACTTCAAGCACTGTATAGCCACTGGCACGGCCAAATACGATTGCCCCTTTTTGCCACTCTGTCACGTCCTTATATTAATCCTACATTTACGTACACCGCCCGTTTGAAACATAAGTGGCTCACTGATCGCTATTTCCTTATGCTCACGTAGAGGCAGTATGTGCGCGGTTGAGCACTTTAATTGATCGCTGTGCCCTGAGCAGTCGGCCAGATTATGGCAGGGTTAGGAAAGAAATCAGTTATAGGTTGGCGCAACAACACAATTCAGTAATCGCAGCAAGCAACTGGAGACACAGTAGAAACGCCCCTGCCACTGGGGTGGCTGGATGGCCGTGAAGGGCTGGTACTGCTGCTGCTGTTGCTGCTGCCTGCCAGGCCGCCCTCGCTTCCTGGGCGGACGTCCTGCCACTGGGGACAGCAGGCGGCGATAGCCGGCCCTTTGCGGCGATCCGCCCGCGCTTCCGCCGACAGATACGAGCGACGAGATACGGACTGGCTGCCTGTGTCACCAGGACACGTCTGCGGCCTGGGAATGCTTCACCGCCTGCGTGGAGGCTGCGGCTGGCTTGTGGTAGCTCTGCAGCGTCGATGTAGGCTGTTGTACACCCTTCACCCACTTCTTCAAGTCTACTGTGTCTCATTCATCTCCTTCTTCTCCTTTGGCTTTCTTCTCCTAAGTTCTTCTCCTATTGCATTCTACTATACCAATGCACTTATTAACTTTACTAGGTTCTATTTTCACTTCTCTTCTCCCTTTCTTCTTCATTCTTTTTCTTCCTTAATGTTCGCTATCTTCCTCAACGCAAACCTCTCCCTCTACTATTTCTTATTTTTCTTATTTACTGGGCACTACTCTTTTTTTTTTAGTTCCTCCTCTTTTCTTTCCATCGCTATACTACTCATTCATCATTACCGCCATAATCCACATCATCATCATCATCAACATCTTCTATCGTTACTGCTACTACTATTACTACTACAACTAACACACTCTGAGACAAAGGAAACCGACGCACCTCGAAGGAAACTTCCGAATGAGACGGAAAGCGGTAGATGTGATGTGCATGCACACATAAGCAAATAATTACCATTTCAGAAAAATCAGATGATTTATTCAAGAGAAAGAGCTTTACAAATTGAGCAAGTCAGTAGGGCCCGCCCGGTTGGCCGTGCGGTCTAACGCACGGCTTTCCGGGCGGGAAGGAGCGCCTGGTCGAGTCGAGGTCCGGTGAACCGGCCAGTCTGTGGATGGTTTTTAGGCGGTTTTCCATCTGCCTCGGCGAATGCGGGCTGGTTCCCCTTACTCCGCCTCAGTTACACTATGTCGGCGATTGCTGCGCAAACAAGTTCTCCACGTACGCGTACACCACCATTACTCTACCACGCAAACATACGGGTTACACTCGTCTGGTGTGAGACGTTCCCTGGGGGGTCCACCGGGGACCGAACCACACAATAACCCTGGGTTCGATGTGGGGCGACGGAGGGGTAAAGTGGACTGCGGTAGTCGTCGTGGGGTTGCGGACCACTGCGGCTGCAGCGGGGACGGAGCCTCTCCGCCGTTTCTAGGTCCCCGGTTAACATACAATACAATACAATACAATACAAAGCAAGTCAGTAATGTCAGGTCTAATTCTGACCCTTATGTAGGCAGTTATTCGGCTTGGCATTGTTTGACAGAGTTGTTGAATGTCCCCCTGAGAGATATCGTGATAAATTGTGCCCAATTGGTGAGTTAGATCGTCAAAATCCCGAACTGATTGGAGGACCCTGCCCATAATGTTCGAAACGGTCTAAATGTGGGGAGATCTGGCGACCTTGCTGGTCATGGTAGAGTTTGGCAAGAACGAAGACAAGTGATAGAAACTTTCACCGTGGGCGGGCGGCCATTATCTTGCTGAAATGTAAGTCCACCATGGGCTGCTATGAGGGGCATCTGAATGGGGCGTAGAATAACGTAAACGTACCGCTGTACTCTAAAGGTGCCGCGGATGACAACGAAAGGGATCCCGCTATGAAATGAACTGACGCCCCAGACCATCACACCTGGTTGTCGGGCCGTATAGCTGGCGACAAACAGGTTGGCATCCCACGTCTCTGCTGGTCATCGGGGCTCATCACTGAAGACAATTCTACTCCAGTCAATGAGATTCCAGGCCGAAGATATGCCTGGAGACGCCCTGGACAGCGGTGGGATACCAACCCGATTGTCGCTTGTACGGTCCGACAACCCCAGGAGCGGTGGATGTGGTATCATTGCGTTTCATAGGAGGGTCGCTTTGGTAGCCATCCGCTGTACCCTTACAGCACAGAGGTACATCGAACGATATTTTGGCTATTCAAATGAGTAGAATTTCAGGGCAACCATACAATCTTCTCCTCTTTATCTATGAAAAGATGCCAACTTCACAGAGAAAAAGCTTACTATTCAACAGGCAGTCCACATATCCACAGGCATGTTTTGACGCAGGAAAAATGGTGATCTATATTATGACACCTCGGAACATACGTCCTATCCGCTAAGCTTGACCCTTTCGAATTTCCAGTTCATTCTCAGAATCAGCCAGTCTGTCGGTGGTTTACGTTTCCCTTGAATCCATGAAGTCGGCTGTAAAGGAATGCTTTGCAGACGTTAATCAGGTGGTGACAGCACTGAGCATCGCTGGGTTGGGTTGTTTGGGGGAGGAGACCAGACAGCGAGGTCATCCGTCCTATCGGATTAGGGAAGGACGGGGAAGGAAGTCGGCCGTGCCCTTTCAGACGAACCATCCCGGCATTTGCCTGGAGTGATTGAGGGAAATCACGGAAAACCTAAATCAGGATGGCCGGACGCGGGATTGAACCGTCGTCCTCCCGAATGCGAGTCCAGTGTCTAACCACTGCGCCACCTCACTCGGTGGCATCGCTGGATGACGTGGGTTACTGAATAAGGAAATTGTGTGCAAAAATTACAAATCTTCTGAAATTATACATATAGATAGAATAAATTGTAGAAAGCTCTGGTATGTGAAAGGTGCACCAAGTCTTTAGCGTTAGCAATTCCCTTCAGAGTACCATATAGCTACATACTTCTTTCTTGTATTTAGTGCGCGTTATGGATAAACAGCTCATACGTAAATTGTCCTAAAATTTTTTACCATCCCAAAGCCCTACTTTTCTTTCCAAAACGTTTTCTTATGATTTTGTATGATATAACAGGAACGTAAGTTTGCAGAAAGCAATGGAATAAATTTTAATGTGAAGATCATGTTTTACTGATACTGCGAACCTCCTCCGTAGACATAAACTGCATTATGATGATAAATAAGCGTAACATCAATTTTAACCGCTTGATTTCATCTCTCACTGACAGTGACAATCGGCAATTAATTCCTTGAGTTACGTTTTAGAAGTACTGGTGAAAAAGTCAGGTCATTTACTGTGAGCACTGTCTCATCTTTCGACGGAAGAGCTTTGTGGAAATTTGAAAAATATATAACTGCGCAACATTTGTCTTGCACTATTCAGATGCACCTTGAAAAGAAAAGTGAAGGAACAGGGCGGCTTTACTTTGACCTTTCTTGGCGATTTTCCTGTCCCCGTACTCAAGCAAATGAGTAATTCTATTGTGGCAGACCCAGGATTGTAATCTGCCAGAAGTGTTCGTTTCAAGATAAGCTCCACTGAAGAATAAAAGATTCACACTATTAATGAGCACAGAATAGGGATTGAGCGTGAACCACAGAAAGATAAAAAAGAATGAATGGCAAGGGAAGTGACATTAGCGATACTCTTAAGACCAGAATTGGGTATTACGTAATAGATTGAAGAGTAGGAATTCTGTTACCTAAGAAGCAAAACAACGTACAACTGACAAAGTAAGGAGGAGATAAAAAGCACATTAGTGCAGGCAAAGAGGGCTATTCTCGCTAAAAGTAGTCTACATAGATCTTAATTTGAGGAAGAAATGTCTTACAAGGGAACCTCCCCATCGCACCCCCCTCAGATTTGGTTATAAGTTGGCACAGTGGATAGGCCTTGAAAAACTGAACACAGATCAATCGAGAAAACTGGAAGAAGTTGTGTGGAACTATGAAAAAAATAAGCAAAATATACATACTAAGTAGTCCATGCGCAAGATAGGCAACTTCAACGACGGTATGAAGTCAGGAGCGCCGTGGTCCCGTGGTTAGTGTGAGCAGTTGCGGAGCGAGAGGTCCTTGGTTCAAATCTTCCCTCGAGAGAAAAGTTTAATTTTTTATTTTCAGACAATTATTATCTGACAAACTCTTATGTTTTCATCACTTTTTGGGAGTGATTATCACACACACAAGAAAACCTAAATCAGGCAAGGTAGAAGAATCTTTTTACCCATTCGCCAAGTGTGCAAGCTAGGTGGGTCGACAACATATTCCTGTCATGTGATGCACATGCCGTCAGCAGTGTCGTATAGAACATATCAGACGTGTTTTCCTGTGGAGGAATCGGTTGACCTATGACCTTGCGATCAAATGTTTTCTGTTCCCATTGGAGAGGCGCGTCCTTTCGTCTACTAATCGCACGGTTTTGCGGTGCGGTCGCAAAACACAGACACTAAACTTATTACAGGGAACAGAGACGTCAGTGAACGAACGGACAGATCATAACTTCGCGAAAATAAAAAAATTAAAATTTTCACTCGAGGGAAGACTTGAACCAAGGACCCTTCGTTCCACAGCTGCTCACTCTAACCACGGGACCACGGCGCTCCTGTGCTAACGCGGTCATCAATGTTGCCTATCTTGTCTATGGACTACTCAGTTTGTGTATTTTGCATATTTTTTTCATAGTTCCACACAACTTCTTCCTGTTTTCTCGATTGATCCGTGTTCAGTTTTTCAAGGCCTATCCACTGTGCCAACTTATAACTAAATCTGAGGGGGGTGCGATGGGGAGGTTCCCTTGTTAGAATGGACGTCTGAAGCATGGCTTTGTATGGAAGTGAACCGTGTCTTTTCGCGAACCGGAATAAAAGAGAATCGAAGCGTCTGAGATGTGGTGAATATACTGCAAAGATAAAAAATGAAGTTCTCCGCAAAATCGTCGAGGAAAGAAATGTTTGAAAAACGCTGACTCGATATGAGACAGGTGCTAGGACATTTGTTAAGACGTCAAGGAATAGCTTCCATGTTACTACTGGGAACGGTAGAGGGGAAAAACTGTAGGGGAAAATAGAGACCAGAAGGTGCAACTCAGATAGCCGCGGAAGCTGGGTGTAACTGCTACTCGACGTGCTCGTACAGCGTCATTCGCAGCGCGCTACCTTGCGAGAGAGGGTGGTGAGTCACGACACGTATCGAATCCGTGAGGGATTAGTGACCGTGCGCTGGTATATCGGCCATCACGAGTGTGGTTTTTAAGGTGGTTTCATAATCTCTGTTAGGCAAATACTGGCTGGTCACCAAACCCCGCCTCTGATACACGAACAGTTAAAATGTGGCAACACACAAGCAAAATGTTTCACGATTCACGACTGTGTCGTCTGGAAGCTCATCCGGTCGCAAAATTAAATAACAAAATAAAATTTGTCACATCGTGGAAGACGATTCCATCACTTGACAGGACAAACGATAGAGAAAAGAAATAAGAAGCAGCTGGGTGTAGTTGCTAATCTAAGATGAGAAGGTTGGAACGAAAGAGGAAGTCGTGGAGAGCGGTATGAAAGTCATCAGTCTGACAGGAAAGATTCGTTTTAATTTGAGGCGAAAGTCGCTGTTATTTTTTGCCAAATATAGTGGCATTTCTTGTCAAATTCGGTGCTATTTTGTCTAGATTCGTTGTTATTATTGAGAAATGTCTGTTGTTTTTTGCCAAATTCGGTGATTTTGTGAAATTCAGTGTTCTTGTCGCCAATTTATGTGTTTTTGAGATATTCGGTTTTATTTTTTGTCAAATTTTGTGATTTTTTTTCACATTCATTGTTAGTTTTTACCAAAAGCAGTGTTATTTTTTTGCCAAATTCCGTGAATTTATTTCGAAATTCGGTGTCATTTTTTGTCAACTTCAGTGCTTTTTTACCAAAGTTCGTGGTATTCTTTTGTCGAATTCAGTGTATTTTTAGCAAATTCGATCTAATTTTTCGGTAATATATTTTGCTAATATCGACGATGTTTTCGTTTTGCCAAATTTTGTGTTATCGTTTTGCCGAATTCTGTTTAATTTTTTGCCAAATTCGGTTTTATTTTTGCAAGATTCGTCTTTTTCGCCAAATTCGAAGTTTTCACTAGATCCGGTGTTTTGCCAAATTTGGTGTTTTTATTTTCGCCAGTTTTTGCTAAATTTGATATTTTGCACAGATTTCCTGTTTTTTGCCAAATTTGACATATCTGGCTAAAATCGTTGATCTTTCCTTTTTGCCGACTTCAGAGTTACTTTTTGCCAAATTCGGTGCTGTTTCCGTCGTCACATCAAAGTTTTTCCAGAAGAAATGAACCGCTGTTTTAAGATACAGGAACCTCAGCTTTGAGGAGATTAGTAGACAAAATGTAATTTAACTTTCAGTAAATATCAGTTACTAATATTAGTAAACTACTCTTGCCCTGAATAAATAATTAAAGACCTCCACATGCTGACGGTTCGTTTGAACGCTACATTTCATTATGAAACGTGGTCATATTGGGGGCGATATGTCTCGCCTTCCTTCGAGCTTTGAACAATTATTGGCATGTACAGTTTAATCTGGACTTCTAACCAAAGTGCAATTTGACACTTTTCACATTCACAAATAAATGCCAAAGGTGAGAAAAGGGGTAAGGACAGAAAAAATATCTCTGAGCCTAACAGATATCGAACCTCGGACTTTCCGATTTGTAATAGAAAACAATTTTTTTCTCCATACATTGTGCTTTGATATCATTTCCCCATGACATAGACAGAGCTACATACCATCCATCTCAGCTCAGTCCTTTCAGTACCCTTCACAACAGGGGCTGCCAAGAATTCGGATAGTGAGACGTGGCCTGCCACGAATGCCCTAGTGCTCAGCCTGTTTGCTTACCTCACCCAACGCCACAGCACGCTGTCAGGACGTGAGGGCGGGGAAGAGGGGGAAACTGCGAACGCAGTGCATTTAAATGGTAATGTAGTTGCACTGCATATGACTTGGTTCGTATTTCACATATCTCTACAACATAGAAATAAGAACAGATTTCCATTATTATTTATTTTTGACGTGCTGAAGACATAACATAATTTTTATATGGTAGAAACTGTCGATATACGGACACACGCACACAATTTTGCAAATTTCTGCACTCAGCTTGCCATGCAATAGTAACTTATTTAGTTGAAGACATAATATAATTTTTATATGGTAGAAACTTTCGACATACGGACAGACGCACACAATTTCGAAAAATTTCTGCACTCAGCTTGCCATGCAAGTTTTGTAATCGAAAAAAAGTATTTAGCAAACACGAAATATTGTAGCACTTTTGCAACCTCGTTATGGAGACTTCGAAACTCTGCCTGAGGAAAACAACATCCTTGACAGTTTTAACGTAAAAAGATTTGTCTTCAAAACGGGGACCACGTTGCGGATCAGTCAGTTAGATCTGGCCATGCACAGGGCCGCTTTCAACTTACACGTCAAACGGTCTCGGAAACAGAAATAAGACTGGCAGTGTCCTCAAAACTTTAGAAAACTAGGCTTGTAATTCTTTCAAGGCCTCAACGAATTCTTCAAACCTCGCGTTTTCTTTAATGCCTCTAAGGTTAGGGAACTGGATTGTGTGTCAGAATTTCTCCCTTCTACAATGCGATTTTTTTTAAACGCATTCCCAAAAAAATGGTTCAAATGGGACTTAACATATGAGGTCATCAGTCCCCTAGAACTTAGAACTACTTAAACCTAACTAACCTAAGGACATCACACACATCCATGCCCGAGGCAGGATTCGAACCTGCGACCGTAGCGGTCGCGCGGTTCCAGACCCAAGCGCCTACAACCGCCCGGCCACAACGGCCGGCAATGCATCTCTAGTAAGTCACAAATAGGCTGTTTCTTACCTTGCAATATCCTACAGTTGGCAGTGTGCACTCAAGTCCACTTAAAATATGAGATTTTAAATCCATTCCAGATATTCTAATTTTCGTCCTTGCACTCCTCTTTCCTTCATATATTCAACAGTAGCGGGTTTTAAATCTAAAAATCGTTCCAGGCATGCCCCTTGACTTATCTAACGTATTTTGCAGTAACATGTAAATTCTCCACACTCCTTGTTCAATTCCATCGAAAGCTGTTGTAACTGACAGTGGAATAAGGCGTGCGACTTCAGAAATTTTAATATTCGTACCACCTGTTCTTCACGTGCTCCACACCTGCAAATTTACTGCAAGTACTTCTTGATGTATAGAACAATGAATCCCCTGTATCAATTGTCGTGATTTTTGTTTCCTCATCGTCGACTAAATCTTTAAATTCTTTCTGCATGGTATTGTACTACAGTTTCGTAGCAAATTTGCAGTACTCGTCGATTATGCTACCGCATTATATATGCTGAGATTTATCATCTGTCTGTTCTGTCATTGCCATTCAGTTTTAAAGGCTAGACTGCCTCTTTTTATATCAACAGCCACTGGGCCAGTGGATCTCCTTCGTACCATAAACAAACAGTGAAGGGAAAACAGAGCTGACACCAACATTCTGCCGAATGGAAAAGAGTTGTGTCGGCCGAAAAATGCAACACCGTAATACTAAATAAATTGTCGCGCTGTACCGAATACTTTCGGGAAGGAACGAACAAAGCCGGGACACGCCGAACCTTGGTCCACCCGTGACCCGCAGACCCGGCACACGTGCTGTTTGGCACGCCGCGGCTGGCCATGGTTTATATCATTTGTGGCAGCATCATAAGTCCCCCTTTCTTTCATAGCGTTAAGCTCATCGTAAGCTGTGCGCTGTTTCCATGATATCAAAAATTTATTCTGTTTTAACTTGGTGACTGTATGTGCTTCCTGTCGGCACAGAGCTCAGTTAACCTAAGAGAAGGAAGCCGTGTGCAACATCAGTGTGGGAAGTACACTTTGTTCTGGGTGTGATCGTATTTTAATTGTTCATTTATCCGTTTTCTGAGGCGGTGATTGGAGATCCACCCAGCCCTTGCCTGAACGAGTGGGGAAAACCACCTAAAAAGAAACTTATGGTTGATATGGTCGGTGTATCAGACCAACGGTCATCAAACCTCTTCTTTACTACTTCTTATTTCGTATAGGCCACCTGAGGGTCACGATATTCAAAAACTGTGTTTGAAGTAGGTTTTGTTGTAAATCCCATTAGTTGTGCATCCTCTGGTTGTGTTGTTCCTTCATCTCCTTTGCCCACAGGACATCCGTCTTCTTTCTTGGTGGTCTGTCCTGGAACTTCATTTGCTTAAGCGTTCTCCTGAGAAATGTCTGGTCTTTTAAGTCCCTTTCTGTACCTCCCAGTGCCGGCCGCGGTGGCCGTGCGGTTCTAGCGCTGCAGTCCGGAACCGCGGAGCCGCTACGGTCGCAGGTTCGAATCCTGCCTCGGGCATGGATGTGTGTGATGTCCTTAGGTTAGTTAGGTTTAAGTAGATCTAAGTTCTAGGGGACTGATGACCTAAGATGTTAGTCCCATAGTGCTCAGAGCCATTTGAACCATTTTTTTGTACCTCCCAGTACCTCTAGATCTTTTATCGCGTCCATCAACCGTGGTGACTTACTCCTTTGCTGTCGTGCGAGAAGCTGACTGTTCAGTCTACGATGAATCATACAGATATATTGGTACAAGGCAAGACGTATCTTCCTAGCCACGTCCGTGATTCTTTCAGAGTATCTGTAGAATTTCTGGTTTTGGTCGTCTTTTACAGTCGTTTCCTTTCTTGACTGGTCCCAGAATCTCATTATGTTTCTCTCCTGGATTTTAAGTCTGCCTGTGACACGCGTCCTGTTGAGTGCTAGAAATGTGAGGCATACAGCGATTCAGGGCGAATGAGTATCTGGTAGTGCTTCATTTTCCTGTTACGGGAGAGACACTTTTCGCTACACGTGCTCTTGGTCAACTGGTATGCTAGTTCCAGCATGTTTATTCCAGTTGGGTATTTCATAATACCGTAACCGGTTTCGACGACCAGTGGTCATCTTCAGATTGTTAGTACATTAAAAGAGAAGATAATCATTATCGAATCTATAAAACGTGCTGAGTAACCCTCTACGTAATGATGAAACAGGATTAAAAGTCATTAATACATCGCGCGGAATCGGTCCAGGTTTGGCCCATTTCCCGGTCTCGAAAGCGGGGTAGCACTGCATGCATAAGTGTGGAAACAGATTCTCGATCACTCTGCTTGGGACTCGAACCAATCTAAGCCATCGATCCTACAGTAGTCCTGATATCGAAAAGTTACACAGGTGTCGGGTGAAAAACAATGGTAAACAAAAGTCTTCATTTTTTTTACCTTGGAGGACGCGCTTGAGTTTGGGCTAGTGGTGCTACCGCCAACCACACTGAAGGGACCACGGGGGAGGTAAACATTTGCCCGCTTCTGCGGAGCTGCGCGCTCCGTAGGTACAGCTCACCCGCTGTCCTTGGCGAAGCGGTCAGACGGGTTAGCCTCCGTTCTCCGAGGTCCCGAGCTCGAATCTGGGCCACCGAGTGCGCTCACTGCATTGTCTATGCAGTAACCTGCAACGAGCCAGTCGCAGTGCGCTGCCGACCAAATCTGTATTTTCTCACCCACTAGTTACTCCGTGTAACATGAGGTGGGACGCAGGGTTCGAAACGCAGACGATGAACACATATTGATGACAAATACAGAACATCTAAAGCCTTAACGGTCAGAGTCGTGAAGATGGCCGATACTTCCGAGGTAAAAAACTAATGGTCAGAAATGAATATTTAGTTTCCTGATGTACCTTTAAGTAACAAAAAATAAAAAATTAAAATGTTCAAATGTGTGTGAAAATCTTATGGGACTTAACTACTAAGGTCATCAGTCCCTAAGCTCACACACTACGTAACCTAAATTATCCTAAGGACAAACACACACAACAATGCCTGAAGGAGGACTCGAACCTCTTCCGGGATCAGCCGCACAGTCCATTACTGCAGCGCCTTACACGGCTCGGATAATCCCACGCGGATTTAAGTAACAACTTAAGCAACTTTTCAGAATGATGATCGCAAGTCTCAACATATGCATTACAACGACGCATAAACTCTGTGTCACTCTGAAACGTCCCCTTTGAACAATTATACAAGACTGTGCTTAAACTGACACACAATATTTTTAACGCAACGCAATCTGACTTTCAAAAATCCCTACAAAAAAATGCCCCAGACTAACATTAACATATACGTTTCACAAATCGCTTACCTCAGAAAAATCTTGGTTACTCGAACTACTGCAATACAGCGAGCGCCACTACTGCCAGCTAAATAAAAGATTCAAACTACGGAAGGCACTGATAGGGATAGTTAGCAAATGAAAGATTTTAATAGAGAACAAACAATGTATTTACCTTAATATCATCAAAAGTCATAATATATATAGCAATTCATGACATCCAGTCTTACAAATTTCAAAACTCCGCCATTTCTTTCCCCACATCCACCACTGCTGGCGGCTCACCTCCAACTGCCCAACGCTACGCGCTGTTCACATCCAGCTGCCCAACGCTACAATGGCGAGTATTACAACAATGCAAAGCAGCCACAGACTGCACACAGCACAGCCAGTGATTTTCATACAGAGCGCTACGTAACGTTGCCAATAAGAAAACATAAACAGCCTACTTACAACTCTCTCAAATTTCCCTGTTTGTTACGCAATGAGACGAGCAACTAGGAACTTATCAACCATTTCCTCTTAAGTTTCTGCTTTTATTTTATACACAATCTGTTCAAAAGTATTCAGGCAGCCCTACGTAGCCACGCATTTCTGTTGTCAGTGATAATTGACGGTTAAGGTGGTGTAGACTGAGACGCCACTGGACGATGGACATGTGATCTGGCGCAGTCAATCGCACTATACTCTGTGGCAATGCGATGGAAGGGTTTGAGTCTGGCGCACTCCTGGACAACGTTACTTGCCGTTGCTGTGGCTTCCGAACAAGACACAGCCAGGGGAAAAGCACCACAGGCGCAAAGATGCGAGCTGGTTCCAGTGCCATAGAGAATCGCCACTTGCCCGAGTTCCTTCAGCGCCGGGGGCGGCGCTGAAGATGAAGATATCGACTTCGCATCGGCCAATTGCCGGCCGAGCACAATCCGCCAATGACGGGACGACAACGGACAGAAGCCTACTCGGAAGATGGAAGAGCAGTTCTCACCCACTTGGCTATAGATCATCGTCCAGGACTTGCTTAGACAGCGAACGACGTTTAATGAACTCTTAGAAGTGAACAGACAGTTGCTGTAAATTCCATTTGCTACATACTGTGAAGCTTACCTATGATTATTTGCACTTAGCCACTGAGGGCATTCTTTTGTGTTATATTACAAGCAGTGTTGCAGACTTCATTATTCAACTAATCACAAGTAAGCCTTTTAACTCATTTGTGTGCCTTTGTTACTAATTTGTTGGAGTGTTGTAGAACCTTCGCTCTCCTATCCTGTTACCTGACCCTGGCGCACAGCTGTGTAGCAGGGAGAAATTGTCTTAGCGGTGTACTGCACCAGAAGCCGTTTCACGAACTCACAAACTCGGCTTACCGTAACAACAGTGGCGACTCGGCCTCCACAGCAATAGCGATGAGTGCTTTACAAGTGGTTCAAATGACTCTGAGCACTGTGGGACTTAACATCTGAGGTCATCAGTCCCCTAGACTTAGAACTACTTAAACCTAACTAACCTAAGGACATCACACACATCCATGCCTGAGATAGGATTTGGAACCTGCGACCGTAGCAGCAGCGCGGTTCCGGACTGAAGCGCCTAGAACCGCTCGGCCACAACGGAGGGCTTTACAAAACTGGTGACGATGTTTACAAAAGCTGTCATGTGTACTGCTAACAGTGAAGGACAGAGGGCCTGCTGTTACGGTATGGGTGTGTGTTTCGTAGTTATGGTGTGGTCATCTGGTCATCTTACTGCGCTTGAGAAAACGCTAAATGCGGAGGGATATGAACACATGTACTGTGTACAGTAGACGAGCACTTCGGCGATGATGACAATCAACCTTGTCGTAAAGCAGCATAAGGCAATGGATTGTGGATAATACTCCTGAAATGAACTGGCCTCCCCAGAGTCTCACCTGAACCCAATGGGATCCTTTGGGATGAATAGAACATCGATTTCGTTCCAGACCCTGGAATCTAACATGACTACTTTTCTGGTTTCAGATCTTGACGACGAATGGAGTTTTACTCCTCCACGGACATTAAGACACATCACTGTAAATGCCATAAAGGCGAGGAATGGACATACCGGATATTAATGTCCATTAATACATGTCCGGATACTTTTCATCAGATAGTTTAGATCTCAAGCGGGAGCCTTATCATATACTCCTTATTCCTGAGAATCTCAGTGTCTGAACTTTCTGAGCCGGCCGAAGTGGCCGTGCGGTTAAAGGCGCTGCAGTCTGGAACCGCACGACCGCTACGGTCGCAGGTTCGAATCCTGCCTCGGGCATGGATGTTTGTGCTGTCCTTAGGTTAGTTAGGTTTAACTAGTTCTAAGTTCTAGGGGACTAATGACCTCAGCAGTTGAGTCCCATAGTGCTCAGAGCCATTTTGAACTTTCTGTGTTTGGTCGTCCAAACGTGTCTTCCGCGCTGCTAAATATAAGAGCACGAAGAAGTGAAAAGATATATTCTGAAATGGCTTATACATGAAGGCATAACATTCATTTTAGTCATATTTGCTGTTTTTGGTGCTGTAGCACCCATTACTGGGTTACAACGTGAACGACTCTTTTGCTCGTGCCAGAAAGTGGAGTGGTACTGTGGAACAACGATATTGCCAGGCCGTCATTTCTTCCAGGTGTTGTGTTGGAGCTGAAGTGCCGCTCGTCGTAGCTCGAATTGCCACGGAAACGTGGAGGAGGGATCGACGCGAGTCGTACGCGGCAGACCACTGAAAACACGCAGCCGCCCCTACCCGCACATAGCCGCAGGGAGCAGGCATTTCAAAAAGGCGACGCTTGCAGGCGGATGCAGACGCCGCCAGGAAACTGCTGCTCCGCTGTCACGCTTTAAGAGCACCGCCCACCTGCCTGCAACGTCTACCTAGCGATTAGCAACAGCCGCCTGACATGTGCTAATAAGGCAACGGAATTAAACGCTTTCTCAGCTACACGCCCAAATAACCGGGCAGCACATGCAGTCCTATTTCGAAAATCGTATTAGGATAATTTTTGGCACTATCCATCACAATTCCAAGACTGGTAAAAGAAGTCCAGTGCATTATCTATAATGTGCAAGCCGTTTTTATACCGTCCCGTGTATGAAGGGTTGCTGAACGAACTGCTCAAAATAATGCAAACCGAGAGAGGTGGAGCAGTGGTAAGGCACTTAACACGTATTGGAGAGTAGGGTGGTTTAAATCTCCACCCGCCCTTCTACTAATAGTTTTTGCAAGATTTCTCTACATCGTTTAAGAGAAATGTTGGAATGGTTCCTTCGAAAGGGCATGGCCGATTTCCTTCTTCAAGGCGAGGATGTGCACCCTCTCTAAGGACCACGTCGCGTAAAAGACGTTAAATCCTAATTTTCCTGATTCTCTAAATGAATCACACAGTTCATCGACGCAGAAAAAAAGATGCATTACCATTTCGTGCGTGCGTATGGATGTGGCTCAGTGATCAGTCTGCAGGAAGTGTATTCTCATACCGTATCATTTCTGCAGCTACATCTATCTCCACATCTATACAGAGTGTTAAAAAAAGACCATATCACATTTTTAAGGTGGCAGTACCCACCAAAACAAGACAAAAACGTCCAGTAAACATGGACTTTAAAATGCATACCTTAAGACCTGTAAACACTTGTTCATCTTCTCTTCAACTGAACCACTGTTCTTATATCTTACAGCTTGCGTTTTAGGGCCCATATTTAGTAAACGTTTTTTGATTGGTCCTTACTACCGCCTCTCAAAGTACGGAAAGCAAAGAGCCTGTAGCAGAAGAGATGTATTTTGCATCTGCGAAGATGAACAAGCGCTCTTAATGGCGGATGTATGTAAAGTTTGTTAAATATGATCAATGTTTTTGGCCACCATATAGTTCTGCAGCATATCAGAGACATTGTCTGCAATTTTCAGAGTTTAAGTCGAGCTAAAAGTGATGTTAAAGTGACCTTGTTTCAACCAATGCACAGTGCCACGCCCCATTTTCTGCACGACTCTGTCCTTGTTCGAGATATTTTATTATTTCCTGGCATCAGAAAATACATCTGTAGAGTATAGAAGTCGGTGGGCTCACATATGATGCAATTAATTCCGATTTATTAAAGAAATGGTAGACACAAAACGCTAATCACTACGTTAATAACCTCAGATTCAAAGAAAACATTTTATCCATCTACTGTTGTTAAAATTTCCACACACGACGCTTGTCTGGTGTTCAGTGATGGTAACACTGGAAGAATCGGGATGCTTATGAGACTAGTATTTGATGTAGTTCGCCTCCTTTAAAACCTATTAATGACTGGTGATGATGTGCGTATGCTAGTTCTGAAATGGCACGCTAGAAGGATCAGACTGGATAAAAAAAGCTACAGGCTGAGAAAATCTTTTTTCTTTCCAACATCCACTTTTCAATGTACAAGGAACATTTTCTGTTGAACCATTAAAAGATGAAAAACATGAAATTTGCTACAGTCTTTGTACTTTGCTACAGTAAAACACAATTTCCTGTGGTACGAAATTTTTCAAAATGTTTTATTGCCAAATATATTTAAATTTTTGCGAAATAAAAGTTATGTATCATAAACACAAATTTAAAAAAAAAACTGGTGCGAGGATTCTGAGACTGATAATAAAAGACAGGTATACATATTTGTCTATCGAATTGCTGAGAATAACCTATTACATTTTGAACGTGCTGAGTGAGGTAATTTCCGAGAAAACATTCCTCGTGTGATAGTATGTGTTTTAAAAGTATCCAGCGAGGTAATGATTAAATTATTTGACGAAAAATTGAAAAAAAATGCAGATTATAGTCTATAACATAATGACAATAAGTGCAAAATTTTGTTTACTTATCTCTCACATAGTAAAGGTTACATTAGCTTATAAGTACCCGTGGTTTTCCTCATAGGTACCCCCTTAAAGTATGCATTTTAGAGCCCATGTTTACTGGATATTTTTTCTTGGTTTGGCCCTCTCAAAATGTAGAATACTTTTTTAACACACTGTGTATTTGCAAGCCACCTTAGGGTGTGTGGCGGGGGGTACTTTCCGTGCCGCCATCGCTCCTTTCCTGTTCCTGTCGCTAATGGTGCACAGAAAAAAAAGTTTGTATGTAAGCACCGTGTGATCTTGATTCTCTCTAGTTTTACCTTCATGCTCTTCTTACGAGATATGTGAAGGAGGAAGCAATATATTGGTTGACTCTTCTCGGACAATACGCTATCAAACTTTTAGCCGTATAAGCGAGCCTGTGACGAAATGCACATTGTACATCACTGTCACTTCTCCAACCGTGAAGGCGGTGCGAGACGAACTATAGTTGGTACGCCTGTATGTGAGCTCAAATATCTATAATTTTATCTTCATGGTCTTCTAGCGAGCCACGCGTGGTTTCAGCAATACATTGGTAACTGTTCTGTCGATTTTTGGTAGATTTTTTTTATACATTATGAATAAAAACAAACACTACGTAAAAACAAACATTACGCGCCGCGCGGTGTAGCCGCGCGGTTTGGGGCGCCATGTCACGGATTGCGCGGACCCTCTTGCAGGAGGTTTGAGTCCTAACTCGGTTATGAGTGTGTGTGTTGTTCTTAGCATAAGATAGTTTAAGTTAATTTAAGTAGTGTGTAAGTCTAGGGACCGATGACCTCAGGAGATTGGTCCCTTGGGAATTAACACACATTTGAACATTTTTTGAAACAGTATTCTGCAACATTTTTCGGCTATTACGTCACCATCAAGTACAAAATAAATATGTGGTGCAGTGAAATTTTGTTTGATCAAAGATTTTAAACTAGTGTACCTCTAGAGTATCTCCAATTACAGAGAGGGGAAAATGTTAACGTTACTTTTATGAGTAAAACAAGAGGGATTATTTCAGTGTAAATGCCATGTAAGATTATTTAGCTACGATAAAATATGACACATTAACTAATGAACAATGTACAACTTACAACCGTTGTTCACAGAAGAAAGTAAACTGAAATAAACTTTGGTGACATGATCCAAGGGTGTGACTGAACAAAATAACATTGTCTTTAATAGGCTCTAAATTACAGACAGATAAGTTATACTAGCGATATTAAGCAGGTAAGTGAAGCAGCTGTAATTATACAAAGAAAAATTTTTGGAGACAGCAAGAGAAATTATAGTAACTGAAGTAATGGAAAAGTGGAGCATGTGAATAAGACGGTTAATTTACAAACTGGCCTGGTTGGGATTTTCAGTGGTATCTTAAGTTAGAGGTGGTGGCTAATAGAACTGGAGAACTGTGTCTGGTCGTTCAGTACCAAGCTTGGCCTTATGGAAAAATGTTTATTAATTTCCATTATTTCAAGATAGTTCATCTTCTTTCCTTTATGTATGTGGTGTTATACTTCATGTTCACTTTATAACTCTGGCCCTCTATAAGCAGGTGGTCTGCAAAAGTAGAGTCTTCTTTTCTTAGTTTCTGTCGCGTTCTTTCAAGCGCATGCATGCTGCCCCGCCAGACTTTCTATACATAATTTGCCACAATTACAATTAAATTTGTGTATTCCATTCTTTTCCAAAGCTGGAGTGCTGTATTTACCATTGGGCAGAAAGTGTCCTGCAGCGTTCTGCAAATTAGAAATATGCTATCGGAATTTCAGTAAACCATACCGCAATGCGCAACACTTCTCATTTGCAAGGTCTCTCACTAGAGTTAGATGAACATCTCTGTCACCCTTCCGCTTTTAGTGAACGAACCTGTGACGAAACGCGCTTGAAATTACTCTTTCCTCTATAAATCCTGCCTGAAAACTGTCCCATGAGGTGCGATATTCAAGTATCGGGCGAACGAGGGTTCTGTCAGTTACCTCTTTAGCCAACGGCTTTCATCTTCTGAGGATACTTTCAATGAATGTGAAGCCTGGCGTCCGCCTTTCCTACGTTTACTTTTATGTGATCGTTTCACTTTAAATTGATTTGTGCACATAATTAATGAATGTGGCTGCTTCCTGTGATCGTTCGCAAACAGCCCCATGGAGCATCGGAGGTCACAGTACGGCACTGACGGCCCATATACGAGGTCAGTTCAATAAGTAATGCAACACATTTTTTTCTCGGCCAATTTTGGTTGAAAAAACCGGAAATTTCTTGTGGAATATTTTCAAACATTCCCGCTTCGTCTCGTATAGTTTCATTGACTTCCGACAGGTGGCGGCGCTGTACGGAGCTGTTAAAATGGCGTCTGTAACGGATGTGCGTTGCAAACAACGGGCAGTGATCGAGTTTCTTTTGGCGGAAAACCAGGGCATCTCAGATATTCATAGGCGCTTGCAGAATGTCTACGGTGATCTGGCAGTGGACAAAAGCACGGTGAGTCGTTGGGCACAGCGTGTGCCATCATCGCCGCGAGGTCAAGCAAGACTGTCTGATCTCCCGCGTGCGGGCCGGCCGTGCACAGCTGTGACTCCTGCAATGGTGGAGCGTGCGAACACACTCGTTTGAGATGATCGACGGATCACCATCAAACAACTCAGTGCTCAACTTGACATCTCTGTTGGTAGTGCTGTCACAATTGTTCACCAGTTGGGATATTCAAAGGTTTGTTCCCGCTGGGTCCCTCGTTGTCTAACCGAACACCATAAAGAGCAAAGGAGAACCATCTGTGCGGAATTGCTTGCTCGTCATGTGGCTGAGGGTGACAATTTCTTGTCAAAGATTGTTACAGGCGATGAAACATGGGTTCATCACTTCGAACCTAAAACAAAACGGCAATCAATGGAGTGGCGCCACACCCACTCCCCTACCAAGAAAAAGTTTAAAGCCATACCCTCAGCCGGTAAAGTCATGGTTACAGTCTTCTGGGACGCTGAAGGGGTTATTCTGTTCGATGTCCTTCCCCATGGTCAAACGATCAACTCTGAAGTGTATTGTGCTACTCTTCAGAAATTGAAGAAACGACTTCAGCGTGTTCGTAGGCACAAAAATCAGAACGAACTTCTCCTTCTTCATGACAACGCAAGACCTCACACAAGTCTTCGCACCCGAGAGGAGCTCACAAAACTTCAGTGGACTGTTCTTCCTCATGCACCCTACAGCCCCGATCTCGCACCGTCGGATTTCCATATGTTTGGCCCAATGAAGGACGCAATCCGTGGGACGCACTACGCGGATGATGAAGAAGTTATTGATGCAGTACGACGTTGGCTCCGACATCGACCAGTGGAATGGTACCGTGCAGGCATACAGGCCCTCATTTCAAGGTGGCGTAAGGCCGTAGCATTGAATGGAGATTACGTTGAAAAATAGTGTTGTGTAGCTAAAAGATTGGGGAATAACCTGGTGTATTTCAATGCTGAATAAAACAAACCCTGTTTCAGAAAAAAAATGTGTTGCATTACTTATTGAACTGCCCTCGTAGCTCCGTCCACAGTGTTGGCTCGACGTTGGAGTCCTGCAGCGGATGTGGACCCGTCTGATAAGGCGATTCGGAGCTATCAGCTGTGGGATGGACTGGTAGCACTCACACCATTATGTCTTCTGACACCGTTTAGAAACAGAACGCCTCAAAATGATGGAGGCAACGCTGAACACAGCTTTCGCGTCATGAGTGGCAGTGCTTCAACCTGTCTGACAGTGAAGGCTAATACACATTTCGCGCCACGGTTGAGACCGCTATCTGAAAGCTGCGCTGTTCAAGCTGTATAGAGAAGAAACGCCAAGTGTTATGCATTTGGGAAGCTAACAGATGCGACGTATGACCCTAACTCGTTCGCACTAAGGGCACTCTAAACAGAAATCATCACGTCGGAGACGTTCTACGTCCCTACGTAAAGTAGGTAGCCAGAAAAGTGCCTGCTGTGGATAAGGTAGTATTCGGGAAAACAATCCTTCCCATCGCCCACTTCCACGCCGCGGCTGCCTACAGCCAGTGCTAACGACTGCCCAAAAAATATTGCCCTCCTAACAGACTTCATTGTCACCTTGCTTTTTCTGTTCCCGTAAAAGACGTATGTAATGTACACTGATGGAGATGAATATCTTACTAGCAATGATAACTGTGTATTCAGCTAATAAATGCATTTTTATCAGTATACCTTTTTCAGTTTATTCACCCAAAACTTGTCAGTGGAGATGCTCTAGCTTCTGTTTCTCAATTTTACACGAATTTTACCTTCGACGCCAGTTTTATTGCCCAATTTTTAAATACAGCACTACTGGCTAAGGAGAAAATTCTTTTAAAACACGCATGCGGATATGAAATACTCCTTGTGACCAAGTTAACATGTCATCTCTTTTGTATACGAAAGCAGATGTGATAAGTGGAGCTAACGACACGCGAAAAAAAAATGCATTACAGCGAAGACAATACAGAATGGTGACAGCAGTATCAATGTACTGACTGCATGGTACGTTGGGCTAATGTTTGCAGCCATCCAAAAATAAGCGAACATCAGCCTATTCTGTTTTGCGGCTGTTACTAATCCTGCTTCTCCCCAAGGCGAGTGTCTTCACGATGAGTGGGATTCGTCTGAACGCGCAGGTTGCGGGATCCATTCTCAGTGAGCACGTCATGGTCTTTTTTGTGGTTGAAAAGTCTTGAAAGGGCTTCAGTCGGCGTCGTGAACCAAACGTAAAGAAAAAATGGTTCAAATGACTCTGAGCACTATGGGACTTAACTTCTGAGGTCATCAGTCCCCTAGAACTTAGAACTAGTGAAACCTAACTAACCTAAGGACATCACACACATCCATGCTAGAGGCAGGATTCGAACCTGCTCCGTAGCGGTCGCGCGGTTCGAGACTGTAGCGCCTAGAACCGCCCGGCCACCACGCCCGGCCAAACGTAAAGAAAGTTGGCACGAAAGCCTTCGTAGTGATGTCAGATCGAAATGTTTGTAATCAGCTATGTATTTCAGGTGCTCTGGTGGCAGATCACGTAGTTTTTTAATCTTTATAAAATCACCAGTCTTCCAATCGGTTTGACGGTATATTCCATCTTTCTCCTATTTTGTGCTTACATTTCCACATCTAGGTAACTATCAAACACTCAGCACCCGCCGTAGTCTGTTTCACATACTATAATCTTATTTGCCCTTATTGTTTCTTCCCCATACTGCTTGTTCCAGCTCTAGGCTAATTATTCCCAAATTACGTGCATATGTCGCAGTAATCAGTGTATAACTGGCTGACTACATGCGCTGTACATATGGGTTTTTTATTCCCCATCAAATTATTATCTTAAAACGTGTTATTGGAAAGATGCATTCGAAGTGTTCTTCAAGTGCTGCAATAAAGACTGCCAGAAAGAAAAAGTTGTGTTAACATTGTATTATTAACTGTTTCCGGGGAAAAAAAAGTTGCATGTCAGCCGGCCGTTGGGTGGCCGAGCGGTTACATGCGCTTCAGTCTGGAACTGCGCGACCACTACGGTCGCAGGTTCGAATCCTACCTCGGGCATGGATGTGTGTGATGTCCTTAGGTTAGTTAGGTTTCAGTAGTTCTAAGTCTTAGGGGACTGATGACCTCAGATGTTAAGTCCCATAGTGCTCAGAGCCATTTGAACCATTTTTGTTGCATGTCGTCGACAACTCTATCACATAAAAAACGACGCCCCACGAGGTAATTACCCAAAGGGGATGGAATTCGGTAGAAGTGGTGTACGTGTACACAGAAACAAATGATTGCAATTTAGGAAAAAAAATGGAAGATTTATTCAAGAAATAGAGCTTCACAAATTGAGTAAGTAAACAACGCGGCCGCGCGGGATTAGCCGAGCGGTCTGGCGCGCTTCAGTCCTGGACTGTGCGGCTGGTCCCGGCGGAGGTTCGAGTCCTCCCTTGGGCATGGGTGTGTGTGTGTGTGTGTTTGTCCTTAGGATAATTTAGGTTAAGTAGTGTGTAAGCTTAGGGACTGATGACCTTAAGCCGTTAAGTCCCATAAGATTTCACACACATTTGAACATTTTTAAACAACGCTTTGGTCCACCTCTGGCCTTTATGCTAGCATTTTTGGACAACATGGTTGTGGAGATGAAGCAGCGATTAGTATGATTAATCAATTATTCAAAAACAGTCTTAATCGCATTTATTATTATTATACCGCCAACCGGTTTCAACCCGACGTAGGGGTCATCTTCTGGGCGTTTACATTGTGAAATTATAAATATCCTTGAGAAAGACTCCATTACACAACAGCTAAAATTACGTAAATTTTAAAATATGTTACCCAATGGTCGACTGTTGGTGGTGTCACTCCTGTCTACATAACGGCAGGAAACTATGCGAGACTAACCCTTCGTATGGGCTTAAATAGCGTGCTGAGATCACGTTTTCTGTTTATGTTAAACCAAGGTGACTAGTAATTACATACAATAAACTGTATTAAATGCCGTTGATCGCCGCTGGGGGTGTTGCCGTCTATTCTAGTGATCTCAGCACGCTATTTAAGCCCATACGAAGGGTTAGTCTCGCATAGTTTCCTGCCGTTATGTAGACAGGAGTGACACCACCAGCAGTCGACCAATGGGTAACACATTTTAAAATTTACGTAATTTTAGTTGTTGTATAATGGAGTCTTTCTCACGGATATCTATAATTTCACAGTGTAAACGCCCAGAAGATGACCCCCACGTCGAGTTGAAACCGGTTGGCTGTATAATAATAATACATGCGATTAAGACTGGTTCTGAATAATTGATTTATGCTAGCAGTTACTCGGTTTAGCACTGATAGGGCTGTTGGATGTCCTAGGGTTATCGTTCCAAATTCTGTCCAACTGACGCGTGAGATCGTCAAATTCCCGAGCTCGCTGAAAGACCTCGCCCATAATGCTCCACATGTTCTCTATTGGGGAAGGGCCCGAAGACCTTGCTGGCCAAAGTAGGATTTGGCAAGCATCGAGACAAGCAATAGAAACTTCCACTGTGTGCGGGCGGGCATTATCTTGCTGAAACGTAAGCCCAGGATGGCTTGTCTTGAAGGGTAAGAAAACGGGACGTAGAATATCATCATCGTACTGCTTTGCTGTAAGGGTGTCGCGGATGGCAACCAAAGAGGTCCTGCTACGAAATGAGATGGCAGCCCAACCGTCACTCATGGTTCTCGGACCGTACAGCGGCCGACAGTAGATTGGTATATCACCGCTGCCGGGGGCATATCCAGACACGTGTTCACTGGTCAACGGACCGCCACTCGATGCGGGCCTCGTGAAAGATGAGCGTTTTCAGCAGGGCTCTCCAACCAGCTCGGGATTTTGACGAACTGAGGCGCTAGCTAAAGAGAATTTGGCACGATATCCCTCACGAGGTCATCCAGCAACTCTGTCAATCAGTGTCAAGCCGAATAACTGCTTGCATAAAGGTCAGAAGTGGACCAACGCGTTACCGATTTGCTCAATTTGTAAAGCTCCTTCTCTTGAATAATTCATACAGTTTTTCTGAAATTATAATCATTTATTTATCTGTAAATGTTAATCACAACTACCGATTTCCATGCCATTCGGGTAACTCCTTCGTGGTGCGTAGTTTTCTTTATGTGATGGAATGTAATTAATTGTGGCAGATCAGAATATAACAGTAATTTTGTGTGGCTCAATGGCGTGGTAGAAGTCTTTCAACTGGACATCACTTCACTGACCTGCGTGTCCCTAACCTACCACAGGGAAAGAGGATCTACAGTTTAACGTGGAATCCAAAACATGCGTCGTTTCTTGCGAAACTCCACGTCATTGAGAGGTGAACATTACGTTAAAATGCAGACCCGACAATCCGTGGTCTAAATGGGATTCGATCCTGCGAATTCTTGATTACCATGCGTGCATATTACAGCTTCGTAAGAATATTAGAACCTGAGATTGTTTGATTTTCACTTAAAGGGAGTCACATATTACGTTGAGCAACCAATGTATTTTGATCTGATGGTTCAAATGACTCTAAGCACTGTGGGACTTTACATCTGAGCTCATCAGTCCCCTAGACTTAGAACTACTGAAACCTAACTAACCTACGGACATAACACACATCCATGCCCGAGGCAGGATTCGAACCAGCGACCGTAGTAGCCGCGTGGTTCCGGAATGAAGCGCCTACAACCGCACGACCACAGATGCCGGCTTTGATATGGAAAAACGTATTTACTGTTCAGAATTTCATTGGTTTTCATTTACAGTATGTGATGAGGGGATTTGAATGATTGTTTGGTGACTTATTTTTACGAATTACAGAGAAGTGGAGTAATTTTACTTATGATTATCATACACAGTTCCATAATCTTAATCGTTTATCCATTATGGCGTTCATAAAATGTGGTACAAAGTTCGTTTCAGTCATCTGCTTTTTCCTTGGTGTCCCATTATTCACAAACATTGGTATACAATGGTTGTGATTAACAGCGTTTTATGCTTTGCTCCGTTCCTGTAAGTACTTCGCTACATTTTTCAGCGACAAACAGTTTTATACTGTACCAATGAGAACACTGTGACAGACAAAGCATCTGGCTGAAAAACGGCAAAAAGTGGAACGGTACTTATGTATCCGGATGAAAGAAGCGCCCCACATGTGAACACGTGGTCGTCATGAGCCATGTACCCGCTGCGTCGCATGTGAGATACGGCCTTAACCCACTTCGAGGGTTAGGATAAACAGTTGCCGGCGTGAGATTTGTGTCCTCTCCAAAGGACACTTTCGCTCCAAATACCAAGCATCTGGTTTTCAGCCTATCAGTATTCTATATACTTCCTCCCAATGCGTAACTAGACGATTGCTTTAGCGTCCTCTTCACCAGTGACAGGACAAACAGTGAACAGTGCTGTAGCAACAGCGTACGGGTTTTGTCTGCAGGCTGTTACCTTACTTACGAAGTCATTACGTACATTTTACGTTCTTTTTGGCCACACAGTCCTAATTGATCGATTTACTGGGATCTCGATGTAACGCGATCGCTGAGACATGCCTAGCACACCTGATAAAATAACTAGATAAAGAGGCATAGAAGGCAACAGGCTCTTCGTGACCAACAATTCAGAAAAAACATCCGTGAACGATTTCTGAAAGTAAATGTTAACATATAATTCCAGTTATCTGCGACTTGCATGCATGAAAGGTCGACTGCGTATGCAAGGTCGATAACTGATTGGATACTACGGGTTAAAATATCTTTGGCTTGTAACTAGAGGCTTGCGCAGGTGCCGATATCGGCAGTGATAAATGCTTCGCGAATGAAAGCCTGTACCGATGTATTTGCGGATACCCACAGTAATAACTACTTTGTGATTTAGAGTTAAAGGATTGAGTAAACGTTACTATTGTCGTCTATTTCCATTACATGCGATGGATAGTTACAGTTATCGTTAAGTCACTGTTGTTACCCTTTTGGGACGGAGACCCACTACACTGACTTCAGCGAGCAGTGTACTGGAAACTGGTTACGGTAGTTGCATTGTTGATGTCTGCAATGGCTAAATATGGTGACAGGCCCTTCTCCTGGCTTTCCGAGCTATTACACGTTTATTCTGTTCCCGTAGGTCCAGCAGCTTACCTTAGATTGATTCCTATTTTGTTTGCAGTTAACACAACTCAGGTTCGCAGTTACTGAAAGCAGCCACAAACCAATACTTGCGCTGCTATGCGACAAGCCAGTGTATACAATCTTCACCACATACGACATAAATTATTTTTCGTATAAAATCGTGTATCTGCACACTTCCTCTACAATATTATTTTCAAGAACACAATGACACGCTTGTAACACTGAGAAGTGTAGCTACGTTAATATGATTAATACAGCACTGAATGACGTAATTTGATAAATAAACTATATGACTAAATTTTCGCAGTATGCAATATGTGATTGCCTACAGGAAAATTAAAGAGACCTTTGGAGACAAGAAAACCACTTGTATGAACACCAAGAGCTCAGATGGAAACCCAGTTCTAAGCAAAGAAGGGAAAGCAGAAAGGTGGAAGGAGTATATAGAGGGTCTATACAACGGCGATGTACTTGAGGACAATATTATGGAAATGGAAGAGGATGTAGATGAAGATGAAATGGGAGGTACGATACTGCCTGAAGAGCTTGACAGAGCACTGAAAGACCTGAGTCGAAACAAGGCCCCCGGAGTAGACAACATTCCACTGGAACTATTGACGGCCTTGGGAGAGCCAGTCCTGACAAAACTCTACCATCTGGTGAGCAAGATGTATGAAGCAGGCGAAATACCCTCAGACTTCAAGAAGAATATAATAATTCCAATCCCAAAGAAAGCAGGTGTTGACAGATGTGAAAATTACCGAACTATCAGTTTAATAAGCCACAGCTGCAAAATACTAACACGAATTCTTTACAGACGAATGGAAAAACTGGTAGAAGCTGAGCTCGGGGAAGATCACTTTGGATTCCGTAGAAATACTGGAACACGTGAGGCAATACTGACCTTACGACTTATCTTAGAAGAAAGATTAAGGAAAGGCAAACGTACGTTTCTAGCATTTGTAGACTTAGAGAAAGCTTTTGACAATGGTGACTGGAATACTCTCTTTCAAATTCTAAAGGTGGCAGGGGTAAAATACAGGGAGCGAAAGGCTATTTACAATTTGTACAGAAACCAGATGGCAGTTATAAGAGTCGAGCGACATGAAAGGGAAGCAGTTGTTGGGAAGGGAGTAAGACAGGGTTGTAGCCTCTCCCCGATGTTATTCAATCTGTATATTGAGCAAGCAGTAAAGGAAACAAAACAAAAATTCGGAGTAGGTATTGAAATCCATGGAGAAGAAATAAAAACTTTGAGGTTCGCCGATGACATTGTAATTCTGTCAGAGACAGCAAAGGACTTGGAAGAGCAGTTGAATGGAATGGATAGCGTCTTGAAAGGAGGATATAAGATGAACATCAACAAAAGCAAAACGAGGATAATGGAATGTAGTCGAATTAAGTCGGGTGATGCTGAGGGAATTAGATTAGGTAATGAAACACTTAAAGTAGTAAAGGAGTTTTGCTATTTGGGGAGCAAAATAACTAATGAACGTCGAAGTAGAGAGGATATAAAATGTAGACTGGCAATGGCAAGGAAAGCGTTTCTGAAGAAGAGAAATTTGTTAACATCGAGTATAGATTTATGTGTCAGGAAGTCATTTTTGAAAGTATTTGTATGGAGGGTAGCCATGTATGGAAGTGAAACATGGACGATAACCAGTTTGGACAAGAAGAGAATAGAAGCTTTCGAAATGTGGTGCTACAGAAGAATGCTGAAGATAAGGTGGGTAGATCACGTAACTAATGAGGAAGTATTGAATAGGATTGGGGAGAAGAGAAGTTTGTGGCACAGCTTGACCAGAAGAAGGGATCGGTTGGTAGGACATGTTCTGAGGCATGAAGGGATCGCAAATTTAGTACTGGAGGGCAGCGTGGAGGGTAAAAATCGTAGAGGGAGACCAAGTGATGAATACACTAAGCAGATTCAGGAGGATGTAGGTTGCAGTAGGTACTGGGAGATGAAGAAGCTTGCACAGGATAGAGTAGCATGGAGAGCTGCATCAAACCAGTCTCAGGACTGAAGACCACAACAACAACAACATGACATAATTTCACTTCTCAATGTCACGGGAATATTCCGCAGAAAATTTACAAAATCCATTTCATATATTACGACGGAATGTAACGTATGGAACATATCAAGAATATGACAGGCTGTGCTGTATCAAAATATGGTTGTGATCGGCCTGTACTTTCTTAGTCAACTGGACATAATTTCTTCATGTCCTGTTTCACAGCCTCAATGTATCGTCTAAATGATGGAACCATTTTAACCATTGTAGGGTGTTAGTTTTATTCCTTCAGTGCATCGTGCATTTAAATTACATTTCGGGCCAGTTTCAGCCTTAGGCCATTATCTAATGCCTGCAAATAACACCGAAAGCACAGTAAATATTAGTATCCATTTGAGAGAAAGCAGCTACTCTACATTAGACGTAAACAAAATATCAAAAATATTACGCAGAGCAGATAAGAGAAAAACAATGGATATCCTGGAAGAGATTGAGATATATGAGCACCTCATAAAGCCAATAGAAATGTCAAATGAGCATACAGACTTGCGTAATAGAAGATTTTTAGACAATTTTAATCGAATTCTACGAGCTATGTGAATTAGGTTATAAGAGTGACTGATCTCACCGCTATGAAATTTGGTTGGTGGTTGCAGAGCAGTACCGTATCGCTGATTTGTAATTTTACTAAAGACGAAAATTGTTAATCTAAATAAATTATTTTAAGAGTACGAATATGTGAGACCACTTCAGCGAAAAATATAGCCAGAAGACTCTTATTTTCACACAGCAATAACGAATGTAAATCATTTTAGTATTCGATAGTAGTGTAAACAATTTTAACAGTATTGTGAATAATTTTGTAAGTTTACAGATCAACGTGACATTAGACTGTGATCAACTTTAAGGACTGTTCACTACGGTAGCGAGAGACAGTAATGTTGTGACACTTTATAATTTATGTAATGACAACAAGCACAAAGGCTATTTTCAGCAATGGAATATTCAACTGAGGCCATTTTAATTATGCCTATAATGATTACAAGTATTGTCAAAGTCCGTAATCTACGAAGTTTAATGAGAATTAACTTGTATGTAAGACGATGATCACGTGACTGTAGCTCCCCCTGGCGATAACTTTGTCTCTGCAAAACGACAGGCCTCAGCATGCTCTTCGAGTGATACATGTTTCGAGCGATTTGTAACAGTTACGTGTATGTATGAGTGCGGAAAAGTGCACGGTATACTGAAAAACGAATGTGCAAGAGTTAATAAGTTACCTGTGATTAATGTTTTTGCCTACATGATGTGTTCTGAAAGTTGTTCTTGTCCGCTGACTGATATGTGCAAGACCATATCTGTAACATTCGACAGGTGTACATTCACCTACAAATCCCTCATCCGTCCTATCCTCTGTTATGCCAGCGTTGCCTGGATCTCCGCCCCCACCCGCTTTTACAAGGCCCTCCAAATCCTTGAACGCCATGCGCTCCGCCTTGCCTTCCGTATCCGCCTTCCTTCCCCCACACGGCTCCTGTATGCACTGATCCCCTTCCCCCACCTCTTCCTGTTCCTCCAACATCTCCGCATCCTTTACATTGTTCGCAGGCTTGATCCCCCCCACCCTCTGGTTTCCTCCTTCCTCTCCACCCCCCGCCCGTTGCCGCGCCTCTATCGCTGTATTCCTCCCTCTCTCCACCTCCACACCCTCCATCTCTTTCATCAGGGCAATTTCCAACGCCTCCCCCTCCCGGATGACGAACTTCGCCGTGACATCTACCCTTCCTTCCAACTATAACCTGGCCTTGTTCCCCCCCCCCTCTCCCCAGGGCCCCCTTTTCCTCTTTCCTCCTTCTCCCAGAGCGGATTTTCCTCCATCGCCCCCTCCCCTGAGACCCTGCACCCCATACTTGCCTCTCTCCTTCCCACATCCCTCCCTACCTGGCCCTCTTCCGCGCGCCCCCCCCCCCGCTCACCTCTCCCATCTCTTCCCCTCCCTCCCTTCTTCAGGTCTCCCTCATCTGGCAGATCCTCTGTATTGCTCTTCATCAGTGTGCCACATCAGTGTTGTTTAGTGCTGTTTCTCGTGTGCGTCAAGAGGTGTGCTTTTAATTGTGTCCTGCCTTGAGGTTCGCCGTCAGTGTTACGTTATGTGCTATGCCATCCGTCGCTACCTTTATGCTCCAGTCATACTGTGCCTTGTGTTCTTTTAACCGTCGCAGTGTGTGGCTTTTTGTGTGTGCTACTTTTAAACAGCTTTTTTTTATCTCCATTTTACAGTCACCCCGTTTTTTGTCTATTGTCTTCCATGATGTTCCCCTTTTTTATATCTATGTTCACCTTATTCTCTCCTTTGCTGTTTTTAAATGTCTTCTATTGTTTTGTTCTATGTCTTTCGGCTGAAGAGCAGCGCCTATGCTGCTGCCAGCCCGCCCCGATGGGGAATTGAAATATAATAAAGAAAAAAAAAAATGTGTACGTTTGGGAACTCGTCTCTCTCCACATAACACGAAACAAATATTTTTAAATGTGATTCACACATCACCAATATCATGTAAATAACTTAAACAACAATTATAATGCACGTGCTTAGTATTATCCACTAAAATCAATTGCAATGCGCAAGCGTAAAGTTATTGACTAATATGTCTTACCTATGTACTGTGCTTTTGGTATTACTTCCAGCCAAGTGATAATGACTTAAGGCCGAAACTGGCCAGTAACATAATATATATGCATGGTGCATTAAAAGAATAAAACTGACAGCCTACGGTGGTTAAAATGGTTCCATCATTGAGATACCTGAAAGTAAATTACGATGTCTGACTATTGCAAACCAAAATTTAGGTCACGAACAAACATCCCACCAAAGCTCTGGCGTACCAAATGGATATAAATGATTTTCAAAATTTTAATAAATGCGATTTCGGGTAAACGATTTCCAATGCGAAACTCTCTTCTCTCAGACTTTTACTTAAAATTACGTTTAAATAATATTTCAATTCAGTTTTTATTTCGGACAACATATAGTTCTGATAACAGATTAACTTTACTTGTTAGTTTCTAATTTGTTTGATACCGAACACAGTGAATACACTTACTTGTGTGGGTATCCATGATTGAATCCAACATACACGTTTAGTTCTTTGTTGTATGTACCCACAAAAATATAATAACAATACTGTAAAATAGCAATAAACATAGTTCCAGATGACACAACAGGCTTTGCAAGGGATAGCTCCATTAAGATGATCCGTCATACTTGATGTGTCGATAAGTGTTGATCGAATTACATAATTTTGATAACATTACATGTGAGTGCTACTGCAAGCGACGCAGGATGTCCGACAACCTTATTACAGGCGATCGAATGCTAGTATAAGGCTATATTTTAATTAAAACTGAATTAATTAATATAGCCATATTAAAGCAGTATTCAGTTCACGAACATTCATCAAAGATAGTTTCACTGTGGCAAATAACCATAATACACAAAACGCAAGTGAATGGCATGCGTCTGTAAATTAATTTGATAATTTTAAAGTTTTCGTAAAAAGTAGCTGTTTTTATTGTTATCCATATCGTCTTCTTCTTGGAAATTCAGTTCAACTAAATGAAAAAAGAAGTGGCTCTTGGTAAATATATTATTTAAAACTGAAATCTATTTATTTATAACTGAATCTGATCTTAAGTCATCAATAATGTTAAATAAAATGCTTTTTTGAGTTATAAATGACGAAGTATATACTGCAATCCTTAAAGGGAAACTCAGCAGAAGTAGACAGTTGACCTGCACTCGACGTCAACGTGCAATAACCATTCACAGATCGCACGTGGCAGCACTGACACTGGATGGCATGTAAAGCCTGTTGGGGTGGGGGTGATTTATCTGACGTCCAAAGGGCGTGATCATTGTCTTTCGGGACAAGGGTGGAAAAATTCCGAAGAGACTAGGCCTGTAAACAATTTGCGTGTCGCCGTGGTTAAAATACACTGTGGGGGGCAAAATGGTGCTACCCAAAACCGGCGCCTATGCAACTATGGTGCACCACGGGCCATAGATGAGGGGGGGGGGGGGTGAACGGCGGCTTCGGAGATGTGTTCGGGAGAATAGACGTGCAGCTGTTGAGCAACTGACAACCCAGATGAACCAAGGGGCTACCAACAGTGTCTCCTCAACGACCGTTCAGCGCTGCGTACGGGCCACCGCGGCAGACGCCTAGTTCATTCATCCAGGCTGACTGCTGTTCGTCGCCGACGAAGGCTGGAATCTGCACGCCAGTATCGCAACTGGACGTCCACTGAGTGGCGACAAGCTGTCCTTTCAGATGAATCACGGTTTATGCTCCATCGGCGTTAAACATCTGAAAGCAGACGTCCTGAAACAATGTTCTGGAGGTTCGAGGCCGGAGGAACGAGTGTTATGGTCTGGGGAATAATTTCGTGGCGTTCCCTGGGTCATCTCGTCATTCTGGAAAGCACAATGGATCAACAAAGGTATGCATCTATACTTGGGGACCATCTGCAACGCTTCATGCATTTTGTTGTTTCTCGTCACGATGGATTCTACCAGCAGGGTAATGCAACGTGTCACACAGCTCGAAATGTGCGTGCTTGATTCGATAGGCACCACGATGAGTTTACCGTACTCCCCTGACCACAAGACTCCCTGATTAAAACCCAATGGATAATCTGTGGCCGGTCGCTGTTGCCGAACGGTTCTAGGCGCCTCAGTCTGGAACCGTGCTGCTGTTACGGTCGCAGGTTCGAATCCTGCCTCGGGCATGGATGTGTGTGATGTCTTTAGGTTAGTTAAGTTTAAGTAGTTATAAGTCTAGGGGACTGATGACCTCAGACGTTAAGTCCCATAGTGCTTCGAGCCATTTGAACCATTTGATAATCTGTGGGACCAGCTCGATCGGGCAGTTTCTGCCGTGGATCATCAACTGAGAAACCCAGAGCAGCTGGCAACGGCGCTGAAGTCGGCTTGGCTTCACACCCACGCCAGGCACCAAGATGGTGATTCAGGCTTTTGGCAGATGGGCACAATAATGTGACTGGACAGTGCATTAAATATCTGTTATGTAACGACACAAAGGAATTAAAGTCATTAGCTGCGAGTGGGAACTGATTTAATATCAGTGGAAAAAGTTGAAAAATTGCACATGACTGGGATCTGAACCCAGGTCTCCTGCTTACTAGGCAGATTCACTGACCATTACGTCATCCGGGCGTAGTGAGCATCACAACTGCACAGGCTTCCCTAGCACGCCTCGCATCACACACAAATTCTCAACTTATCCACACACTGCTGATGTAGTGCCCCTTGACATTATCCTTATTTGAGATCCCATTCTGCAAACATCCCCCAGGCTGTGTGGCTAAGCCATGTCTCTCCAATATCCTTTCTTCCAGGAGTGCTAGTTCTGCAAGGTTCGCAGGAGAGTTTCTGTGAAGTTTGGAAGGTAGGAGACGAGGTACTGGCAGAACTGAAGCTGTGGGGCGGGTCGTGAGTCGTGCTTGGGTAGCTCAGATGGTAGAGCACTTGTCCGAGAAAAGCATAGGTCCCGAATTCGAGTCTCGGTCCGGCACACAGTTTTAACCTGCCAGGAAGTTTCATTATTCTAATCATTCGCGGCATTTCGGCGATTTCCGTAGGAGTTAGAGCTAGGTGTGCATCTGCCCTGGAGGGATCACTGGTCGCCCACGCGTTAATTGTATATCTTTTTTGAAAGTAGGACGTTTTTCCGAGTTAACTCAAAGATACCTAGCTGATTCAGTGTATGGAATATGGAAATCCTGTTTAGAGGTCCACATTGCTATGCTATCTCGCCGAATCGCAAATATCTCCACAACTGCTTTCGCTATATTACGAGATGTTGCCAACTGTATTTTCCCTTTCTTCTACAATAATTTCCCCGCCTTTCGCTTTCACCCGTTATGTCTCAGCTGGTGACGGGTTCGTATTTCGTTCTGGAAAGCGACGGCGTCCTTTGCAGCTGACAGCCAGCAGTTCTCCTGGGAGGCGATTCGGTCGCCCCAGGCAGCGGTGAAAAGATCCACGTCAGACAGGTTCCTGGCGGAGCTGCCTGAAAGCGAAAACTGCAGGCGCCGGCCGCCTCCTCGGCGGGCTTACTACATTACAAGGCGAGGGTCGAGGGCTGATGCTCTCCCGACAGAGAGAAAGGGAACGAGGGGCGAGGGAGGGGCAAGGCAGAATACCGTTACAGTGCATTCGTGTTGTCCATACTGAGATAGCCTCGCGGAATAAAATATCAGTCAGCCCCATGCACGGGCTCTCTGATCGCTTTGAAGCACTCTAGATGGTCTACACCTGGTACCAAGCGATTATGTGACCGTTCAATGACAGTGGAGTGATGCGTATGTGCCTCTTGGTTGAATTGAATCAACGTAGTAATATGGGTCGACATGGAGACTTGATAGAATGGCACAAAGTAGCTATCGTGTTTGGTCAGGCCCATTATCATGCCGTAAATGAAGTTGGCCAATCAGAGTATTAAAGCAGCCGTCCAACGTGTCTATAAGAAATGCTGTACTACTCATACTTCTGTAGCACAGCAAACGCACAATGGCCTTCGAAAGATGCTAACTGAAAGAGACTTTGTCAATGACAATCAGTTTCTAGTTCTTCTTCCTTTTCTTCCCTCATGCGTTAGGCCTCGCTCGACCTGTTGCAGCTACATTTCGTCCTTCCATCGTTTTTGCTGGTTTTCCAGTGCATCTTTTACCTTGATGAGGATATTGCCAAATATGTACTGCTGGTCTTGACTACTCCATTCGCAACAGATGCCACAAAAAATGGCATATCCATTTTTGTCTATTTCATTCAACCTTTTCATTTACATCAAACATAAGAGGCGATCAAAAAGTTTCCTTTTGAAGGAGATAGAGGCAAGGATTAGGGTGGCATCCGTGTCATTCCAACGTGCGTGCGGTAAATGCATGTCCTTAAAAATGTTTCCACAAAGTATCATTGTCCTACGGTCACTTATTCTTTAAGTAGCGAAAGTTTAATTATAAGCACCATGTATATGTAAATGTCCTAATGGATAATGTCAGAGGCTTCATGGCGCTATTTGCGGATGATAGACTCGTATATGAAGAAGTGGCAACTAGGCAACGATAGAAAATTGCAGTGGAACGCAGGAAGATCTGCACAGGATCGATGCTTTGTGCAGGGATTTGAAACAACTGATACTGCTGAACGATGCTGAATTAACTAACGCTCAGTGACCGCCATCCAACGGGCAACACAAGATAACACAAGTATCTTAACGTCAACTAAGACGTAATGTACACATTCATCTTGTGTGATTCACCGCCACCACCAGTAAACCAGTGCAGAGCACCAACTTTCCAGCTAGCCAGACGTTGCGTATACTCAAGAGAAGCTGAGCAAACTCTTGTCCCGACATTATATCCTGGATGGAGGATTTGTTAACGATTCCCACTTCGCGTCAGGTTGGTATATCCAGCAAGACGTGCCATGCAGTCCAATTTGAGACAACTTGGAAAGCATGTCGGGACATGAGCCTGCTGGATGTGTGTGATGTCCTTAGGTTAGTTAGGTTTAAGTAGTTCTAAGTTCTAGGGGACTGATGGCCTCAGAAGTTGAGTCCCATAGTGTTCAGAGCCATTTTGAACATGAGCCTGCTCTGCTCCTCTTGTCTACAAGCGACGATAGGCTTGCTAGAAAGTCGCTACAGTGGCAACCTGCACTGGTTTACTGACGCTCGTGTTTAATCACATAACGTGAATGTATACATTACAGACTGCATTCACTCATCATTAGAAATTTGTGTTACCTTGTGTGGCCTGTCGGACGGCCGTCACTGTGTGTTAATTCAAGATCATTCAGCAACGTCAGTTGCTTCTAAGATTCATTTTGGTAGCTGTATATTTTCCTGTGCCTCTTTATTTAAATTGAGGTTCTATCACATATGACGTGGAGGCCGATTGGAAGTGATTGGTTTAGCTGTCAACTTGGTATTTAAATTAGATGAG